>NC_040879.1:68177919-68777919 GCF_003676215.2 Rhopalosiphum maidis
CAGGTAATTGGAACACCAACGATTTCGACATGAACGAAATACTTAAAGCATCGCTGGCCACGTTAGAGCTTGGCATTTTAGAACCGATGGCTCAAATACTCGGTGGGGTGGTCATATTCGATATGAACGGATTTACGCTTCAGCACGCTTACCAAATCACGCCAAAAGTCGTTTCTACGATTTTCGACCTCATCGTCGTATGTTAATTTTTGATTACTTTTTCTCTTGTCGGCGAAAAAAAATATATCGCCATCCCATCATCATATTATTATTATAACCATGTGCAATACCTTATGTTATTTTCATCCATCTCACAGTATTCTATACCGATGAAAACGTACGCGATCCACATAATCAACGAGTCGTGGGTGTTCGAAACGGTGTTCAATCTCTTTAAGCCGCTTTTGGGCAAGCGTTACAACGAAATGGTACGTAATATATAATATATTTTCTATGTGCTGGAAAAAAATAAAATCGAAATTGTGTTGTACGATTAAAATACGTTAAGGCGTGTTACAACACAATATTATAGTCACCGTAGAACCAAAAATTTGATTTTCGTCATGTATATTAACATAATTGTGAACAATTATTTAATCAAAGTAAACTACATTTGACGAGTGTTGTAAATCAAATGGTTACTTAAATCTCGTACGAAAATGTTTCAATATATTGTCAATAGATATTTCCTAGTTTTTGATAAATCATAAATTATGTATCAAATAAAACAAACTGTAGTTATAATCGTTAGAAACATAATATTGAGATATTGGTTATTCAATATATTTTCTTCATTTTTTTACAAAAATTTGCAATTTGTTTACTTGAATATGTTTAAAGTTTTATAAAAAAATTATATAATAGTCTGTATTTATATATTGCATGTGATAAACATAAGTATTTTATTGGTATCTATTAATCCATTATTTAATGTTAACAGTTATTTTTCCACGGTAAAAATATGGAATCTTTACACAAACACATCGATCCAAAATATCTGCCAAAAGAATACGGTGGAGTGCGTCCAAATTATCCTTATCAACATTGGTTTATTAATTTGAAGAACAATGCCGCAGTAGTAAAAGGTACATACAACGCTATAATAACAGTTTGTCGATTAACCTTAAAAACTTGGAAACTTAATTGTCTACATTTTATTATAGTAATTATTATAACAGTTTGAATGACATCTATATTATTTGTTAACTGTGGCGTCATTTGGACCGAGCAAGGTAAACACTTGCGTATTTAAAATCCAATTATATTGTGATTTGGCACACTTCTTAAATTGGTTGGCCTAAAAGATGGATAAATACTAAATCGGATTTATGGAATATATAAAAATATGAATATTAAAAATAAATTTAAATGACCTCACAGTTAGCAAATAATAGTATTTAAGTTAGGCTTAATTAGGTACGGTAAATGAATTAATAGTTATAACTTTATAAGCATTAGTAAAATATGTAATGTATATTTATTAATGGTAGTATGGTACGTGTGTTATGTATTATTTGTACTTACATATTTACTTATTTAATTAAAATGTCTATATATAATGAATTTACAATTACTACGTTATTTTTGAAAAAAAGACTATCTTAAAGTAATGAAATAACTCTGATGTATACTTTTTAGTAATTTCGAAATACTTATAGTATGTTGTTAACGTATATAGTAAATAGTTAGTTATCGATAGATAATTTGAAGTTATATTGATTTGCTATGTGCTAAAATACATAAAATGTACAGTGTACATAAAAATATACGTATTGATTATTACATAAAAATATGATTAAAAGTATACATATAAGTACATATAGTATATACATTATACATATACATATGTATTCCTGTATAGGTACCTAAATTCAGGTGGGTGTGAAATTTAACTCAGTAGTTGTTAAATTTACATTTTCCCCAATGATGGTAGCAGTGTTTCGGGGACGTACATTTTATAATTGAAATGAAAACTACCTACTTTTATAATAAAATTAGTTTTTATATTTCTTTTGTTCTGGCTATACGATATTCTGTAATTTTTTTAATTTTAATTTTGCATTGTGCTTAAGAAAACGAAAAAATAACAAAACAATGTAGTTCTTGATTTATCATCAATCATCATAGCATATGCTATTGCTATTATATTATAATATTGTAATATTTTACAGGGTAAGGAATAGGGATGTGGTTTAAACTAAATATGAAAGATATACACGTGTGATGTTTTGTAATAATCATCATCAGTTGTTGCTGTAAAATTTACGTATAAATAAGTATTATTTAGTGACAGTATAAAAACCAATATTAGAACCAATATCGATCATACTATATATTTTATCAGACCATCGTATCGTTAAACACTATGTAGTACAATGTATATAATAAATTAGAAAGACAAAGTATCTTGCTTAGTGTTTATTGTTTGCTTAATTGTAACATTTCAAAATATGTTAATTTATTAATTTCTAATATTTTACCATGCGTTCTAATACATAATAATAAAACTATATTTTTTTTTTTGTTTCAGAAATGGAGAGTTTGGGTTATAACATTAACTCTAAATGATCCTCGTTGAAACGTTATACTATTGTAATTACACATATTTTTTTTTAATTTTAAGTTTTATGCTTTCAATTTTTGGTTCATGTTTATCATTTTTATTATTTCATTTTTAATAAATATCATATATTATATTATAGTATTTAAAATAAATCCATGACATTGATCATTCATAATATTCGTGTTTTAATATTTATTTAACCTGTTATACAAACTTTTAAAAAATAGTGTTAAAATAAGTTCATGGGAATTAGTAGTATAAAAAATGTTTTCATAGCAATATTTCCTTCTCTTCCACAATGATGTGGTTACTAGAATAACGAAAACACGAAATAGTGGTACATTTAGTTGCCTATACGCGACGCCGTGAGACTATAATATTGAAATGTATTGTTAAGTTATATTTATTTTATAAAATTGAAATGCTGTTGGTTGGTAAGAACATAATTTGAAAATAGATAACTGATATAGTTCATTATTTTGAACCATTCGTAATAGAAATGAAATAAATGAATATGAATAAGGTTTTACGTAAAGAAAAATTCGGGAAAAACTGAAAGTGGGGTTTTTTATGTGATTTTTGTATGAACTCGCGATCATTTACATATATAACGTTTTCCGGATCAGTTATAAAATATAAAAATACCTTATATTGGCAAAATAACATTTGCTGGATTAGTAAGCTTATTTAACTGTAGCTAGTAATATTATTAATCGCACATAGACATAATCGATATTATTGATATAATAAAGTTAATGGGTTTGTTTTTGATTGAACAAAGATAAATGTTTGTACATTGACAGTGTCTACTACCACGCAGAGTAATAACAAATTGAACAAAATTTGGCTCATATAAGAGGTGGCATTTTTTAATTGTGCAGGGACAACTAGTATTATATTTATTATTTAAAAAAATAATAATAATGGTATTATAACAAATAAGTTGCCAAGATTACTTAACACATAAAATAAGCAATTTCTTTATTTACTTTTTAAACATGATATACCAAAATATGTTTGCGTTAGGTTTCTGGGTATATGAAATTATAGTACACTAAGGTAAACTATTAATATTTTATGATAATTTTAATTATTATAAAACCAGTTTTTGATTGGATCGATTGTCTTATTTTGCTATAATTCAAAAACAAATAATTGTAGATACTTGAAATTTTTGCCAAATGTTGATATTAGAAATTTTTATATAGGTACAATATAATTTTTAAAATATATTTTTTGTTTATAAATATCAATTAACATTTTTCCTTGAGTAGAAAAGCTTAAGAAATTCTCACAAGTTACTGGAATAAAGAAAAAGTTGATCACATATCAGTAACAATTTTTATAAGCTTTTTAAGTTAAAATGTTGAAAAATTTCATCAAACGCAAATTATTTTTTAGTTAAATATTTTTAATTTTTTAATATTTATACGTATGATTTGAAAATTTAATTCAAGGTCGCTCATAAGTTGTTAATTGCTATTAAAACTATTTAAAAATATTAAAAATAATAAAAGTGTTATTTTTTTTATAAGCATTTAATGTGCAAACTAATGAAATTAGAAATTTAAACAAAAATTTATTTTTTTTATTTTAAAAATATTATTCACGAAGACTTCAAAGTTGTGCGTATTTAATTATACTTCATATACACCATACTATTTTCAAAACATTTAGATCTATTTCAAGTTCAAGCTATTTCCCACTTGGGGAATATTAAGTTCTTACATGACATTAGTATTTAGTAGTATGTAAAAATTGCATAATACATGATATATTATTATGCTCATTTCTACAATATGATATGTCCCTACACTATAAAAAAAAGTATGTGTGTTTGTTCTTAAACGGTAAAATAAAATAATATAACTAGTTTCTACACTAATCGTATTAATTTAGTTTTTTTTTTTTTTTAAAACAGCATACGTTAGAGTAAATTTTGATACAGAACATATTATAATAAATACATTTAATTCTACGGCATATGCCCGACACTATTTCTTAATAACCAAACCTCACCTAATGTCCAATGTGTACGATATCTTGGAATTCACATCGACCGTCGACTTACTTGGGCACCACACATCAAAAGCAAAATTGTCGCACTTGATAACCGCTTTCGTCTCCTACGACCCTTATTAACTGCCAAAAACTACCAAACAAACTATTAATTTATAAACTACTCTTAAGACCCATCAGGGCATATAGCATCCAGCTCTGGGGTTCAGCTAAAATATCTAATACTAACCGTATTCAAAGGTTCCAATCCAAAGTTTTTCGAACAGTTTCAAAAGCTTCATTCTACATCTCCATTAAATTTCTCCACTCTGATTTAAAAATATCAACTGTCACCGAGTTAGCCAAATTACATTACAAGCGTTTCAATAGCCGACTAATCCAACACCCAAACCCTCTTATTACTCAAATCTCATCTTCAACTATTCCAGGCAACCCTAAAAAAAGACTAAAAAGACAGTGGTGTCGTGACCTGCTAAGATAAATTGAAAAACATACCTATCTCAGCTATACGTAGAATATTATAATAGGGAATCTATGAAATGTGAACTCCCCAATACTACCTCATGAGTGCCGACCAGCAGTTATAAGCTACAAATCATAGTTATATTTTGAGTATTATCGAAAAGGTGTTTGTAGTCTTGTAGACACCCACTGATAAAACTATTAAAGTGAACAAAAATAAGTTTCACGCACCCGTCAGTATCATAGCATGCGAGCTCAGTCGTAGTGTGCATAATATAATATAATATTATTATTTATCTATTTATATTGCATTGATATAATATAGTGGTAGTCGTATTTTAAGTGACTATAATGATGGCTATACGTATATTATAGTGTATAGTTTGTTATTATTTATAACGGATTTCGATTATATGACTAGTGAAAACATTAATTATACATTAATCAAACGTTATAGTTGATTCTTACATTCTTCATTATCCCAGTAAAAATTATTTCCGCAGGCTGATTGCCCAGCCTGAACTGAGTATCTAATATTAGGTACGTCAGTGGACACTGAAAAAGGCGAGATGTTTGATGTGACATAATAACAGTATATACTACATATACAGAGTGTCCCGCGAGTATTTACCCATTGCGATATCGCCTGAAATAATGGAGATATCATAATTCTGGTTTTTTAATAAGATTCACAGGGACAAGTACTACAAATATTTCATGTTTTAATTTATTTTTATGTTTCGGTAAAAAAGTTAAAAAATGTATTTTTTAATTAATTATTTAAAAAAAAATTGAAGATAGCGATTTTGCAGAGTTTTTTTTCTGAAAATATTGACGTTTTAAAATTTTAATTTCATAAATTTCCTAATTTTTAATATTTTTTCTAGTTTCGAAAAAACTGCGGACACCCTGTATATATAATGTGCGTTTAATAGGTCTAAGGGAAATTTAAATGATTAAGTACGCGTATTTATGTCAGTGGCACAGTTAATGGTTATTAATTGTAATGATTATTAAATCGTTTTTTTTTTTGTGGCAAATATTATTTTCGTTAAAATTGTTTAACTTGCAATAATCGTATCACATTACGTCTTAGCGTTATTGTTATTATAAGTTTTTTTTTTTTTTACTTATTATTGGCTACAATAAAATGTAAATAAGACTGAGTTTTACAAATATAACAAACAGTTTATATTATAATGTACGTTGAAATGAATAATAAAATACTTCAATCGTTTACAATTGTAGCTGTAATGTTTTTCATTATTTTTATGCTTTTTATGAAATACATTCCATTATACCGATACGTTCACGGTGATAATTTTAATAATATTTCAGTGAGTATTGATTACGACTTTTATAATAATTATTGAAATTAATGTAGGTACCCATGTTTCACTTACCAGGTTTCGAACGGAAATATTAAAAATAACACCGATCTGTCTCCACCAATAAAATCACCGATTTTGTTTCTTATGGTCAATTTTTTTTACGCGTACGCCATTATAATAATTATTATTTGTTTTCACGGCTTGTACAAGTTTTCCGTCACGAATGAAATGTTTTCAATTGAAAAATGTTCAAGACGATCCCGTGGTATCGAGAACGACGGAATCGGCACTAGTGACATCGTTTTGTTTCCTCAAGTCACAGAGGAAACTGAATTGATTCCTGAGAATATTCCATTGCAAATCTTACCAGAAGTACCAGAATCTAAGGTTATTGATAACCATTGTTCGTGGGTAGGCAATTGGAACAAATATTAAAACTATAAAATTGATTAGATATTTTAACGATTTTATTTAAAATGACTAAAACAATTCTATGCATTATGTATAAGGTGTATGTACGTGTATTGATTAATATATACCATTTATATTGTTATAAGTTTAAATATTTGAAAATAATTATCATATGGTTTCACACCACTATAAACATTTTATGCATTATTCATTTTTAACTGATTCTCACCGTCGTACCCAAATAAATAGAAATAATTTTTAATTAAAAAACATATGCAATTCTCATTATATTGTCTAGGAGTTTATATATACATATATATAAACATTATACATTTGTAATTAAAAGTCTCAAAACTACTGACTTAGCAATTAGAATATCGTTTGATGTTTAGAGTCTTTAGAGTTTAGAAAAAATGTTCAATTTTAATGATGAAATATTGCTTATATAAGCTAAATAGTAGCTAAATATAAATATAATTTATCAACATTTTATAATAAAATATATTTCAAATACGTAATAACCGTACTATATAGTAAAGTGAGGTTTTACAATTTTTCACATGAATATGAAATTCTAATTCTTCCCTATTATTTTGCTGTTATAACTTGTGATTATAATAAAAATATAATAACATTAAAGCTTACAAATAAGTCAGTTCTTTTTCAAATCATAATAAATTGTTAAATACCTACTGAAGTATAAATTGTTCCAGATTTATAAGCCATTATTTCAGTATGTTATTACAATTTTCAACTTTCAATTCAAATTTTCACGTGCTTAATTTATTTCAATATGTAGTGTAAATAGTGAATAAATAATAATAACAAATATAACTCTTGATAATTGCGTTTTTCAGCTTCCAACATATCCGTATAAGCGGTTCGTGTATATAAAATAAAATACCTATTGTTGTAAAATAAATGTACCTAATATTTCCTAGTGATTAATCAGTAATTATTTTCCAAGTAGACTGTACAGAAATGTATGATTATAACGCTAAAATTGAAAACTTACTTCAATAGGTTTTTGATATACATCAACGTTAGCTGTTTACTATTGCATACTTGCACCACTCGACCACTCCGTTCCAATAATATAAAGTATGAATAAATTATAATAAACAAATCGATCAAACTATAAGTTATTATACAATCATATTTATTATTTTTCAACAGATAATAACATGTTTGACTCTTGTTAAAACACGCATGTACACATATTTATTGAAAAATCATTTTTATTTTTATTTTAAGTATCAAATTGATTTCGCGATGTATGTAAATAGTGTAAAATATAATACGTCGAATATTATTTGGTATTATTCAACAATAAAAAAATAATTACAAATCGAAAGCAAAAATCTTTTCACAATAAAAACTATAAAATTCTAATAAAATATTTCGTATAAAATTCTAATAAAATATTTCATATAAAATTAAAAATATCACATGACAAAACAAATCAAATTCCATTAAAAAAATCGATTTTTTTTTTTTGTCTCTTTTGTGTCTAATTATTACGAGGCTTACCTATTTATATTTAGATCATATTATGTCGTCATAATGATATGAATTTGGGATATTACGACTTGAAAGTATTCGTTTGAGTTTAATTGTCATGTATACAATAACACAATAGTTTCGTTTTAGCGTCATTTACGCAAATACTCTGATTGCCGTACACATTTAATCTACTAACTGAACCTACCATTTTAAAATTGCCGTAATATTGCCTTAATGTTGCTTCGAATTTTGCATATCCAGGAACCGTAGTTACTTGTATCTCGTAATCTCTCACCGAAGAATTGTCTTTTCCCATTTCTACTGACGCTTTGTGGATCGCGTACAGCGTTAGATACGCGCAAACTGTATACATCGATAACTTTGAATTGACGTACAGCATAAACACCCTTGCCGCTTCGACGACGTTCGAGTCGTCTACGGATAACTCCGTCCTCTTTTCGTGGCACGCGCAATAGTTTTTAGGTATACCCGCTGTTTCACAGGTCTTGTTTTCTGGAATCTCGAGAAACAAACTCGTACCTCGTTCATTTCGATTCGTTTTCGTTCGTCTCGCAATTGAATCGTCATCAATCTGTTTCCTGTCAATGAACTCTAATAGCGTCTCGTGTAAATCAAACGGCGTTGTAAGTCGAAGTGTGTTTTTCTGCAAATTTTTCATCGCGCTGGGATACATGTTTTGAAACCATTCTGGTATGATGAATTTCAACATGGGTAGCTTATCTTCCAAACTCCCCTGGTATGTATTTCGAAATTCTCCCCACCTTATTCCGTGATCACTCATTAGTACTACGATCGTTTTGTTAAGTTCGCCAGATTTGTTAAACACGTCAAAAAAGTTCCTTAAATCATCGTCGCCAAATTTCGAATACTCTAAGTAATCGTGCGTTAAGCTCGTCGTCCAAAATAAATTCATATATAAGTGATTAGTCATAGATAATGCCATTTTAAAAGCATAATCAAGCATCATGGCCATACCCAACTGATGGCCAATACAACCTATTGTGTTACCAACAGCTTCGTGTCCTATGTTTTTTTCGGCCTGTAGCATGAGTGGTCTTAAATAATGGTCTGTGGGTTTTTTAAAAAATCCAGATTTTAAATAATTAAACATTCCAATTATAGGACTATCTTCTACAAAAGATGTGCTAAAATTAGAATTTTTATAATCATCCCATACAAAATGACAATTATCAAAAAAGTCTTCGTATTTAGGCCAACAGTTTATTTTCAACTCTTCTATTGACATTCCGCTGAGTACGGGAATTACATTTGGAAAAGTGTTATCCTCAACTTTGTTGTAACCTAACATTTCCACGGTGCCGATTCTAGATAGGAACGCACTAGTTTTTGGCATTTGACGATGAAAATTCATACGAGATACTGCGTCCAAACCCAAAACTAATACACTTACATCTCCGTCTTTTCGTTTTCTTACTGACGAAGTTGGGCGAATGAATATGTGGTAATATTTGTAAATTATATTTGAATTTAACGTGCATACTACTTCGACCATTTCGTCCGGAACTGTTATATTGTTTACAAAGTATATTTTCTCGCCAAGTCTATTATAAAAAAAAAAATTACAATTATACACATAATATAATATTTTAAGCAAAGACAGTAAGATTGTTTGTTATATTTTATATAATA
Organism: Rhopalosiphum maidis; assembly: GCF_003676215.2. Classification (NCBI taxonomy): domain Eukaryota; kingdom Metazoa; phylum Arthropoda; class Insecta; order Hemiptera; family Aphididae; genus Rhopalosiphum; species Rhopalosiphum maidis. The sequence goes on from NC_040879.1 coordinate 68,187,880, forward strand.
ACATAGAATAATAATATATCACATCACTAAAGATGTGGTGTTTACTGCTACTTAATTTAAAATAAATTATGTGTGGCAATCGTTTTAACCTAAAATATTAGGATTTGAATTTTTGATGTATTAATTGTAATAATTTATTCAGTTAGTTCGTTAGGTATACTAGGTATAGATGTCTGTCTTATAATTTGTTTTATATTTTTATGTGATGTATTAATTATTATTACAATTTTTTTTTTTATAACAAACCTATAAGTGGTACGGCACATTGGCGCTAATTACACGTAATTGGATGATAAAAAGAAGTCACCCAGTAGTGATATTTTTTACTCGTATTTATCAAATATTAATTTTAATTTTTGAATTCTCTGTACCATTTATCAGTGAGCTAATCGTCTAGATGGGTTACTGGAGAAATTATTTGAGTTTAGATCTTTAATGAGGGATTTAGATGGTGGACTAAGTGGGACTGGCACAACATTTATAAAAAAAGTGGGCAAGTGGGTATCACTCTGCTGTATAGTAGAGACGGAGAGTAGGTCACTGGTCTCTATAATGGATGTGTTAAATTTGAATGCAATGACAGGTATCATTGTATACGAAAAACGATTCTGAACGGAGATGATTTGTCAGTCAATAATAATTAGTAAGATCTATTATATTATAACCTATATTTAAATTGTAATATATCATTATTTTACATGATTTCGAAAAAAATTTTCATTTCATACGCTTATAACATTTTTTCTATATCGACGGTGGAATTTTTTTTTACAGTTACTTGAAAGAAAACTTATGGATAACCTTGTATTAGGTTTTTTAACCTAGGTATAAATCACAAAAATTTTATGAGTTTTCAACTTTAAAATTCCTTGCAAATTTTCTCGATTTTGATTTTTTTTTTACTACGATAAGTACAACTTATAATAAGCCTTGTAACAAATTTTAAAGATTTTTTGGATAACCAAATTTTTTTATCGGTATTTCAAGAAAAAAAAACTTAGAAAAGTAGAAAATTTCAATTGTTTATAAGTAGCTTAAAAAGGTCAAAATATTTTGAAAATGTAATCGTAAATAGATAACGCTAATATAAACATTTAGTGGAAATTTCAAGTATTTACAATGATTCATTTATGAGTTACCGTTTTTCCGTTATTTTTTCAAGGTTTTTCCCGACGCTTTTGAAAACTACTGGAAATTTTTTACTTTTGACCCCTTCAAAGTACCAACTAGATGAATTTTTCTTTTTAAAGAGAGGCTGAATTCAAAAATTGAAGCATTATTACTACTCCAAAATGTGATGACAGACATAAAAATAAAAAATAAAAAGATAAAAAAAAGACACACATCTTTGTAAAATCAATACTATCATCACTCGGTTCAGAATCTAAAATAGATGCAATTTAAAATATTATGTCTATGTGTAGCAGGTTGGTGTGTAAACGTAAAGTATGACTACTTAGACGTTAAATAGTATACTCATTATTAACCGGAATTTAATTGATTTAAATGATTGGGATTTTTGTAAATTTGATAGTTTGGCTAATCCATACGATTGAAATCCGTAAGACCGGATAGTCGTTATATTGTGTATGGAATTAATTTGTTCATAAGATTGATGTTAAATTTTTTATTTAAAATAAAATATAGATTTTTGTGGTTTTAGTTGAGCATAATAATTATTAACTATAATTATACATTTGTTATATTTAAATTGTATCAACAAAACAAGTGCATATTATCATATAATTTTACACAGAGAATTTTTTTCATGCACTGATACAAATGTGTAGTCAAATTAAAAATAAGAGTTTCTTACCGAATTTCCTAAAACTTGTGCACTGAAAAACCCATTTTATTTTTTCTTTTATAATCCTATAATTATTTTTACAATGGACCGCGATAAACGACAGTGTAACTTACAATAATCATACAGTAATTTTATAGGAAATATTGGTTTCATGTTTACACTAACCAAGAGTTCAAATGTATAAAAAAGAGCTAAGCCGGTAATCACTTTGATACACAGTAGGTGTTGAGTGTATTTATTTATTGTACACTATACGAGAAAGTCACTGTAACGTAATATTTCAAATACCCATGTATAATTTTTCAAGTTACCTATAACGGCAATAACACAACAACTAAAATTGTTATTATTTGCTTAAATATATAATTCCATCCAAATTTTAAATTAAAAAATTTATAAAAAACAATTTGTTTATATATTTTTATAAAGTTCCTTAAAGTTTTTTAATTACAGTTTAAATTACTTCTACTGGAAACCTTATACGAATTTTTCAATCTTTAGTTATATTAATCGAATATTTTATAATTTTTTTTGCGAATTTATATAATTTTAAAAAATATTGAACTTTAAGTGTTTATAAATAAAAATTGTATCTATGTATCTTTAACATTAAATATTTTAAATTTATCGTCATTAAAATAAAAATAATAATAATAATAATAATTATAATTTTGAAAATTTTATAATATATTAATATATTATAGAAAATTATAATATAAAATATTAGTACTGTGACAAGTTGTTATTAATTTAATGTACCATACAACAATGAGAATATGTCCATGGTACTTATGAATAAATAATAACTTAAAATGAATATAAATATTTTGAAAATAATAATAATATAATATAATACAATTTATAATATACGTAAATTTCAAGTTCAAATATTTAAAATTTTATGAATTTTTAACTACAGAATAATTTGCAAATGCCCATGATTTTCCCGAGTTTTGTCAAAATTAGAATTTAAATTACTTATAAAAAAATTTTGTTTTTCTTAAATGTTTTTAACTAACCAATAAAGCAATATTTATGAGGAACCATTTACTCAATCATTTAAGTCAATGTATAAAAAGTAGCAAATCTTGTGAAAACTAAATCCAATATTAAATTTATTTTAAAGTTATATAATACTGAGTAACATCATTTTTAATGACTACAATATTATTAGTATTAATTTTAGTGATTGAAAAATTATTGGTTCAATTTTTTAAAAATATAGACATAAAGTATATTTGAAAATTCCAAAAATCAAAATTTAAACAAATTTATTATTTAATAAAAAAAAAAAAAGAAAAAATGGGAGTGAACATGCTTTACGGATTATCTTATGTAATAATCATCTTAAAGCAGAAAATTATTCTTACTTCACATTATTATCATTAAATTCTTTAGCATCTTGATGGTTGTCACATGCTGATCTTTCTATTGGAGTGTAATAACATTTGAAACTTGGATCTCTCTCACTGATATTTAAAGTAGCCCACGCACTCATATTCAATATTAGAGATGTTAGGTCTGAGGTAACTAATGGCAAAGTATAATTCCATGTCGTTTTGCAATCTAGTTGTACGTTTTGATTGATATATTTTGTTATTTCAGGTCCTTTCAAATACATCTCTGGGATTCGACATCCTGTTGTATTAATTAAATATCCAGAATTCTCTAAAACAAATGACAATAATTAATTAATATTATTTTACTCTTTATATATCAATCATAAAATAACTTTAAATGAATAATTATTTATTTCAGTGTAGTTCTTTAACGGGAGAGAAGCAACAATATTTAGTTACCTATATATTACTCGACAATAGTTGAATTTTCTAAAAAATTTCAAATTCACGAAAAAGCCCTTTAATTTAAAAATATTATGTATTATTAATGGTAATATTATTTTTTCTTTTTACTATTAGTTATTCACTTTATTATAAAGTCAAAAAAATGTGAAAACTTAAATAGTAGTGAAGATTTGTGTTGAAATCTTAATATAATTATTTCAAATTTTTATACTTTATACACCATTTTTTTTTGTTATAAAGTTTTACTGCGTAAGTGTCGTCAGCATCGACTTTAAATGCTAAATTAATATAGCATTAAAAATATGTTTAAAAGTTTAAATTGGTGAATAAAATATAATAACCGAGATTACTTAATATAAAATATAATCTATAGCAAATAAAGTTAATTATCATATTGTGTTAATTATTGAGAACATAATTTATTATAGCAAGTATTTTTGTATTCATGCTATTTAAAAACAATAATATAATTTATAAGGGTCATACACTGTATTATGAATAATTTAAAAGCTATAACACAAATACACAATAGATAGTAGATACCTATGTAAATTTAAATGATTATTACAACAACCATTGACATACTATTACAATATATATTAGATCCTATAATACTATTTCATGCTCGTAATCAAATTTACACTAAAAAATGATGACATAGATTCTTCGATATTGATGTAAGTAATTGATTTAATTTTTATGTTAGTTTATTTTTATGCCTTTTTGAACTTTGAAAAATTAATTTATCTGTGTGAAATAAAATCTGTAAAATAATTTAAGTTGTAACCTATTATTTATTTAAATTGTTTATTAATGTCACGACATATTAGGTATATAATAAAATTGAATAGTAATTTAACACTTACCGTAATCTAAGATGGATGTACGTGGTTCGCTGAACATCAAATCAAATGTGGTCAACGAATTATATGTGTAAGTCCATATTACTATTACGAATAATAGAATCCATAGCATGAATGTCTTTGGTTTTAAAATGTGCTTAGTCGTATTTAACATTGATCTATAAAGAAATTTCAAACGTGTGTTTTACTCAAAGTAAACAGTATTTATTAAAATAAAATATTTATGATTAATGTGGATTTTAGCAATTAAGAAACATTAGGATGAACTTATTTTATAAACACACACTATTTTAAATCTGAATAATTAAATCGGTTGTAACACAATCAATTTAAATGCGACAGATTTATTGTGCGTCACTGAATAATTTTTACTTAGGTGTAGGTAGTATATATACTTTATATGTTTCATGTAATAACCGATAAAGGGGGAATAACGGACATAATATACTTGTATGAACCTATAACAACAACGTATTTCTAATAAAAATAATGCTATTAATAACAATAATTTTTATTTTAATCACAATAGGTGGTACCTATAAAGATAACATAATTTGTATAATTGTTTGATAATAATTTGATTACAAAAAAAATATGTAATACATTGAATGATTTTTTTACCGTAGAATATTTGTCCTTTCGAAAAATATTAACATTTTTTTTTACTTAAAAAAATAATAATATATTTTTAATTTTTATTACATTTAAGAGTATTGCGAAGTAAACAAACCAAAATTTTAAATACGTGGTTAATTACAATATTCAAATTTTAAATTAATATGGATCAGCGAATGAACATTTTATGGCGTACGGCGTACTAGTGGATGATAAAAAGGTTTTCTATTTACTCACTTAACTTTAAATACTTTATAATATCATTAATAAGTTAAAAATTATACTTTAAAATATTTCAAATATTATAGTTTTAAACTATAACTTGTCATTTGAAATATGCCCAAAAGGTCAAAAATATTCTGATTCTGAATATGAAATAAAAAATATGAGTTGTCGATGAGTGATGACATGATCTCCTACTAACTATAGTAACTAGCTAATTAAGGATGGTTTTTATAGAAAATTAGATCAATTTGATGCTTTATGAGATTAAAAGTAAAAAATTCCAAGTAATTAAAAAAATATTTGGGGAAAATAAAATTAAAAAATTTTGGGCAAATGGGCAGTACAATAGCAGGTTTATGTCGAGTTGGTCACTGTTATGGATGTGTAGAATTTGATTGCAATATAATTGCTTATAAAGTTATAAATCATATAATTTATCATTGTACACGAAAAATAATTCTAAGTGAAATGTCTGTCAGTCTATACTCCTAAGTATTATGTGTTTTTATTTTTATTATAAAGCTACAAAAGTAATACAATTAATTATTAGTTTTAGTATTACTTTAAATTGTTATTAACTTATTGTACCGTAAATGGCGTAAATAACGCAAATATATTTATGATATAAATAAGTAAAAATAGCTTAAAAATAATCTAGATATTTTAAAAATTTCATTGCATTCAGTAAAATGTATATTATATGTAAAAGTTCTTTAAATCTTCATTAAAAATATTTTTGAATTATTACAAAATATGTTTTTTCATCCAAATTTTAAAATTTGAACTTCAAATGTCTAAAAAAAAAAATTCTACTTATTTATTTTATTAGATTTTTATATATTATTGTGAAGTGTTAATTAAAACATGTATATTAAATTTTAGGTTTTTAATATTTATTTTAATATTTTATAAATTTTTAACTAAAATATAATTTGTAATTTTTTGTGATTTTGACAAATTTCTTTAAAAAATAGCCATACATAAAAGAGTATACATCAATAGGTAAAATTTCTTTGTTAAAATATTCATTGCTTTGCTTAAAAAATCTAAAATTAACGAAAAAGGAACTTAATATTTCTATAATTTTCAAAATATTTCGGATTTTTTTAACGTGCAAATGTTCACTTATATTAATTTTTTTTTTTTGAACTTGTATTATGATAAAATAATCGGAAGAAAAAATAAAAATATTTTATTATAACTATTGTACAAAATATCAATATGTACATTTTTGTTATACCCAGTTTTATTAAATACGGTTATATTATAATAATTATAATAAATAGATAAAGCAAATGTATTTTGTTTACTTTGAATTTAGTAAAAAAAGGTGTTTTGTCTGTCAACGTATAAATACATAATAGTTAATATTTTATGGCTTGTTGGTAATTTGAGTATGGCATAGTCCGAAATTTAAATACCTAATTTAATGTTTCGATATTATTATTTTGTTATTATTCAAGCAATTTTAAAAATTTAAATCATTTCACAAATATTTCAAATATTATTTGTACACGATGTAATGTTTAAAATACTTAGTCAAATTATAGAGCTATTTCTAGGTAATTGAAATCATTTATCTTTTTTTAATGACGATAAAAAACGTTGATGCTCAGTCAAAAATGTTGTAAATTTAAGACAAGATTCGTCATAAGTTATAAGTGTAGCAATTGAAAAATATTGAAATAACATAAGTATTTTTTACAATAGATTGAAATTTAAATTGTCTAATTTGTGCTTATAGAACTTAAAAAAAATAATAAATTTTATGCACAACTTATTTTTTAATTAGACCCAATTAAGGACCTTTCTTAGTACACGAATCGGTATTGTGAACCGGGTTGTTCGACTGACATAAATAAAAATTTCTAAGTTAATTCCTATGTCTTGCAACCAACTATCACAATCTGATGCGATATTGAAATATGTAGATAAGTAATATAATATGTAAATATAAATATAAAAAATATGTAAATATTAAAAATATTATTAATAATATTAATATTAATATTATATTTTTTTTATATTTAATATGTAAATATGTACAGATTTATTTAATGTTTGAAATAGTCATAAAATAATACAGTACACTGCTATTACCTGAGTAACTTGAGTAACCTTTTTCTCGAGGATGGCATTGAAGATCACAGTAATAAAAGGTACGAGATAATCAATTAAATTTATTGATATATAATTGTGAAATGTGAAATAAATAATAATGTATACATATTTTGATTTTTATGTAATGAATGTTATCACATCTTTATTAAGTTAATGTTAACAATTTAAAGTTGACTGTCATTAGTCTCTTCTTCGTGATCTTTACTCGAATACTGATTTTATAAATAATATTATTTATATACACTTATATATTCCTGTGTTCTGTCAGCTTGAGCGAATACACTAAATATATCTTTAACGCTGAGTCAACAATCTATGTTATTTTTTTTATTTGTCCGCACCATTTTTTATCTAATCTTACGAAAAACACGTATGATTATATAAGCAACCAATATTAAGTAAAATATTATACTGCTCAGGATAGTTTTTCATATTAATAATAATTTATTATTTAATTCAAATTAAACACGTCTTTTCTTATTAAGCTTTTGAAGTTAAGATTTCAAAAAATAGTTTATATCGTAGGCGGTAACAAACATATTCACCCCATATTTTTGTAAAAAAATAAGTTCAAGCTAAATAAGGCTATACAAATAAATTACTTATGATTAATATTAGTGTAAATATATTATAAATTAATATTATTAAGAAGAGTGACTAATACACAATCTCTACTTATAATCGTTTTTTGTATGAAATCGAAAACTAATTAATCATTTAGTTCAAAATCAATATATTTATTACAGCATAAACTACTCAATTACCATTCAGCCATTTGAAACCTACTTGGTCAGCCTTAATTGTTAACATCATGCTTACAATTATAATATATATATATATATATAATATATATTGCAGAGTATGGATTATTATTAGATTTACCTATTTAATTACACATACAAATTTTCCAAATATAATTCATGTTGAAACTAATAAATATTGAAAAAATTAAAAAAAAAGAGTGGGCAAGTGGGAACACTGCTATATAGTAGAGATGGAGAGTAGGTCACTATAATGGATGTATTAAATTTGAATGCCATGACAGGTATCATTGTATACAAAAAACGATTTTGAACGAAGATGATTTGTCAGTCAGGATAATTAGAAGGGTATATTATATTATTACCTACATTTAAATTGTAATAAATCATTATTTTACATGATTTCGAAAAAAATTTTCATTTCATACGCTTATAACATTTTTTCTATATCGACGGTGGAATTTTTTTTTACAGTTACTTGAAGGAAAACTTATGGATAACCTTGTATTAGGTTTTTTAACCTAGGTATAAATCACAAAAATGTTATGAATTTTCAACTTCGAAATTCCAATCAAATTTTCGCGATTTTGATATATTTTGTAAACATTTTAACTTTAAATGCTTATAAACAAAAATTGTGAGTAACGATTTTTGATTTTTTTCTACTACGATAAGTAAAACTCATAATAAACCATGTATACATTTTAAAGATTTGAGAGTGCCAAATTTTTTTTATAGGCTTTTCAAAAAAAAAAAAACTTAGAAAAATCGGAAATTTCAATTGTCTAAATATTTTGAAAATTTTATTGTAAATATATAACGCTAATTTAAAATTTGGTGAAAATTTCAAGTATTTACAATGATTCGTTTTTGAGCTACAGCAAAATAAAAAAAAAAATCGATTTTGTTAAAAACTGTTTATGAGTAAAAATTCCCGTTTTCCGTTACATTTTTAGGGTTTTTATGAAAGCTTAGGAGCGCTTTAGTATAAGTGACTTGGATCAAATTATTACGGCAATAGTCAAAATACTCCAACCCTGGTGTTTAATTATTCCGTGCTAATACTAAAATAAGGAATCTCACAATGTTTATGATGTCAAAATGTATTATTCTTATGTTTAAATAATATGCAAAATCTACTTTTTGATTAGTGTTAGATAAACACATCTAAGTCAACTGATGACTGATGATTATACTGATTATACGCCTATATAATTTAATTTTTAATCTGTAGTAGAATTTTTATTAGCTATTGCTTATTGGCTATTAGTTATTACTTGGAATGATTAAATATAAGTTCAAAAATAAATACAAATATGTAAAGATCTAGCAATATATAGTATTGTGTATAATGACGAAAAAATATACAACATTTTAAAAATATTTTGACTCTTGTTTTTAGCTATTTATAAGCATGAGAATGTTTATAGATATTTTTTTTAAATAATTATTAATAAAACATTTTTGCTCAATTGAAAATTTTAAAAATGTAATACAAGGTTTCTTACAATTTGTTATTAAAGCTTTTTACAAATATTAAAATATATATGCACAATTGTTTTTTATAATTATTTTAAATTTAAATTTCATCAAAATTCTTCAATATACGAACTTCTGTAGTTTAAAATTAATAAAATCATAATTTTTTATAGCTAAGAATTGAAAATTGAACACAACGTTTCTTATAAGGAGTTAAGGTTTTAACCAATATATCTTAAAAAATATAAACATTTTAATCTTAAATTTTTACAAAATTAGATATTTGAACAAAGAATAACGATTTTAGTTATTTTATTTGAATTTAAAAATTTTTTCTATTAAAAACGTTTGACTATTAATATATTTTATATAAATAATAGCATTTTTAAATGCAATGATTTATTAAAAAAATAATTCAATCTACCTAGTACCTTATTAGTTATTAATTATTAGTAATAAGTTATAAACAATAGACAAATAAATTACTTAAACTACGTTAAAATGGTAATATAAATAAATTATTATAAAATATAAGTCATTTTAACGGGTATCGTTTTTCACATACAATTATTTATCATCGAATTTAAATTTATAACGTACAATATAATCGTACATTACAATGACTTATTTCTCAATGACGAGTTACAGTCGACTACGTCTTATGTAACAGAACGATTGCCGATTACCTATATCTATACCCTCTTTACTTAGTTATAACTATAGGTAGATAAAATGTAATATTTATCAATAATTATTTTTTTTAACAAATTTAACAAATTTAAGTAATGTAAGTTCAATAAAAAATAACAATGCGATAAGATGATTGTAGTTATTCAATATTTAAAATAAATGTGTTATACAATTATATTAAAATATTATGAGATTAAATATTAATTTTAAAATTCGGAAAAACCTTTAAATTCGGTAACTGTTTAGCTCATTTTCTATTTTTTATTTGTATGTTCTATTATATTTTAAGAGATACATTTCTATATTCCAATATATGTTTGATTATGTAAATTCATATATTGATTTAGAAGTATTTTAACCTACTGGTAGGATAAAATAGTTAAAAAAAACTTAGTTTAGATATTTAATAGTGATTTTTGATTGTTAATAATCACCGTAGTTTATAGTTTAAAGTTTTAAACGTCAATATACTATTAATTAAATACTTAATAATATAAGTCTTTTACATATACATAAACACAATTGTCATAGCATGCAATGAACAGCGTTAATCGCGTATATATTATATAATATGTATATAGTACAAGCGCAAACATATAAGGTTTGACGAAATAATAATCAAGTACCTACAATCTATATATTTGTTTTTAAATTTAAATAAGTTATTTACAATCGTTTAACTATAATAATAATTAATAAATACATTTTTGTACAAGGTAAGAAAATTGAAGGTTCACATGAATAACTTGTGGAGAAAGCAAATGCACTAATGGCACCTCAGACCTATATAAATTAATTAAAAATAAATATTGTTTAGGTAATAGTGAAATAAGTGTTGGTAAATGAAGCTAAAATACATAACTCGAGAAATAATTTGTTTGTTTAATAACTAGGCTACAGACTTGATAGCACTAAAAAGTACTAAAATATAACCAAATAATATAAAGTAATAAATCTTGAAATATTTTCTATAATACATTATATTATACATATATATAAAATACATATTCTGAATGTTAATATGTAAAAACGGCAACAATAATAAGTTTGATTATGTAATGGATTAAACTCATAATAATGTTCTGGACACTAATCCATGCGGACTGCTTAAGAATAGGCTATAATTATTAAAACAGATTTGTGGATGAATTTATTATTTATTCAATTATTTTTTTACTCGACTTCCATTAATAAACTACAATATATGAAAACTATACAATAAATCTGATTTTGAATACATATTAGCAAAAATAGCACAAATTAAAAATATTTAAAACATGCAACATAAATATTGTTATAAAACTTTGATGCAAAAACAACATTATAGATATTATGGCTATAAAAATTAATATCGTTATGCTATTTTATATCTGTAATTATTATTCTATAATAATTATTAGCAAATACTGAAATTCTATACAACTTTAGTTAATAGTTAATAGTTAATAACATATACATTATTAATACCTAATGTTGTAAAACAATAATCAACAATCGATTTTAAATGTTCAGCATTATTTAATTTTAAAAATTTTTATTTTCTCTAGTTATTTTAATAATATAATATTTGTTATGTATTTTATGGCGTTATGATATATTATTTTACAAATTATTAGCCAACGACAACTACCTATCAAGACTGTAGATATTAATAGAACAGAGGAAAGAATTTAAATTTGAATAATATAATAAACTATTCTAAATTTAATTTATATTTTACAATTATGGAGAGTAAATACGTAATGTTAAGATAAATCCATTTTTTTTATTTTATGACTTTTAGTAAAAACAATAAAGATTAATTTTCATACAAGTAAAACCAATAAAACATAGAAGAAAATATGTATAAAAAATAATTAAATTAATAACGTTATCAATGGTTATTAATTATTATTATAGTTATAGTATCGACTCAAGTCATTAAAGTTCCGTTTAAATACGTTTTCCATTATAAATAGTTAAATATTTCACAATATTAAGTTTCTTTAATAATTGTAACACCGTATGTCACCGTATTTCAGCATGATATACTTAAATAAGGGAAAAATGACCTATGTGAAAACTTCTTTGAATCGGCGGAGTACGATTGCGCGCAGTTCTAGAATAACAAAGAACATGATTTTAACTATTCAAAGGCGTACACGATTGCGCGTGAAATTGGGTGCGTCGTTGCCAAATTGTTTATTAAACAAAAATTAAGTTATATCATAATTATTTTTTATATTTAAATACAGATACAAATACATTTATTCAGAAACTAAGAATGATATAATATTAAAAAAATGTTATTATACCGTCATAAAAGAAAAAAATTATCGTTAAAAATATATCGTTAAATTTATGTATTAACACAAAATAAAAAAAGTTAATAATTCAAAAAAGTAGACAAATTACATTTAGTATTACATTTAAATTAAATTTTAAAGCTCCAATACCTATTTCCAACTATGGCCAAATACTTAAGTAAATTTTCTGGTATTTTATTATTTATATTATAATGTTTGTGTTCAATTTTTGTAATTCTTCCTTCGATTTTTGTTTGATTATTCCTTTGGAAAAGGTAAAGAGATTTACCATTACCATAAACCTTTATATTTGACAACGTTGCTTAAAAATAAAAATAATATAGCGCGCGCAATCGTATCGTGCCCCTTTGAATCATACAATCTAAGCTAATTTAATATTAGTTTTTTTTTTATTAATTAAAAAGGGGAAATTTTAAGGGTAATTTTTAAAATTCAAATGGGAACACATATTTTTGAAATATGATTCATATAAGATTTATATTTTAATACGTTTTGACGAATCATTAGAAGTTATTTACATTTGTATTTTGTATTTAATTTGTAAAATCCCACCAACGAGACAATGAATAATAATAATAATATAAATTTGTGCTTCTTTTATACGCCGATACATTGTAATACAACCTTAATCTTTATGCTATCTAACTATCAATTTATCATAGTAATAAAACGTGTGTTTGGTACCTTAATTTCAGCTTATATTATATAGGTAAAATCACATAAATAAAAAAAACAACGCATTAGATAATATATTTACATATTACAATACGTATATTGTATATCGTTCTATTTATAGCCATAACATAGTATTTATTATTTGTAATATAAAATTATAAACAAATATCGTACAGTAAATAAATAGCCAATAGCTAATTATACCATATTGTTGTATAAATTATATTATACATCATACAATTATTTAAAATTTATACAATTAGGTACCTAAATATATTTTTTAATTTAAATAAAAGGTAATACCTAATACTTTCATATTTTGTTTGAATAAATTTAATATTAGATTAGATATACCATTTTCTAAACACTGCAAAATGACAACATTGATTTCAAAATGTGTATGATTAAACTTCGTATTCAACATATAGCTAATATATGCATAAAAATCAAACAGTTTTTGAAAGAATATCCTTTTCACAACACAAAGATATCATTTATCCAATATTAAATAATAATAATTAGGGCTTGGATATTGTTACAATGATTAAAAGTTATTAAAGACTTAAGGTTATAGCTAGACTTGAGAACTCAAGGAACTTCAAAGCTTTAAACACAAACAAATACAAACATACACAAGAAGTCTAGAACTATGCTCACTAGAACAAGACAATTTTGACTGAATTTATTTAAAAATGTGTTTATTATTTGTATTATCAATTTTTCCTATTTTGAATAATTGTACCAATAGCTTCAATATCAATGTCATTAAATAAAATAACTGATAGGTCAATAGGAAGGATATTCATCTGTAGCGTGGAGAGTAAAGCCAATCACATGGAAATCACACAATATTTACATAACATTGGTAATTTTACCATTATGTAATGTATTTACATTACATAATTAAGTAGCAATAATAATTTATTTTTTAATCTTCATTTACATGACATTTTCTTACATCTAATAAGTAAAAACTGTATAATATGCAAAATATATAGTTACATATATGTGTACATATAACATTTATTGTTTTATGTAATTATAAATATTATAATATGAGTTTTTAATTTAATTATAACAACATCCAAGTCCCGATCATGGTTCATGGCATCAAACATAATAACTGTAAGGATTTTAAATATGTCCAATTGCATCAGTAAAAAATTATCATAATACATTCTGAGTGGTGAATTATTGTTGTCATTTAATTAATTTTTGTATATTAAAATAAGCTAACCACTAAAATATGTATGGTAAATTAAATTGTAAAGCAAATTGATTATTTTTAAAAGACTATCAATTTTAAAACTCATAATTTAATTTTAATGAATGTGAAGATATTTGAAATATGTACAATTTTGTTATTAAGACAAATTATTGTTATAATTTAGTAGGTACATTTTAGTATAAAATAAGCGACCCATCAAAATGGTAAATGTGTATCGTAAATTACAAAATTAAATTTACCAAACTAAATAACTAGTTTGCTATATTTATTACACTATTAAATGTTATGAAATGTTAAATTAAATTACTTAAAAAAAAATTATGTTTAAGTATTCATATGAACAAACTAGTTAAAAATAGTTACTTCTGTCTGGATAAAATTATAAAATATAAGTGCTAATCCTTAAAAATTTATAGGTACTAATTGTTTACAACACTCACAATATTTAATTTTATTAGCCACAATTAATATTGCC
Organism: Rhopalosiphum maidis; assembly: GCF_003676215.2. Taxonomy (NCBI): domain Eukaryota; kingdom Metazoa; phylum Arthropoda; class Insecta; order Hemiptera; family Aphididae; genus Rhopalosiphum; species Rhopalosiphum maidis. The sequence continues at coordinate 68,202,930 of NC_040879.1, forward strand.
TATAGGTATATTTATGTTCAACATGATTGACCAATTTAACTTACAGATTATTGATTCATGCCTGCGGTTAATATCTAGTTCAATCGAATAATAAATCATAATATAGGTATTTACTATTTTGCTATATTTATTGCACTATTAAATGCTACAATTTTTAAACAAATTAATAGAAAATAATGATAAGCTCAAAATGGTAAATTTTTTATGAATAACCTTATAAAATATAACTGAAAGACTTTTAAAAGTTATGAATTCTATAATTTTATTAACACAAACCAGCAAAAATCCATATAATATAGGTAATAATATTTATTAAGTAAATTTTCGAATTCTATGAAATTATTACTCATGAGCCAGAAATTAAAGTAAAATAATGTTTAATACATTAGAAAATCTAAATATTTAGGTGCTGAAATTTGCTGAATTGTATCACTTTTCATTAAAATAAAAATGTTTCATCAAACGTTACAATATCAATAACAACAATATAATTTAATGAAAAAAATGATGTGACATTTGCAATCTTAGGTACCTACATACAATGACTTTTAGAGTACCTAATTAGTAATTAAATATTTTCTTTAATCTAATTAGTTACCATATATTTCAATAAACAATAAACTTTTGTCTAGGACTGATTGAAGAAAATGGATCATATAATTCATATTTAATAACAGTTTTAATTTAAATCAATGAGCTAAAAAAATTAAATAAGCAAAGCATACACATTCAATTATAATGAAATTTTCAAATTTCAAATTTGAAGTACCTTCTTAGTCTAAATAGATTCATGATTCAAATTATCACAATTACGTCTTCTGATGTCAGTTTAAAATAAATGTAAATATTTCCAAACAATAACAACCAGTTGACGAAAATTCAAACGCATTAACTACAGCCAGATAAATTGAGACGGCGGCGGCGGCGGCGGCGCGATAACGAAAAACCATCGGTTCTTGGATATCATTAGCTAATCAACATTAGCAATAGAACATTATAAAACTGATTTTACTTTATTAATTTAAAATCAAATATTCTGATAATATTCTTTTATTTTATAGAAAAAAAATAAAAATTGTATTAAATAATAATAATAAATTAATAACACACCGCGACTAGTTTGGCCTACACCTACTGAAAAGCGCCACCGCCACCGTCGCCGTCTCAATTGATCAGGCAACGGCTTTACAATAACTTAAAAATATAAATTTGATTGAATTAATGAAACAATTAGACACGTATTTTAAATATAGTTTAACTTATTGTTTTAACTGTCGTCAAACGATTACGAAGTGACAAGCGTTATCTGTTATCAACAAGCAACCACGTGGGTATTGCACGAAGACTAGTCACAATAAGGAGACCAAACTCCGCTTCTGTTAACGTCCCGAAACGAGTCGCACGATTCGGCTATAGGTGGCGCTGCGTAAGCCAGGGTTGCTACTTTAACCCGCTTGGTATAGGGATTATTCGTGTTTTTTGTAAAATATATGCATTATTTTGGATCATGACCCATTATAAATTGTATAGCTCGTAAAATTACGCATTCATACATATGTGCATACGTGTATATTTCACGTGTACTCTGCATAGAAGTAATAGTAACAGACCTGTTATTCAGTACCCGACATCCGTGGGAGACTGTAATAGGCTGCTAGAGAGTATTAAGTATTTGAATAATGAACCGCAGTGTTCAGGGTACAAGATGTTAATCTGTTAGTGAACAATATTGATAGTGATATAGGATTAACTATAATATATTATAGCGGTTCTCAAACTTTTTTTTTTACGTACCACTTAGATATATTATCAATCAGTCGCGTACCACTAATGACTAAAAAAAGAACGATCCAAAATCCAAATTGTATAGTTAAATACATTTTTTTTTAAATAATAAGGCAGTAAAATACTACGACTATAGGTATAGTAGGTATAATTATTTTTTATTTATAAGTTTTTTTAAATAAGATATAAATTAAATAATTGAATGGGTTTATTATCCGAAAACGGCCCTCCGCGTACCACAGTTTGAGAGCCGCTGATCTATTGATAGGATTGTTTATATAATAATAAAAAAATATTAATGAAATATACACATATGCACATGTATGAATGCGTAATTTTACGAGCAATAAAATTTATTATGGGTCATAGTTCGAAATAATGCATATATTTGACAAAAAACGCAAAAAACATGAATAATCTCTATAATACGTGGGTATTAAAGTAACGTACGCAGCGCCGCCACCTATTAGCCGTTTAATCGTGTGACTAGTTTCGGTTCGTTTTTTTCATGCGGGCGGCCGTATGAGTTTGGTCTCCTTAGTCCTTATTCGAATCTTCACGGATGTCTCATAATTTATCATTATTATTTTTAGCTTGTATATTTTAATCACAGACTACGGTTGTAGTCTACAACCGTGTCACAGACTTAAGAGGACGTTTCACCCGCATGTGCTGTCTCCGTCTTACACACGTACGACATGGTAAATTTTCGTTCACCAGTTTCAATAGTGTGCCTTTAGTTTTAATATTAGAGTGAATTGACCTATTATCAAACTTTTAGGTAAAAACATTATCTGTGTTCTCTCGTCGGTTTTTTTACGATATCTTAATTTTTAAGTGAATTGTGAGCATTTTAAATATTTAATAATTTCACTCATAACTCACCTAAAAATTAAAATATCGTAAAAATCCGACGAGAGAACACAGATAGTGTTTTTACCTAAAACTTTGATAATAGGTAAATTCACTCTAATATTAAAACTAAAAGTACACTATTGAAATTGGTGAACGAAAATTAACCATGTCGTACGTGTGTAAGACGGAGACAGAACATGCGAGTGAGACGTCCTCTTAAAGAAATTTGTGATTGTAATATTTTCTGTCATTGATAAAATATTTTGATAGTATAAAACACCATTATCACGGTCTTAGACTATTCATCTATTCTCAGATTAAGAAATACAATTAGGACATCGTAAATAAAAATAATCTGTAATTCAGTGTATTTTTTAAGAAATTTTTACTGGGCGACAAAAAAAAATTCTCAAAATAAATAGTCAATTATAGTATTATAGAATTATTTCATGCTTAAACAGTCTTTAAAAATAGAGTAGGTAGGATACAAAATATTTTTATCGACTAATTTACTATTTTAAAAAATGCTGTGCAGTGTAATTGGTCATAATGTCAAACGATAATACGATTATACGTTTTGTATTGACTACCGTTTATTGTATAATAAATTGATAATTCGATACCCAGATTATTAAGGTCGTACAACGGAAGGACTTTTAGTATTATACTATTATTCACTGTAGAATTTTATTAATTACACCAATATTCAGAAGTCGATAACTCCTTCAATTATTAACACACCAATGTTAACAAATCGTCAAAATTCATTAAAAATTATAGGCTGTGCGTGAATCATAAATATAGGTTTCTATTTGAATTTTTAAAGTTACCCCTCAAACCTTCCCATAAAAATTAATAATAAAAATTATTTAATATCAAATTACATTAGATTATATGATTCAAAAAGGTTTTCACATAGGACATTTTTTCCTAATTTAAGTATATCATACTGAAATCTGCTGTCACATGAAAATTTGTAACACCCCGTGTATGCAGTAGATATTTAATTTAATTTATGATTCAGCTGTCATATAGTGATTGAATTAATTACTTTAGGTTAGCAGACTACACGTACTATGTGAGAAAAGTTGACAAGATAAAAATGTCAAAAACTTAATAAATAAGTCGGGTTCTTCGGTGTAAAAAGTAAATTAAATCAAATCTACGGAAACCTATATAATCAGGTAATAATTAACACGTATACCTAGTACACTGTTAACTGTTATTATGATAGATCTTTGGAATTTCGAATGGTTGATAATCACAAAACTATATGAGGCAAGTAAATATGCATACATTTAAATATCTGTAGGTATCTATTGATCAATAACAGATTTACTTATTTTTTACGTGCAAAATACAAGTGTGCAGATATATTTACATAGCAAATGTACACAGCATTAGAGTACTTGTAATTGAACTGTAATTACATTTATTACAACACTATCTTCATTACTATATATGCATGATCAAACGATTAAATGCAACAAACCAAATAAAAATAATTTATTCTCCAAGCAATGAAACCGAAATAATATAAGCGAACAATGACGCATACAAACACACAAAAATGTAGCTAATAAATAACAAAAAATTATGAAAAAAAAAAATCAAGATTATGTTTAACTAATATACTCGTGTACCTTTAGAAATAGGTATGTAATGAATAATGACTTTTTATGTACAATAATATCAATGAGTAGGTATATCGTATATTTTATAATGACATATTTAATTTTTTTATGAAACAAATTATTCATATAGTGTTGTATACCTACTATTTTATTATATTGCATTGCAGGTATGACGGTCCGTAAATCTCGTTACATTATACAGTGTATCATTTTACATAATATAAAAGTATAACTTTCCAAAACAGAGGTAAAATTAATTTTTCTCACACGAAATATGAATACTAAAGTACTTCATATTTAGACTGCAATTACTAATCAGCATTGGATACAAAAACATATCCACAGAATTTAATAATAAAAACATAACAATTTTCATCAACAATAATTTCTTAAATGTATTTAATCCAATCATGTAAAATTAAAAAAAAAAAACTTACAAACATTCATTATAAATTATAAAGTATTAATTTTAGGTATATTATGTTATAATATTGTTCTTACAATATATTGAAATAAAAATATTCTTGTAGTTTTGTAAAAATGTTTTTTATATTTTAAAGGTATTTCAGGTATAAGGTACATCATATTATCGATTTTTAATTTTTTTTTTTGTATTATATTATTATAGAACAATATATTATCATGTATAATATTTATATTGAATTGCGATATTACAACTTAACAAATTTATAATTTATGTGGTTATATTGTAAATACAAATTATTATAACACTAAAAAAATTGTATGTGAACAAAGATGAGTACAATTAGAGGGAGCTAATAAATTGCGCGACAAGGGATTACGTGTAGCCTTTAGAAAAACTTCATATTTCTTAGCGGATTACACAACACTGTGAATACCGTTAGTATACTGTAAATTATGTTCATTATTTTTACAGAAGGGAGTATTACACATTTTTTATGTATTGTGTTAAGTATTTGAAGATTGGAATTCAAACATAAATCAAATGAACGACATACATTACAGAAAGGTCAGTTTTGGAATGTTTCAGTAATTTTCAAGACAAATGCAAATAATTCCGATGAATCCAGAAAAATCAAATTTTTTATCGAATAATATTTAGTTATATATTAATTGTATGTAAAATGCTTCAAAAAAATGTATCAAAATTCCAACGTTTGTTATTTTGATTACGATAAAGTTAATCAAATGTGTGTTATTATTTTAATTTGATACAAAATATATTTCTTTATAATTATTAAATAAATAATTTTTAAGTGTATTTTAATGACGTTTTAAATAAGTAGAATTGGCAAAGTTAAATAAAATAAGGTCTCAATTTGTGATCGTTTTTAATATTTATTAAATATATTAGAAATAAGGTGAGGTATGGTAGTGTAAGTTAATATAGTATATTTGAGTATTGTTCCTACTTCCCAGAATACCTGCTCAGTGCCCACCATACCTACTGTTTGTATTGAAAAATTTACATTTTAAATGAGTAATAATTTATAGTTGATGAAAAAAAAAATATATGAATACAATATAATATTTCTAATATGTATTACTGATAATGATGTATTTACTATTATATAAACGTTTAGTTAAATTAACAATAAATAAGTAAATAAAATACAGTTATGATTCATGAAGTAGATTACTCCTGGGTTAGTAGGTATGAATAGGTACGTTGCTGAAATCTAAAAATCACATCAAATTTAACATAAATTTTTTATAATTTTAAAGAAAACCATAATATTTTTATATTTATAATAGGTAATACTTTTTAATAATCTAATTAACGATCAATATTTTTAACTCATAAACTTCTAAATATTTTTTCTAAAAACTTTAAAAGTATATGACAATGATATGGAACCTCTAATAATCGATATGACATATTTTGGAAAGTATTTTAATGAGCTTCAATTTAATAAGAACTAAAAGGTTAAAATAATTATACAACATAATCCCCTTTTTTATTTTAATTGATCCGTTATTTAGTTATGATTTTTTTAATAACAATACTTACATTTAAGATTTGGAATAGCAAGACCTACAGTTTAGTGGTTTAGTCCTAATCACAGTATAATGTTGAACGTTTCGGTTGATTCAAATAATATCATACTTTAAAGTTTAAATACCATATAATTTAAATATGTATAATAATATTGAAAACTTAGAAACAAGTGAGATATTTTAAATTTAACCTAAAAATCTTCCATTAAAAATCAAGTGTTTCATCACGCTATAATAAAATATTTATCATTTAATAAATTATTTAAAAATATAAAAAATAATGTTAAATATTAATTTTGATCTTTTAATTACCTATTGAAAATTATTTAAAAAACGAAAATAAGTATATTTATTTTTGTAGTTTTACTAAGAACCTTTTTTTTAATAAAAAATGTATAATGTTTATATAATGTGTATGTTTATTTTTTATCAATTAAATTTTTGCTTAAATATATTTTAAAAAACATCTATTAAAATACATAGTGTACATTTCTAAACATTTAAGTACCCTAATATGTATTTATTATAAATACAATTTTTATACATTATTGACCAAACTTACTTTTATGATTTATTATCTTAACGAAAGAATCGGTTCAAGTAATTCTTGCGATCTTCTTCTGTTTCCCGAGCTCTACGAGCTTCTTCGGTCTCGCGAATTCTTTTCTCTATCAAGTATTCTTGTTCTTCTTCGGGAGTTAGTGCAGAAAACTCGAGAATTCGTTCTTCCACCGGCATACTTTCAAGGAAATTCATTAATCTATACATTTCGGGATGATGCATGATCTCTTCATTTGAAAGGTTAGATGGTTCTCGAGCCAAAGAAATCCTTACTCTGCGGAAAACATGAGTGACGGCGTTTTTGTCCTCGGCCGTTTTATGGGACTTTGATACAATACCAGGCATGGCTAACGGTCCAGCGACAGTACTATCGTACATACAATAATATAATACAATATATCACTATTTAAAAAGTAATCATTACATTAATAACCATAATATTATTTAATCAAATATTGTATATATTTATCTTTGTCTAACGAAATGTGATAGTAATATTAAAATTTATATTCTCGAGTATTGCATATAAATATTATCACTATAAATCATAGATACCTACTAGATATCAAGATAATATAATAAACATGGCATTTAAAATATTTACAAATAAACTACTTAAAAATGCCCATTTATTAACAATGTTTTGTTTTATACCTATATACCTACATTTTGATATTTTAAAATTGATTTAAAACTAATAAACCAATAACTGTGATAAAATGTAATAAAAATATTAACAAAACTCAAATACTATACTAAAATTGAACTATTGAATAAATAAATCATAGATATATATTTTTGTACATAAATCATTTAACATTAATATTACCTAATTTATTTATTTTTTTATATACTTTATGTATAATTTTCCAAGTCTATGCTTAAAACGTAATGCATGATAATATATTGTTCACTTCTAACCACTGTTAAATTTGAAATAAATTCAAAATTGACGAATCGCATGTTTATGTGAATTTATTGAAGTAAAGACATAAAACATACATAATATTTAGCCACTATAGAATAAATAATATAACAAATACTAATTCACTGTAAAAATCATATACCGAATCCCTTTTATCGTTATATAATATTATAGTAGTCTATACAACCACGAGTAAACATTTTTTCATAATGTATATTTCTTTAGAATTTACATATTATATAGAAGAAAATTGCTAAAATATATAAGTCGATATATCTAATATCTACTCATGTACACTGTACAAGGATATTTAAAAATATATAAAATTGAATAGATAATATAGAATTCAAATTCATTATCATTTAGAAATATATATATATAACTTATGCACATAACTAAATGCTGTGTATACTTTGATCATGTCGTAGTAAACCACTATACCTATTATTGAAATGATTTTGTACTTAGCCATTTATAGATAGTCCCTGATATAATGATTCTGCATATTATGTTCTATGAATAATGTGCGCCTACCAAGTGACGCATAGCCAGTACTTATAGGTACTTATAAAAATATAAAACTAATATACTTTTTAACGTTAAGTTTAGTTAAGTATATGAGATAATTTCATTTTAATTTCAAGTATATTTTATGCCGTGAAATATATATATATATATTAGTAGGTAAGTCAATAATCATTTTTTTTTTATTTCCTGGAAATATATTAAGCATTACGTTTGGGAAATTATACAGGATATAAGTTTACCAATACATAGCACATTAAAATATAACATTATTCCACGAAACCATAATTTCTATGGTTACCTAACCTTCAGTGTTACAGTTTATTGAAAATATATATATATTTTTTTTTAAATTGTTTTTACAGGTAATTCTTATGTTCCGCTCTTACATAGTTAGCTAGATAGGTACTTCAATCGTTTTGCAAAATATTAAATGAATCACGACAGCTTTAACAATTATGTAGCCATTTAATCGTATAGGTAATTATTACTCAACAATAAAACTTCCCTAATATGTATAGCTATATTATTTATGCAGTACAAATGTTTTTATAGACAAGTTAGTTTATATTATTTTGTTTGAAGTAGGTATACAAAACAACTTGGTTTTAGTTTATATTATTATAACATATAAATTGTGATTATTAAAACTGTATTTTTCAATTGTAGGTGTCTATTAATACTACATTGTGTATTATACAATTCGTAATTTTTTAGTATCTCTTTAAATGTCTTAATTGAAAATTAATAATATATTGTGTCTATTGATATTTTAAATATTTGTTCACAATATATTTCCATTATTATTATTATTAAATTATAATTTAAGAAATATAAACGAAAGTAACCATGAGTTGTGTTGTGTAATCAATACAGATATAGAAATAAGCTAATATATTACCATTCCCGTTTTAATCCAATTGAATTTTCAAAGAAAAAATTTAATAGGATTATTGACCAGCACAAATAATAAAAATTCAACTATTGCCTACTTAATTCACTTAGACTCTAAGTAGGTATTATTATTTTATTAATTTTTAACTTGTTCTAATAACTAATAAGATATTTATTTATGTATAAAGAATATTATGTTATAATATAAATACATTTTTTTAGATTTTTTTTATTCGTTTTTATAATAATCGTATGAAATAAAAAATAATTTGTTTCTACTAAACTACTAGATAAGAAATAAAAATTATATATAAATTGTAATTACGTGCGTTTTATTGTACAGTATTTGAGAATTTAGTATAAAACTAATTTATAATAAACAGAAAATACAGTAAGACGTCGATAATTATTATTCAAGTTTATTCAAAATCGGAAATATTACAGTTTCGCTTAGGATTATAATATATATATGTATATATATATACATCTCGATGCATTTATAAGTAGCGGGCAAGGAATTTGGGTCTATTAGGCATATTTTTTTAAATGTAAGTAGCAAATTTTAATAAAACGGCATTTAATTAATTTTTATGACTACAATAAGCAGTAGCCATAAGTAGAAATTATACAAATAAATAATTTGTATTCGTGTTGTGCATTTGTGTGCGTGTTATTAAATTAAGTCGCTGATTGATTATAACTTTTGACCCAAAATTAATTTTTCTACTGACACACACTCAAATACACAAAATTAAATGATTTTTGTTTTAAAAAAAATAAGCACTCGAATAGTAATAAATGAATACACTAAAATCAAATTTTTAGTAGGTACCTATACATTAATAATGAATAAATTAGATACGAATTTAATTTCAAGTTAAATACATTTTTGCTTTTAATGAAGTAGTAGTTTATCGACATCTCACCGTATGCTGTTTATATATAAATACAAAAATATATTAGTTAACAGTAGATAAGTAATATTTAAATATTTTACCAGCTACGTCTGTAGACTGTATAGTGTATATAAGGTAGACGTAACAAATCGTGTGAAGCACACTATTTCTATACTAATGAACCATCTATGATATCTAATATTGTCGTACTGAATGATACCAATCCAATCGAAGCAAAACATTAATAATACACATAATAAAATAAGCCATAGGCGCACACTAAAATGTAGGTCGATGTCTAGTGGGCGGAGGGTGGAGATACTTCTTCGATTATTTCCAATCTTGCAGTGTACGTGGGCATACGAGACACAGCTGCGCATTAAGGATCAGCGTGTGAACGGAATAAGCAAGACTGTTTACCACCCCATAAAGTTAGAGGTCATAGTTTACGTATTTTTAAAATATCTTAGCATTGTACAAACATTATAATATCATAATAAAATTTTTGGATATTATAAGAAGTATTAACTTTATATGAAACACTAACATATTTACCTATAAATATTATATACATTTTTTATTTGAACTTTTATCAATAATTATAATATATATATAATATAAGACTCTATCATAATTAATATGATTATAAATACTGTTTTGTTTAAAGCCATTAAACATATTATAATGTCAATTATAATTTTTAATTTAATCATTTTTTTTTTAAGCTTTAAGAGGACGCCATATCCGCATGTGTTGTCTCTATCTTACTAACGTACATTGTAACAAATTTTCGTTCAGCAGAATAAATTTTGTGACGTTAGCTTTAATATTATAGTAAATTTATCTATTATAAAATTTGAAGGTAAGAATATTATCTAGACAATGACAAATGATTTATTGATATTATTATTTTAAAGTGACTTATGAACATTTTAAAGTTGTTATATTTTACAGCTGTAACTCACTTTAAAATAATAATATTCTTTAAAAGCATATGTTATTGTCTAGATAATATTTTTATCTTTAAATTTGATAATAGGTAAATTTACTCTAATATTAAAGCTAACGTCACAAAATTTATTCTGCTGAACGAAAATTTGTTATGATGTACGTTAGTAAGACAGCAGAGACAACACATCCGGTAGAGCCCTGCACGGGCCGAGCTTGGTGTCACCGAAACCGGGTTTGGGCAGGCCTGGACTTTCATTTCAGTATTAGTTGTTCGGGCAGGTCTTCATTTATACTTTATGATATTAATTGATAAATGATTTTATTTTAATTTAATTTATCATTTGAATTCTAATTCTATTGACAAAACGAATTACCGATAATTAGAAATTCGGAAATACGTATTTTACAGTAATCTGTTTATAACTTTGGAAATACTATTCTTCTTATAGTCCGTATTCTATACTCAATTATCATTTATATTACCGACCAATGGAACGAGTTAAACGTATTGATACATTATATAGATTTTCTAATGTTTATTATTTTGATTATATTTTTGTATTTCGTATTGCTATAAATAATGATTGAAGTGCGTTCAGCGTTGTGCGTAAATCGTAATGCAGTGCATACGTGTAGTGTGTAGTGTCGTGTGTCGAAGACGGGTCGAATGATACAGCAAGCGAGCAAATTTTTACTTCATTTTACGACCTTCAAACTTAGGTAAGTATTATGTCTAATTTGTAAAAATATTAAATAATATAATCATATATTATTCTTATTATTCCTTTTATACTCCTATACATTTAGTATTTATAGTATATATTAATTACATTACATTATATAGAGGTATGCCTATATTAATAATTTTAATAACTTATTATTTTTTTTCTTTTATCATAAAGGTAGATGAGGTAGTAGGTAGGTAGTAAGTACTTAAAAAGGGGTACCATTTTTTAAATTTGTATTCTAAAATTGCTTTTTATTTAATTTTGATAATTAATACCTAATTATAATAATCTTACTAAAGTCTAAAATGTGAATAATGTGGTCTATTTTCCTATATTTTTTCAAAATGCAAAGAAGGATTTATTAAAAAGACTATATTTCTAATATATTTATTTTAGGTGTTTGTTTGTTTTTTATAGTAAAAAATGCTTAATATGAGTGATTACCAAAACGACCAAATTACAGTATCGAAGACTGACAACAATAGGGAACACAAAATTGTAATTCAAAATAAAATTAAAACCGGTGAATGTATTTTAGAAACACACAGAGGGAAAAGCAAAGTATGGGATTTATTTAGTAGAATAATTTATGCAAATAATGATGAAGTTCAATTGCCTAAAGACACAGGTTATGTATATTGTACAAAATGCAAAACAATTTTAACATACAGTAGTTCATGTGGAGTATCTCATTTAAATCGACACAAATGTCAACTTATTGCAAATAATGAAAGGATCGCTAATTTTTTTGAAAAAAGAAACAAGGCTAATATTCCATCTACAGTTTCAAGTGAAGCAGTTAATCGTTGCATAAAATTTTGTAGTTTGAATAACAGACCATTTGAAGCTATAGACGGAGAGGGGTTCAGACAATTATGTCAATTTTTAATCAATACTGGTGCTAGATATGGACAAATTGATGCAGCTGTCTTAATGCCTCGCCCAACTACTGTCTAAAGAAACTGTCTAAAAATGGCTGAAAGTTTAAGAAGTGAACTATTGGCAATTATTTTACCTTATTTTAATAATGGTCGTTGTTTAGTAACTACAGACATGTGCACCGATGACTTTAAAAATGATAATATAGTAGACTGGTGGAAAGCTAGAAACAACATTTTACCGACAATGGCTAAATTGGCAATAAGAATTCTAGCTATACTAGCAATAAGTGCTGCAGGTAGAGTAATCGAGGAAAGAAGATCTTGTCTTAAAGCAGAAACTATCGACGTATTATTATTTTTACAAGACTATCAAAAGGAAACATGAAGAATTTTTATTTTATTATTTTTTAAAGCAGTACTTTTAAATTTAAATATTAAGTTGTTTTTTTATTTTATTTTAATTAAATGTTTATTTTGTATTTTGATTAAAAAGAAGATTGATTTAGTATACTGACTAGTGACTAGTGACTACCTATTTTTTTTTACCCTTTACTATTTACTTCACAAAATGTAGGTAGTAGGTACTAGATAATACTTGGTAATAGTGTACATTGTACAGCAGTGGTCTTTAACCATTTGAATAAATGATCAAGGCCATATATTTCAGTGAAAATTTGGACTGGGTCTTGCCAAGTATACACTATATAGTATATATTTAAATTAAAAGTATTGGGCTGGGCTGGACAGTATATTTAAGAGAAATGCATCGGGCCGGGCTGGGCCAGACGTATATCCAAGTGAAATAAATCGGGCTATCATTAGTAAAATTGTATTTTGGACGGGCTTGGACTACAAAGCCCAGTCGTGCAGAGCTCTAACATGCGGGTATGGCGTCTTCTTAAGTTAAAAACTTTTGTAATTTATTCGCTTCGGTTTTGAACATTTAATTAAATAAAAATCGAAAAGCAATTTGTTTTAGTTGTAATATTTCCCAAGCACGACATAATATCAAATCGATCGATAAACAATCGTCTCCAAAAATTTGCCACTCCAAAAAATATTCCAAAAAAATGCCCACTCGCTCCCCTCGACCAGCCTCTAACGATAGAGTATAGGTATACAATATATTATATATTCACGTGACTTTATTATAATCCCTGTGCGCCTACGGTAGAAATGTACACTGCAGCGCCCAAAATAGCGTAGGTATACCTACAATATAATTTTACTAGAGTGTGTCTAGGCATACGGTATCAGGCGCGTTACGACAAATTACCTGCAACGATGACGTGTATTTTATCGCCGTGTGCTGGTTACGCCGCTATAGCAGGACGTCGACGGTGGCTGTGACGTTTAATCGTTATATTATAGGTGGTGGTGTCGAGTGTTGCAGACGAACAATTCGGCTGATGGCCTGTAACAATGATAAAAAGTACCTTTATAATGTCACCGATGTATAGAGACGGTGAAATATTCTAAAAAAAAAAAATTCAAAAATTCAAACAATTAAAAATACGCACTGCGGACAATCTGTCGTCGAGGCCGACTGGAATCCGGAACGTCGCGATCGTCTGTGTGATATTATTGCTGCGAGTGTATCAGACCGCCGCAGGTTATCAAAGAATATAATTACATTATTTCGGTAGTCCTACAGGGGCGCAGTTTCGCATCTGCGCTATTATACGATATAGCCGCCTGTTTCCCGGGGCAACTGATTCTGCTGCCGCCGCCGCCGCCGCCTCCGTCGGTTTATCATCGACTCCTATCCTACCGGGCGGATCGATATGATATTGTTGTGCGTGTGTGACGTACTTACACTTATATAATAGTATTGTTTAGTTTGTCAAATGTCGGTCATGCCTGCTGCCAAGTTATATATAGATATAGAGAACGTAATGTAATAACGACAATAATGTTATATACTATCGTTAAGCCGGCGCTTTCGTGATGCAACGAATAACGTACAATTATAATAATAATAATAATATGTAGAATTAATTAAAAATTACCTGTACATTTTTTGTATATAAAAGTTGTATATAGTTGGCTTAACTATTGACCCATGTTTTTGTTTTTATATTTCTCTGTTATAATATGTACTAGCTAGAAATAGTGTAGGGCGTATACTAATCGCGCGATGCACTATATTTTTAATTTTTTTTCTTGTAACCTATACCATATCATATTATAATACGATTGTCAATCTATTACTTAGCATACTAATCAAATAGGATTTAAGTGATTTAACACGTGATATAACACAAATAGCATAAATATAGACATTATAATTAAGCACGATTTAAGGAGTACACAGCTATACGTTCATACCTATAATTTTATAGTGTTTTAGTGACTACTTCCAGACTATTGTTTATAAGTATTATTGGAATTTACAAGCCAAGGTTTCCGCTTGCAGTTTACAAAATAATGGATATGGGGCCCAAGGGCCGATTACACATATACGTATCCAGTCTCTTCTCTTAGTCGAATCAAGACGCCATCGTAGATAAAACTGTGTTATTAAAAATATCAGGCTAGATACTTTTCAAAAAAATATTTTTTTATGAAATATGTAAATTAACCACGGATAGCTAGCTATCTATTGCTGGTTCCATAACTATACCAAAATTACCATTATTTTTTCATATTTTGAATAATTTTATACAAACATTACAAACGATCGTGGGTAGATTTTGAACTTGATCGTTTTAACAGCACCTGATAAATGGCCAGTTTAAACTTTAAATAAACTCTTATTCAATTAAATTTCTTTAAAAATAAAAAGTCTACTAGGTAATCCTAATTCTTGTTCTTTGCGCTTAATAACAACGTCATAAATATTATATATATGTATATATCATATATTAATTTATTTTACAATAAATTCTTGTTTCCACATTTAAAATATTGTAATTGATTTTGTTTAATTATTTTAATGATTTTCGTGCCATAATATTATTTTTTTCTGTGAAATAAGAGCAAACAATTTAAATGATAATCCGTGTATTATATTTATACTGTTTCTAGTGGTTGCAGGATGTTTTCTCGAACACTCGCGAGTATATAACGACCAAAGTAGATAGCGTTACTTAAATGGACATAACAATACGTGAGAATACAATATTAAAATGTCTTCAAATAAATCTTTTCTCGGTGAGGGCTTCTATTTTTTTTTTTTATTCATTTAATTAAAAATGTTCTGAACTTTTATGATCCTATGTATTTTGATTATTTGAAAATCACACAACTGGTAAATAGTCAAATTTTTTCATTTTTATAATTCATAACTATTATAGCTGTTATGAAATATAATATAATATATATAATAAAATATCTATATAATATACGAGTAATGTATTGATAATTATAAGTATTAATTAATAAAAAGCATTTACTGATTCAGACTTTAGAGTGTGTATAAGTTCTAACAAATCACCCGGATAAAGTAAAATAGTAGATAGGCAGAAAAGAACTTAATAGTTCTGTTATGTAATATCAAAATCATAATTTATATTATATTAATTTTCTACCTAATTTTGTAGTCATTTTTACTCATCATAATCAAATTATTAAAAACTTAAAAATATATTATTATTAACGAGATATACATTAGCTATAAATACAATTACTACATATAGGAGACACTTTTTTTCTACCTTATATATAATATGAGCTATTATAAGCTAGTACAAAATTGTCAAAATTATAAACTAATTTATAGGATAAAACTTTATGGGAAAGTATAATAAGTGTGTTCTGAAAATTGATGTTATTTTTGTTTATATTTAATTTAAAAATATTTTATGATAATTAAAACTATGAAAATATTTTATGATAATTAAAACTATGAAAATACTTAACTTAATCAACTTGTTTAATTATTTAGATTAGTTGCATTATTCAATTTATCCTTAATTCGTTTTAATTTTGGTAATGTTTTTATTTCTTATTTGAATAAATTACCAACTACAGAACGTGGGTTTGCTTTTGCATTTATTATTTCCCGTATGCTGTGTTTTATTAAGTTAACCCACAACTTTATTACTATATCATATTATTGTAATATTGTTAGCAGGAAAATAAAATAAACAAAAAATATTGTTTATGTATTGAGAAAAGCTTTTAATGGGAATATATAGTACTCAAATACATATTTATTTCGTTGTTATTTCGTATAATATAATTTTAAATTTCAATTATGTTAATTAATAATTGTTCAATACTGTAAGAGGAATTGAATAAAAATTAAAAATATTGTTGTAATAACTAAATAATATGTATTCTATAAATTATTTAACAATGCATTTGTGTATAGGGTGTCTTTGATTAGAATGTATTCAATTTCTAATAGCATCGAATTAAAATTATCCCTATGAAATTCGCCCAGTGTGAATTTTTTCTTTAAAATAAATTTTAAACTTTTATTATTATTAACAAGATATTAGCAACACTAAGCATGGATCATTTTCTAACTTTTTATATCACATTATCTTCAAATAATATAATATTATAGCATAAATAACGTTGTTATCATAAGTATATTTGCGATTCAAATAAGTGTAGTAATATTGCTCATATTTGCATAATAATAATATGCATTATAAGATTTAGATTTTCAAGACAATTTTTTTTTTTACATTAAAAATTATTAAAAATAAACATAAACATTAAACACGGTTATTTAAAAATATAAAACGATTGATTAGATAATATTAGATATGTGAATGGTGTAATGATAGTATCTGTGCAGTACACAGTGTGATCAACCCATCTTCACGTTACAATAGTACATAATATATAATATGTTATATGTAGGTCTACACTACATCGAGTTAAAACAAACACTTAATACCTTATACACTTAACCTAAACGTCCTAAACGTAACATACTAACATACCGATATTAATACAAGCTATAATCCTATATTTTTTTTTTATTTTTTTTTGTTTTTGTATAAAATGAATTAATATATTATATTTATTTTATACAACTGGCTATTATAGACGCTTCGATTCGGACAATCATATTATATTATCTAATACGCAATTGGTACAGTTAACACTCGTGGACATAGATCACAGTAAACATTATCAGTGGTAAGGATATTATCATGACTGTCACTGAGTCGCTACAGCCGAACTACCGTGGTTATTCTGTTCTTCTGAGGAACACTGCTAGTCGATGTATTCGCCGTCGTTGGGACACGCATACGTGGAAACTTTCTGTCGGCGGCCTAGACCACGATTCACCACATGCGGTACAGTCTTTTCGACCATGCTACAAACAAAATAACGAAAATTAGAGTGAGTACTTAATCGAATGCTATAAAGTGTGATAAACAAAATTTGTTTTTGAAAAAATTATATAATATAATATATAAATATAAATATACATTTTTCTCAGTGTTTTGTTTTTTGTTATCACTTAAAATTATACAAAAAATATTTTTAAAATCATTAATATATTTTTAAATAATAAGTGTACTTCGATAAAAAAAAAATCACCTAGTATATGTGTACGTATATATATATTTTACAACAAATTGTTTTTATAACTAAGTGAGTTTTACAGCATTCGGGATTATAAGATATATGAATATTTGATTAGAAGTTACAATACTTGAACTAGTTTCCATGTTACGTACCTTATGCAACCAGGAATGGGGCACACCGTCAAACACAATGTGCAACCCGTGCACGAGTCAGGTTGGACGTGGACGATATGTGATTTTGGATCCATCGAAATCGCCTGGTAACCGGAATCGTTACAAGCCATGTAACATTTGCCGCAGTTGATACACGAGTCCTATACAAAAACGTTTACACGATCAGTAATGCATTAATGTCAGCTGAAAATAATTTGAATACTCAAAGTGGCAAACGAAGTGTATAGGAATATGGGAATTGAACACGATGCTCATGAGTAAGGAGCGGATATTTATGCATTTATCATATTTTTTAATAAAATCTAAATTAATACGGAGTAAGATAGAAATTTGTTTCATTACTCAAAAAATTCAAATTCATCAATTTAATTTTGCATTTTTTTACACATTTGTTCGATTTTTTCTTGTTTGATCATATTTATATATTCATCATGCTTTTAGTGTATATTTGAGATTTTTCGTATTATATTAACGGACTAGGCACGACTAATATTAATAGATTAAAATGTCCCATGGCTGTAGGCCTATATGTAATATTCGCGTCAACCGGGAATAGCCGGTTTTCGTTCGTATCAGTACTTAGTTTCTACTGTATAACCATGTATATTATTTTCAAATTAACAAAAAATTCAACAGCAGTCTGCAAACATTTTTTTTTTTTTAATTTTAATAATAGTAAATTTTATTTAATTTTTAAATTATTATTAATTTATTATTTTAAATTATTAATAAAAAAAACATGTTTTTGATGCATATTTTTATACTTTATAGTGCATAATTGCATGCATATTTTTAAATTTTTTAGAGCTTAAAAATCCGCTCTCTACTCATGATTTCATGAGCAAATTTTCACCGAAGACACACAACCCACCAAACAGGTATGCATATCAACCCAAGATTTTTGGTAACGAATCACCTTCAATACTAAATACTATAGCTCACATAATTAAAGTAAGCACTTTTCAAATTATAGTAGGTAAATTGTAAATTAAAAAGCTCAATTCGTAAGTTATTAGAAATTGATTAAAGTTTCTCAGAGCTAAATTTGGACCAAAATAAACTTAATTGAGATGCTAACTTCACACTAACCGCCTTCTTACTTTGTTAAAATTACGCCAAACAAAATGTTACAAGTTACAGATTTTAATTTGTAAATAATTATAAATTAGTTCTGGGAATTTTTAAGTTCCTTGGAGCTAAGTTATAAGGATTAATATGAAGTTAGTACTTCCATTAAGTTTATTTCGGGCACAATTTAGCTTCAAACAACTTACAAATTCCAAATACCAATTTATAATTATTTGAAAATTAAGCTTACAAATTTAACTTAGGTTAGGTTAGGTTACGCAGTGTAATTTAGACAAAATGGGGGAAATGGAAATTTAACTTTATACACAAATACAACTGACTTCGTTGACCAGGGCCACGACCTGCGCGCGACGATCGAGTGATTTGTACGCGCCGACGGCTTTCAGCGCTCGGCCCACAACCAGTTCCACAGGCGTTGCAACCGGAACCGAGACTAGGTCTTCATTAGTTTCCTCCGATGCCGGAACCGTTACCATCTGCTCCGGTGTCTGATCAACTCCGTTTGACTTGGTTCCCTGGATCGAGCTAACCATATCTGCTGCCGCACCGGATGCCTGCTCACAGCGCCTGCTCCGCAAGTACGGTCCAAACATCGATTTACCACCGCTTTGATCGGCAACTGCGGCCGTCGTTGATACGATATCGTAGTCGTCGGATAAGTCGATTGAGTCCTTGACTAGCGCGGGAGTGGGATGAATCCGTTTCTCCCGTCGTTTGTCACCGCCACCACCGTTCGTGTACAACAACGCCTTGAGTCCGGTGATATAATCTTGGACGACGGTGAAGTCCTGATTTTGGACAGCGCTGCATACCTGTGCGAAACGGAATAAAATTACTTTACAGTTATTATTTCACCATAACTGCTTTCACTTTTTGGACGGATACCGTTCCGACCGCGACCATGGTATACCTGTACAACTTTGGCACCACAATACAGGTATTGGAGCGTGGCCGCGGCACTATCCACGCCGCCTGTGGCCATTATCTGGACAGGCGGTCCTCCGTCTCCACCGGCCGCCACGTCCGGTCCAAGGGCTCGGGACAACGCCGACACGGCCCGCAAACCTATAGGCCGGACGGCCGTGCCTGACATGCCACCGTACGTGGTTCTTGGCGTGTCCGCAGTGGTTCTGCCGACTCCCGGCCACGGTCGACCGCCCGTACCAGTCACGTCCAACGGACCAAGCGCCGAGACCGTGTTGACAGCGGTCACTCCGTCGGCCCCTCCGAGTCGCACAGCCGCCCGGGCTACGGCTACCACGTCCGTCACGTTGGGCGTGATTTTTATGAATACGGGTACGGCTGTTGGCGCCCCACCGTCACTAGCCGGTCGCACCGCCACTCGTTTGACCCATCTTGAAATGTTCTCCACCAACACCGGATCCTGAGTGGGATACACGAAGTAACCGTTTCAATAAAATTTATTCAAATTTAATTACCAATTTCACGTAGACTTAAATGTATCAAACTATAAAATGTCAAAGAAATAAAACACCTTGGTACATTACGTGTCAAAAAAATGTGATAAGAATGTTAATTACATCGATAACATTTTACGAAAATTCTTTAACGTGATGACTATTTAAATAAGTTATAGGTATACTCGTATAAAATAATTAATTATTTATGATTTGTATTTTTAGTACGAAATGATGATCTTTTAATAAACATTTTCTTAGTGCAGTGATTGTTACTATAAACTGTATTAATATATTATAATAAAAATATATTACAAAATATACTGAAGCAAACTGTCTTCACTTTAATTTATAAGGAGTTTAATGTGAACTGTGAATGTAATGTACTGTGTATATTTATTTATAATTTATCTGTCTAATGTTGTCTTAGTTGAATTGTATAAATACGCATGAGCATATATAATTCCATTGCTATGAACCAAATAAGCAAAATACTATTATTATGTAGGTACCTATATGTTTATTGTTTACCCATTTATAAATATGTATTTGGAGAAAAGAGTGTTTTATATAAGATTTTAAATTTATGCTGTAGGTACATTTGACATTGATGTATAGATAATTTTAAGAGCTTAAAGTTGTTTGAGAAGTATTTTAAACCTAACCAATCTAGTTATTACATTTTAGTTTCTTTACAAAAAAATCTGTTCTATCGTTATTAAAATAAACATTACTTTTTCTTAATAGAGTTTTATAAACTAAACTTGCAACAACTATTAATTTATATTATGTGTGAAAATAGTATAATAACTGCACTCTTAGCACAAGCTTAGCTTTTAATATATTGTAGAATATATTGAATAACTATAATAATATATTAATTGTCGCGATAAATAAATATAATATTAAAAATATTTTAATAATAATATCTCGTCGTGTGTATTATAATATTGTTTCTATACCTGGCCGCACGCTAAACCCATTCCGGATTCGCCCATGCCGTGGGGACAGCTCAAGTTCAACTCCAGCGCATCGGCACCTGCGTCGCACGCCAATTTGGTAAGTAATGTCCAATCGTCCTCGATGTACGCGCACATTATACTGGCAATTAGTATCTACAAAAATATCATTATGAACGTCGTTGTCGTTATAACAACCGAAAAAAGAAAAACAAATCAAAAAGTTAAATTATTTGGTATGAAATTAAATCATATAAGATGATTTACTAAGCATTTCCATTTTCATTTTTGTCTTAGTAACGACTTTTTAATTTTTGGAATTTTTTAGTAAATTAACCTTCTTAAAAAGACTCAACGCCCACTTGTTTTGTCTTATACGCATGTGCTGTTTTATACAAGTGCGCAACATATCAAATTTACGCTTAGCAGATCACGTTTAACTCCA
Source organism: Rhopalosiphum maidis (assembly GCF_003676215.2). Taxonomy (NCBI): domain Eukaryota; kingdom Metazoa; phylum Arthropoda; class Insecta; order Hemiptera; family Aphididae; genus Rhopalosiphum; species Rhopalosiphum maidis. The sequence continues at coordinate 68,225,122 of NC_040879.1, forward strand.
TTAGTTTAAAAATTATAGTAAATTTACCTATTATGAGCCTTGATGGTGAGAACATTATCGAGTGCATAAAAGTTGGCTTTTTACGATTATATAGTTTTTAAGTGAGTTATGAGCATTTTTAATTTACGCTATATTATATACGCATAACTTGCTGAAAAATTAAATTATCGTAAAAAACCATTGTACAAACACAGATTATGTTCTTATCATCAAGTTTCATAATAGGTAAATTCAATCTAATTTTTAAACTAACGGAGCTAACGTGATCTGCTAAGTGTAAATTTATTATATTACGTACTTGTAAGAGGTAAGACAGAGACAACACATGCGGTTCATCGTGTGTTTAACGTTTACTCACGTGCTGAGGAAAGTCCTGCTTCAATTCCTGAATGGAACGTAACCAGTATGCAGCGGTTTTTTCCGAAATCAATTCAATGTTCAAAAAAGCGTTTCTGGCCACATCCGAGTCTCCGGCATTGACAGTACCAGGTCCTTTACCACTGGCAGCCAAGCCGCCTCCTACACCATGACTGCCCAGTCCTATGATACGTGGTGATACGTTCGTTACTAAGTCCTTATCCAGTCCGAACGTTTTTGTGACAGCGAATGCCCAACCAGCCTGGAACGCTCGGCGTATCATCGCAGCGCTCGTCGTGGGCGGTGCTGAGGCCAGTCCGAATGGGTTCATAAAACGCAGTCCACACATCCTGACAGATAAGTCCACGTCGTCAATTGCTGTTCGAAAACCTGGTAGCAGTGGTCGTGAAACAGATGATTGGTGATTTTGGATACGGTAACCGTACAACTCCTGGAAAAATATACTACAAGCTATAATATTATATGAGAGGATGAGACACTTATAATGCAAAAATAATGACCGTCGCATGACAATTTCGACAGATGGGACGCCGATAAGTTTTTTATTAGTCATTGGTTAAATTAATGTAAGCGATATAATTATGTAATGATCTAAATAATCAACAGATACTGCTAGTGCAAATAAAAAAAGATTAGAAGAAAAAGAAACATAAAAAAAGAGTAAAAATTGTATTTAAATTTAGTGTAGGTATATCATATTTTATGAGGAGTTGTTGCGAAACTCATAAGATATAATTTATAATAAGTTAGACACCCAAAATCTTACCAAAAATTATATCACAAATAATATGAGATATAGCAAGTAGTGTAAATCGACTTAGATCAATCTATATAATATAAAATAATAAGCCTCAACTATAATGGAACGTGCACGAATTATAACTATTTGTGCTGGTTAGTAATAAAAATTTTCGAAAGATGTAACAGCGATACTTGCGGCTAATTTATGGACTCAGGCAAGAAGAGAACCGAAGTAGTCACTTATAAAGAAGCCTTCTGCACAAAATATTTAGATACACTAAATCCGTCGAGTCCGCAGCACCTTCACGCTTCACACTTTTCTACTCTTTATAAAACTAACTTGTGTTAATTAAATAAACAAACTATTTTTAATTACAATTGACTTAAACAATCATTTCGAGTTCATGACTAGAAGAGATGTAAAATAGGCACGGTACAATAAAATGTTTTAGTTATTATTTAAAAAACGATTCAACTTATTTTTAATTAAATTATTTTGTCCATAGTAAATTTTAATTTTTAGAGTTAAATATATTGTTTATTAATTAACTAACTAACTTAAATTAATTGTTTTCCTTAAATTGCATATACATGAATATATATATATATATATATAAAATAGTTACCTTTTAAATATATTTTTGTATCATGACGGGTAACTATGTGTAAAATATTATAAGTATTATAATCATTCTTTATAATGATTTATGAAATCTAATTGTTTAACATTTTTAACTGTATGTAATTATATCGATTTATTTTATTCCTTAACAGTTACTTACTATGAAGTGTTTGTAATGTCACCATCGCTTTTCAACTTATCCAAATTTTAAAATAATAGGATAGCAGACAAATTTCAATTGGAATCATATTATAATCCCAATAGTATTATACCTACGTGAAAATATTTTTATGAATGACGCCAATTCACAACTAGTTTATAGTTTTACGGTTTATTTTTTAGAAACTTATGCAATTTAATTCAAATACTGATTTAATATTCATATATAATCTTATCGAAGCTATGTATACCATATAAAATCTATTTAAGTACCTGTAGATACTGATGTATGTGATACGCAGCCGTTTTTCCGTCGTTGGCCGACTCTACCGTGGTCTGCGACGGATCGGCTGTGGATCCTGTTGCGCAAGAAGCGTCACCACCGCACCATACCGGTGGTGGAGTCCGCCGTTCTTGTTTGTCGTCACCGTCCTTCCACCACTCACAGCGGCCGGTTTGAGTGTCGACGCATACTCGTCCAGTGCGTTCGTCTACTCTTGCGTATGGTGCCAGCGCTTCCGCCACTGTTTGTGCGCAACAACAAAACGACCGCATAATAAAGTCGTTTAATTAGTTAGGATATACCAACCCCGCCCTTCACAGTGACGTATTTAGGATTTAGACTTAGGGAGAAGGAGATATTTATTTATCCGTGTGACCATGTGTCACCACCAATATAGAGTGGTATTACGGTCAGAAAAAAATGTATCTAGTCAAAAACACATTTATATATGAAAAAATGCAATATCTATTTTTTATACCTATGTATAAAACCACTCCTCCCTCTCTAATAATAAATAAGCCACTGCTTCCTCCAGAAATCAATTGCAAAACACTTACATTCTTTCGGTAATCGCGAGCCAAACGCCGAGACGACACAGTCGGCGCGCAACACGAACAGATCGTCTGCCGAGTGGTCTTCGTCGTCGGCGGAGTTCTGCTGTGGCTCCAAGTCGTCCACGTCGGTCCGGCGGAATTGCACGGCTCGGATCCGGTCTGTACCGCTGCCCGAAACTTTGCGGAACAAGAACTTCACCGGCTGTGAGTGTGGTACCAGCTCGCAACGTTCGCGCATAGCTCCTTCCAGTTCTTCTGGAACGGCGCGCACATCGGGTGTGCCACGTCGAAAGACGACACGTACGCGGCGGGCGCCGCACCTGAGTGCGACTGTAGCGCAGTCCATGGCCGTGTCACCGGCGCCAAGCACCAGCACGGTTTTACCTCGGAAATCCGGAGGCAGAGGCGCGGTGACCGATTTCGACGATCCACAGCCGCCGGTACTTCCGTTACAACCACTACCACATCCCCCCCGGCCGTCAGGCAACCGCTTGGAGTACCCCGAGGCCTGACGCAATAGCCATTTGGAAGTGTACACGCCTAGACTTTGGGCGGCGGCCGTAGTGCCGCTGACGTCAACGTCGCGGAAGAGGTCGGCCGGAAGTTGAGGCTCCGGTAGACCGACAGCCACAAATACAGCCCGCGCTGCATCCGGTCCTTCTATCAGGTCCTTGAGAAAGTGAAAATAGAATACGTGAATCGTCATTCAAAGAACATTCATCCGGTTGGTATAACCCTAATAATTATAATATATTCACACTTTTAACGTGATGTCACCGGGTCTACTATCGCCAGCGGAAGAAGAATATAGTCGACGACCATACTCCAGGCGGACGCCACCTCGACCGTGCTCGACCATCTGCTCGATTTCCCAACGAACCGCCCGCCATGGTAACCGGTACTCGGGTATCTCGGAGGCGCTATACATACATAACATTACATGACATTAATTCGGTGATAATTCCATAATAATTAATAATAATATAACGACAAGTGAACTGTTAACATGGAAAGCGCTAGGACATAAAAACTAATAATGTAACTGTTTGCCAGTACCATATATTGAATTCGTTTTCAATATTTTCATTATTATTTTTTTAGTACGTATTATATACACGCATGTCGCATATATATTATATATATAATTATTATTATTGTACGTAACAATATAATTGAAACAAAAAGTTATACGAGTACCTAACGATAGAATGGAAGCGTTGTGACCTATTGTGCGGCTTTCTTTTAAAAGCGTATTGACCATTTATGAACTTACCTAAGACCGCCGGCGTAAGCACCCGATTCATAGACAGTTACGCGCCGATATCCAAGCCGGTTTAGGTACGTGGCGCACGTCAGCCCCGCCGGACCGGCACCAACCACAGCTATGGGCGCCAATTTACTCTGGCCTCGAGCCTTTAGCGTCGGGCCGTCTTCGTATTCCTCGTCGTCATCGTCTTCCGAAGAAACAGCCGAAGGAGGTACTGCCATGTCCATGAACATCTATAACACGTACACGTTATGTTCACTATAAAGCGATCAGATTTTCATTACACAGTGCATGTAAAGTTTAATACAATAAAACTCAACTTATATAGGTATAACATGTTACCAAAATGTTATTACTCATGTAATTATGTATTATTATATACGGACCAAGCCTTTTAATACACGACGGTGAGTACAATAATTTACTATTTAGTTATTTCAATTCAATGAAAAAAAATTAAAATTAAAATTATAGGGCTCGCATTAGTGTTTTACCATCGTCTGTTTTATAGGGCGTTGACTAAACAATTTTTGGTAGCGTATGGAACATAAAAAATAGCAGTGGACCAAGACAACCTCGCTGAGATATCTTTAAAAATATGAGCATTATATGGACATTTTACTGCTCCTCGGAAACCCGACAATAAATTAGATTTCCTAATAACCAAACCACCAATCCGGACAGTGGATAAAAAATATTTAAACACAACACTTACTTCTAGACAAAACTGCTGTAGTCCACCAATATTGATAGGTCCGCCATCTGACCCGGCCAAATTACAAGAACCGGCGCACAGCTCACTCGTGGGACACACCATACCGCAAGACAAGCCCACCGGGTTGTCCGACAGGATCGTCTTAGCAGCTCCATAATAGTTCTGTGAAAGTTAAATCATTACATGTTATGTTTTTAACAACTTTACTATATATACATACAAAGAAACTTCCCCTAATAGACACCTCCCACTAGTGGACGTTTTTTATTTTTTGGTTACAGAAAAATGTTCACTACAGAAAAACTCCAAATAACAAATATCTATTTTAAAAATAATAACAAAATGACGAGTGCTTACACTATTACAACGATAAGTATACAAAATATATACTTCCAACTTAATCGGTAAAAGTACTTATAGAGATGTTTTAGTTTGACCGTAACTCCTTTTGTTACAGTATAACTACTGTACAAGGTTCATATAAACTGTACGAGTAATGTAAAATGTTGTAAAATTTATTTTAAAGCCATAAAACAATTATTGATACTAGTACACAGGTTACTAGATTGAAACTAGGTATTTATTTAATTATAAGTATAAGTGTATGGTATATAGTTTTTATACCTATGTGTAAATATAGCTCAATATCACTATCAGTGGCGTTTCTAATGTTTCTATACAAGGATAAAAATAACCATAATTACGAGTAGGTACATATTTAAGATAATGTTTTATAATTGAAAATATTTTACTTAATTTAACTGAAGTCAAAGTTAAAATTATTTAAATTACATTATCAAATTCAAAAATATCACTAATTATAGTTAGTATAAGCTTAAAATTGTCATAATTATTTTTAAAATTCATTAAAAACAGATACTGATAATTTAAACAATAGTGTTATAACCTTAAATGGAAAAATTTTTATTTCTCGTTGGAATATCCAATTTTGACAAAATTTGTACTTTAAATGTTTCCAAAAAAAATTTTTTGATAATATATGTATTTTCTAATATTACACTAGAAAATAATATTATTTTCTCATATGTTGAAACCTTGCGTATTCCATTAACATATTTAAGCTTTTTGACAATAAAACATTTTTCTTATCAGCATTACCTGGTTAGCGATACTCGTGATAAATGACTTGACATCGATGGACGTTGGGCACGATAGCTGACATGGCGCATGTGCACATTTCAGGCAACGGCGGGCCTCGCGAACAGCCGCTCGTTCGCCACCTCGTAGTGTGCTGGGTTTGACGTCAGTCCACCATCGGTTCCACAGGCCACCAGCACAACCATCTATGACACCTGCAGTGTCCTACGCATAAATAAAAACTAATTAGCATGATATTGAACTTACGGATCAATAATTCATGAAGTTTTTCGGAGAGTGGCCAATATTTTTTTTTTTTAAATAAGTCGCCATGTTTATTTTGTATTTAATTTTAACCACTTTGTAGAATAGTCTTCGTGTATACACTGACACACAGTTATTGTTAAAATATCTTGTCTTCGTCCTACTCTTATAAACGTATAAGTAGGTATACAACATTTAAATTCAACAGTTTTAATTTTATGTTAGAGTGAATTGACCTTATATCATTCTTAAAGGTATGAACGATATCTGTTTTTACCATATTTTTAAGCAAGTTATCATTACATAGGTATGTAAAATGATATAACAATTTAAAATTGCCCATATATCTTGCTTCAAAATTATTACACGAAAAAACCGAAATAAAAAATAGATAATGCCCTTATATTTAAGTTACACTATAGATCGATTCACTTTTATTTTCAAAGTTAAAATACAAAATTGGAACTTCTGATCTCAAATTTGCTTTGCTGTACGTTTTAAGACAGTGATTGGATATGTCGTCCTTTACATTCCTCATTATAACTATACATATTTCAAATAGTTTAGTTGGTTACTTCTCGCTATAACAATTTTATAAGGTCTAAAATATATCGCTATCTATATGTTTGCTATATAAATGCAAAAAAAAAATAATAAATGTATATTACTAAATTAACTAGTAAGTAGTATTATCTAAAAAATATACCTTTTATATAATATACCTACATAGCTTTATTATAAATTTATGTATCATTATAGCTACACCGTCAGCATTGCCTATCACATAACTAGTCTGTTCACAGCTATTAATTTCTAGGAATAAATTACATTCTTAAAATACTTAGCTTAAAAACGATATCCAACTAATAACAAATGTATAATCATTCGACCACGGAACGCGTTTGCTCACGTATTCTTGTCATACAAGCCGAGGCACTATTGTATATATTTATTATCACGACGATAACAAAAATGATATTGTACTAAATGTTTTAAATTAAAACATTTAACCATAAATACATTATATAAATTGCATAATTTATTTGTCAGGTAAATTTTCAAAGTACAAACCTGTATACTCGTAAATATTATACTATTTATACTATTATATAGGCTATATATATGTTAGAAAAGTTGATATCAAGCAAACCTCAAAAATGCTCGAGCAAACGCAAACTGCTGACAACACTTGAGCTAAAGGTAATATTTCAGTTTTTGACTGACAATTCTATTTGTGACCAATATTATCTGGACAAAATATAGTTGAGCAGCTATACATTTGAATATTTCATATCAGGTATGTACCTACCAAGTTTTTAACATAGCATATTATAAATAACGATGAAATAAATGTTAGAAATACAATAGTGCATTACATTGCAATTATGATAATATTATAATGTTAATTTTAAAAATTAGAAAAAAATAATCATAATTCATAATGAAGTCAACAAGGTAATTTATTATTATCGAATAATTCGATTGTTTAAGAAATAAAATAGTACATAGTGGTACATCATTTAATAAAAATACAACAAAAATATATTTTTAAAATATTAATATATATATATATAATTAAAAAAGTATTTTATTAATTTATTTTTACGTATTAGATCCATGGAATATTAAATCACGAAATGTATTACAGCGTAATTTGAACACTCTCTGTTTTCAATGGGATTTTGTCATAAAGCGCTAATTAGTGTTAAAGCACATCTTAGCCACTAATTGTTTTTTCCCACACTCAAATATCTAGTTCTGACATCAATAATCGTAATAAAATGCTACTATTTTCGCTATTGTTCCTCGAAACGCTCTGTCGTGTTGTAAAAACTACGTTTTAGCTAAAGTTGAAATATGGCGTCTTTCCTAACTATTGTAAGCAACAGTTCACGTTTTTCCTTAGCATTCTGTGGTCTGTCAAGTTTCAAATTTTGATTACTGGTATATAAATACAGTAAAACTTCAATAAGACAAAATTTCGGTAAAACGGAAACCTTGGTAATACGGAAAATTTCTTTGGTACTTTTTTTTAAATTTCATTATTTTGAACCCCGTTAAAACGGAAACCCTGTTAACACGGAAAAATTGCGTGGTCCCAAGCGGTTCCGTCTTATCGAGGTTTTACTGTATTTATACATGACACACGTTGTATTTACCAAAACGCTTTAAAGTAAAAATACCGTTTGGCGCATTCATGGATAGACACGGAGTAGGTATTTGTAAACTTACGTCCTACAACTTTCAGTCCCGTTCAAGACGAATAGACGGAATCTACGGATTTTACTACCTTTAGTTTTCGCAGATATCCGTTTTTTTTTAAAAAAAAATCTTACACCGACTATATAGTACCATGAGACGTTTACACATACCTCGGAATACGAAGAATTACGCTTGTAGTGATGACGGTCCACGACCGTTGCGGCAGACGGTTTGACTATCGCCCGGGCCCGGGCCAGTCCGGATCCGGCGGCGGCCATCAATCCAACTCCTTTTCCTCCGGCCGTCGTACCTCCATCGTTGGGCACAGTCGTTGTCCATTGGCAGTTAGCCAGCGGTTTGGGGTTCAAACGGAGTAACTCCTACGAAAATTAAACCGAAATGGGTTATTTTCCAAAATGAACACATTTACGTACGATAATGATATATTATGTACGTAGCAGCATCGTGTACATATAAAAGTATACGAGCACCGCGAAAAACGTTAATTTAGAAGCCAAAATCGATGTGGTCATTTTTTTTTTGATATTTTAATGTCACGTTTAAATATCTATACGTTAATAACTTGGTATGTGGTGTCAGCGGCCGATTTTTAATTTAGTGACAAACGACCATAGAAACATTATTGTTACGATAGGCTTTGTTACGTTTACATTATTTTACTAAATTATGTTTTACCGGGAAAAGTTTTTGGGTAGAAAAAGTGCTCGGCACAATAATCGAATAGGTAATTCCGTTTAAGTTTTAGAAATCGAAATATGGTGATCCGCGTTAAAATTCGTTTATCAGTGACGTCGAACGGTAATACAGTATATACCAGGGGTCACCAACTGGCGGACCGTGGTCCGCATCCGGACCGCGGTTACTTCTTTTACGGACTGTTATCCGCGGAGTAAATTTTAAAATTTTTATAATATAAATAAATACAAATTATAAGTGTGTCAATGTATAATACGAAAAACAATTTAATTAATCTGCAATGAACAAATGCATAAATAAATCAATATAAATACTAATTAAAAATATATATATTTATTAACGTGTGTAAATTATTAATACTGCAGTTAGGGGACCGCGGCCTGTATGGTAAGTTTCAAAACGGACCTGTATATAAATTAGTTGGTGACCCTTAGCTGATGTACACTGTGTATTCGACAATAATATTATATAGTGATGTGCGACTTAAACGTGTATACACACACGGACGCCGAACTGGCGACAAACTGGTTGCTTCCGATCGCCAAACAGCTGATCACAACGCCTATCGAGTATCGACTATACGGGATTTTTCTGTTTTGAAGCCATACTGCAATAATACGTCAAAACAGTCAGATTTCGAACGAATCGAATATTGTTATGGATTTGTGTGTCCCGTTTTATTATATAATACGTACAACGCGTGTCTTATGCTATTTCTTCGTCGATTTCGAATTTTCGATAGATTTTTTTTACTCGATTGTTTTTGATTCGTATAATATATAAACGTCATATCTCCCAGTACAAACCATAGGTCTCTGTCTTCTGTGCCGGTTACGTATCGTAACGACCGTCATTTGGGGAAGTGCTTTGGCTATATAACGATGTCCTACGCGGGCAGTCCGACGCAAAGTCATCGTTAAACGTTTAGCGTATACCGAATTTCCGCGTCAACGGGTAACCGTACTATGGTTTTTTTCATAGTTTTTTCATTTTTTTTTTTTTTTTTATTTTGTTCACGTCATGCTCGAAATTCGCTTACCTCGATGTCGGGCGGATCGGCGCTGCAGCGTCCGCCGTACGGCGCGTCGAGCTCGGCCCGCGCGTAACCGGCCGTAGTGGTGGCTGCCATCGGACGCGGCGTCGGAGCTCACGACTACGTACACTGATAAATATCACTTGCGATGATATTTATCGCGTTGTACGGCGACGGCTGTTGTAATATGTTAAATATTATCGTCCGTCCGTCGGGTGATCGGGCGTTTGATGATGACAACGGCGGTCGACAAAAAACCAGAAATCTCCTCACCCTTTTTTTTTATTTCATCAAAATCGTAAATATCGTATTGTTGTAGTTACGATTACGGGAGAAAAATGTCAGCGGTGAACGGTTAGGTTAGCGTCCGCGACAGCAAAGCAATATATATATATATATATGTATATATATAAATGTTACAACACGTACGACGTCCGTACTCGGTCGATCGGTACCTACTGCAGTTGTTGTATAATAACAATATTATAATAGCAGCTGCTGCTGCCGACTAAAAGCAATAATAATAGTAATAGTAAAGATAAGCGCGTGCACACGCAATAGCACATTAACACATCACGGGCATGACGTTATTGCAACACGCTCCGGCATCGGCGGGATCACATGTCGGCCTCGCGCGCACCGCTTCCACTTACTCGAAAGCCCCCGCCCGGCACTCACACGCCATGCACACGACCGCCGCCGCCGCCGCGTTGTTAGTATAATATTATTATTATTGTTTGTTCCGCGGCGATGACCTCTTTACGTCGTCACTTCAGCGACTCCGATCGTTGCGCAATTAAACGGCACTGTCGCCGCCGCCGCCGAACTGGTCCGCGATCGCTACGATATTAATATTATTATTATTATTATTGTAAATGTCGTAATAATCTATTCGGTTGACTGGCGGATGCTGTCGTTTTGACGACGACGCGGTATACGGTTATCGCGATCGTACAATAATAACGCGTGTACTTATTATTAATAATAATTAATAATATTACATTACGTAATATCAATAGAAATGAACACGCGCAGAAATCATCTTTATCATATGATCATCATCACGTATCAGTTATATAATAGATCATTGGGACTGAGCAAAAACAATCAAAGCCCGTCCGCCGCCTTTTAGGTCAGAAAAAATGTCCATCACAGACGTAAAAAAGTGCACGTCTCTTTCGAATGCACGAAAGCTGCTAACGAAAACGATCGATAATTAACTTTGTGTGTACCTCCTGTAGTGTTATTATACGATTAATTTTCGAGTGAGATGTTTCTGACGACGAGTAAAGTCGATCGACGAGTTAATTAAGCTTATTTTAGGTAGGTTAGCATACCTTAGAGTTCCAATAATAGAGGTTCAGTTTACAAAATCGGTTTGCCCGGAATAGCAACGGGACAATCGCGAGAGAACTTTGTGCAGTGGCGTAATTACTTATTGGAGGGGGAATAAATCCCCCAAAACTTTTTTTCTGCCAACATGTTGATCGAAGTATTGGTAATGAGCAAAACTCATACAGCTTAAAACGTATAATCCCCCCCTCAAACCCATAGGCGTGCGCACGAGGCGAGCCGGACGAGCCCCGGCTCGACTGGAATCTTTTTAGGGGCATAGTAAAATTTCAAATTTATGTATATTATATTTGACTTTATCATTATATTCGTGGAGATCATGAAAATTGTATTTGTCGTAATAGTGAAATAAAATAAAAATATTTGTGTATAACCACATAATTTTTATTGATTTATTTATCTGACTAAAACATTGTGCATTAAATGTCAAAATATGTACCTAGTATGACTGAAGAAGTACTAAAGAGTCTATACTCCATAGCATAGACAATGGCCTATCGCCTATGGGAAATCAGAAAATTAATTTATTAATTATTACATAATTACACATTTTTATATTACCTACTAAGTTTATATGTATTATAATTAGATATAAAAAATGCATTAGTATGTATTAATATAATATGTAATTTTATTTTTAACTTAAAAAATATACAAGTACTTATGTCTAGCACATTAATGTCGTATGCATATTGCACATACAACTTGATTCTATTTTCATACATGTACACAATTTTAAATTCACAATTATTACAATTATGTTGTAATATATTATATTACAGTATGTTAATGTGTCAAAAAAAATTAGGGGCACTGTTCAAGTGTTGGGGCATTAATTCTTCCAGGCTGGACCAGAAATTAAAGTCTGCGCACGCCTATGCTCAAACCTAATTCCTAATACCGCCATTGACTTTGTGTACACGCGTAATATATACTTACTCGTCAATTTATTGTACAACAAATATTAACAGCTTTGCGAGCGCAAGAACGCTAACCGTACAAGGTCATTATAGTAAGCATAATATAACTTCTATGCATACAACAGATATGTACACACATTATTTACATATCCGTATCAATTTGCCGACCAAAAGATAATGGCGATCCGAGATTCGCTTAATGATACGAGTTTTTCATATATATATATAAATATAGTGTGTGTGTAGTAGACATAAGTCCTTGACTATACTTGCAAATATAAATATTTAATGTTATACGGTTGAATTATCAAATAAATAAAATGCTGAGTAGACGTCCCGCGCGATGATGATAATAATATTATTGTTATTAAGATTCTCCGTTGACACGTCATGCCATTGTTATACAGCCACTTCATATATAGACGGAGAGAGATTCCATTTATATTATATAGTTCACTGACCACTTTATACGTTCTAAATTATGATTTATGATAAAATATGATCATAGCCGTAGACAGTAGTGAAAAAGACGAGTAGAACCACAGTTAGATTACCACGAAAGTTATAAGCTTCGTATCGGTTTAAACGTTTTAATTTCTAAGTATCATTTGACTCGTGACAGTCTCGACTATACTTATTATAGTATTACAATCACTTTCGAGATATATTATGCACATATTCCGTAAACTAATAACAACGAGTTATATTATTCCAGCTTTGAACACATTACTACAACTACGAACATTAAATTTGTAGTTTGTAATACTGTTTATAATACCTTTTTTACTACATTCCATGTGTTAACATATTTTTTTATACTCTTATCGTCATTTTTTGAAATGTAAAAACAATTATTATTTATTATTCATATGATTTTCACAATAACTAGGTTATTGTATAAACGTAGTCACTCTAGTATAACCTCGAAACCTGTACACTTTTAAACGACTTTATCTATACACTTTAGAATTAATAATACATTATACTATGAGTAAATAATATTATCGATATTCATATGACATTTTTCCATAAAATCGGTGTCGGAATAAATCAAGGCTTTGTGAATTTCAGTATTTCACACGTTTTTATACGTTCGATATCTTCATTTTAATTCTATTTAAAAGATAGCTTATTCATATTTTATTAATAATTTCATACAATAACAATTAATGATAAGTCGTAGAAGTTGTTATTTTGTACTTATACTTACACAATAAATTACATGAATACCAATGTATTCCGTACACGGTTATTTGTCTGTGGTCTTTTATACATCTAAATAATAATTTTTGTAATTATTGTAAATGGTTTTTTTTAATTTAATTTTTACATTTAATTTAATAAAATTTTACATCGATCAATGTTGTAAGTATACTATAATAATATTACTGTTTTCTGTACATTATATATTCGTACATGTTTCACAATAATAAATAATAATATTATTTTCAAGAGGCTTAAACTTTAAACTGAATTTGATATATTTATTAGATACTTTCAGAATTTTTCGAATTTTTTACATTATATTTCGTAGATAGATACTTGAACTTAAAAATTTTCACCACTATGTATATAATAGTTTACTATGAAATTTTCAAAATATTTAGAATATAATTTGGAATTATTTACACCACGAATCTATTTCACTCCACATACGATACCTTTACGTTGCTACGTCAATATTAGCTTATTAATTATAATATGCTAATAATAGCAAATTATTATGTTAAATAATATTATTATAACAATAGTCATTAATTAATTACTATTTAATATATGAGATTTATTTAAATAATAAAACGAATTCAAATTATCGTTTTATTAATAGAAAAATAAATTACTAATAACAATAATAAATATAAAATATAAGCAGTTCGTCTCCGTTTAGAATAATTTTTGGTCACATACATAAGTTTATAATAATATACTGATTTAGGAATTTAACACATCTATAACAGTACGTCAGTACTCAACGACGAGTTTCCTATTTTGTTTTAGTATTAATTATTTTATACAAGTATACGATTACAGTCGATTAGATAATAGCTTATGTACCTATGTATACAATTATTTAAACTAGATAAGTAAACTAAAATAATAAAATATATATACCGTTACATTAATCATAAAACATAAATGACTTATGCAGTCCTTGAGGCATGCAATTAATAATTATATATATTTATATGATTACGAATTTACATATGAGTTCAATAATTTTTTCCTAAACCCAATACAGTAATACGGACATTAAAATACAATTTATATATAATAACAATTGACAGCTATAGCTGTGATTTACTTATTTTAACTAAATAAAACTTTATATATAGTTCACAATTACATTATATTATTTAAAGAATAAATAGAATAAATTAATTAACAATTATGAGTATTGAAAATATTCTCAAGTAATTGTTTGGAACTAAGACACTAAGTATATTAATAGGCATATTAACTACGTGTTTCACGCTCTAGGTTATAGACTTTTTCGGTTTAAACCAACATATTATGAGAAGGGATCACGTAAACATTATGCACCTTGCTAAGTGCTAATAAACTTTAAAAATATTACTTTTATAAATTCTTTGCATTCCATAACATAAAAAATCATATTAATGACTCGATCGGTGATCTAATTTACCGAAAACTTTTATTGATAAGTTATTATGTATAATACAACGATATAATAAAACCCGAACCGGTGTTAAACAAACTTAAAATATTAAATAACTAATAACATTGATATATTTAGTATTTACTATTTTATAGTAACCTAAAATCTCACCACCTATCTAATATTCAATAAATAAATAGTTAAAAAAAAAAAAATATTTAGTTATTACAATCACTACTGTTAAGTTACTATTTTTTTTTTTATTTTGAACAACCACCAACCTCTAAATACAGAAATAAAAATTACAAGTAATCGTTTCTCAAATACTTAGTTTGATTCGTTCTTATGGTAGTCTTCACCATCTATCAATTTCATTGTTATTTTGACATAAGTAATATTAAAAATAGGTAGGTATATCTATTTATTTTACATTCACACGTTACGATGACGACATTTTTAAATTTTTTTTTTTGAAACATTTGATATTTATGTAAAACAATTTTTTCAAACTTAATTTATATTATAATAGTATCATTATTCTAAATTCATTAGTATAATAATACTAATGTTATATCTGTTTTTAAATTCATATTCTTGTGTATACAGTTTTAAAATCTTTTATGACTGGATTATCAGTAAATAAATAAATAATTATAAATATTAAATAGTACTTTTTAAAATTAATAATAGTTATTAAAATAATTTATACTAGCAATTAATAATATTGACAATAAGCAATAATATAAATTATAAAATACAAATCAATAGGAACATGATCACTACTTGAATACAATTGAATACAATGGCGATGAAAGTGTATATAAATCATAACATAATAAATATAATTATTAACAAACAAAATTATTATACATTTAATTTGAATTAAAAACAATTGGATGAAATCATTCCTGAATATTTAAATGTCTAATCTATTCTGAGATGTGTTCATAGATAGTTCATTATATCAAATAATAACCGATGATTCTAAAGTATAATTACCATTATTCATAACCATGTGCGTTATGTGTATACGCACTTAGCAGTTATTATTATTATGACTGTAAGAAACAAATTTTAATGTATTAAGTAGGGAATGGATTAAAATGCTCTAAAAGACAAGAAAAATCCTTTAAAGAAATTTAATCTAATGCTCTTATTACCACTTTTTTTTTTAAAATTATTTTTAACATTAAAAAAATTTGTTTAATTATATAAATTTTTATTCTTAGGTATTAATAATTATTCGTATTATTTTTATCATATTCTAGATCTTCTTTTTACTCCAAAAATTGAACATACAATTTAGATAGATACATTCGTTATACTTTTACCTCGTGTTTCATGATAGTACTGTATAATCAGGTGATGCTTAATTTTTATCAAATATTATCAATTCCTATAATATAAAAATTACTAAAAAAACTTTTAAAAAATACACTAAAAATGTCAAAAAATGCAAAATAAAAGTTATATTTTTTAATTCTTTAATGTATGAAATGAACATGTGCTTGGAAAGCAATGTTTTCAGAAAAAAAACGCAATTAGTATTTAAATCCGTTCTCATACTTACATATTTATGCACTTATTTTTATAAGATTGTGTAAAATAAAATCAAAGTATGTAATCATCGTTTAATAAAAACTTGAATAAAAATGCAAAACAAAAAAATACAAAAATATAACTTAGCAAAAAAAAATATATATTTATCGCTTATCTAATTCTTGAAACAATGTGAAATTAAATATTCTCTAAGATTTAAAAATGTAAAATAACGACGATTTGTTGGTCGCAACATGTTTTTATACTGACTGAATCAACCTTCCACATTGGCTTATGTAATAAGAGTATATCTTTTCATAGTTCATATTAGCGTATACACATCAACGTCCAATATTTTTTTGAGAAGTCCTTAATGTATACTTATAATAATTATATTATATTTTGTAAACCATAATCTTTTTAAAGGATATAAATATAAATATTTTTATTGCTAAATTTCTTATGTGACCTTGTGTTTCTTCAACAATGTATTAAATCAATAGCACATTTCGATTTTCAGTTGTTTTATAGTAAAAACAAAAAAATATAGTAATGTAGTCATGTAGATTAAATTACTTTTCAAATTAATATTTTCTTGTACATACTCATTAAGTATTAACATTTATTTCGATTATTTTAGTTTTTCTAAACAAATATTTGCTAGTTTAAAATTCTTAAAAATATAATACAAAGTTTTTCATAAGTTATTTATATACCAACTTAAAATATCGAAAATATACTATATATAATCATAACAATTTTATAAATGTTTAAAGTTAGAAAATTATAATTAAATTATTAAATTCGTCAAAATTTGCAAATTATAGAAACAAAAATATCTATGTTTTGTTTTAGTGTTAAAATATTGTGACTTTTGTGTAAGAATATATTTTTGTATGTAAAAATAACATAATTTTAAGCTTTTTTTGTTCGTGTATAGGAACGTGATTTTTATCTGCTACGTCTTGTGCGTGAACTAATATTTATGACAATCAATAATAAGTCACAGATGACCGCCTGGTCATCGCCACTCGCTAAAATCTTTAAGTTATAATATTATAGTGGCCTATTCTTAGCTTGTCATTATAATATTTTCTGTTATATGTATAATTACTTCGTCTCTTTTTGTGATTAGGGTAATATCATAATATTTTAATATTAGCATTTAGAAACTGCGTTTAAGTACGGATAATAATTATACATGTAAACTACACCTGGCTTATAAGCCTAGACGAAACTATACTAAGTTGTCAAAACAAAAAAAGGCCACAGTCATAGGTACTAATGTACTATTATAGTATAATACATACCTATTTTTAAACGTACGTAAATTGCATCACGGAAAATTTAAAAAAAAGTGATTAGAGATACATATGTATAGTTCAATAAATCAGGAAACAAAAAGTAAAAAATAAATTAATGAATATGTTTAATAAAGTAAATAAATTACAATAGAAAAATAAAAGATTTGCAAGCAAAAAAAATTACTCGTTTAGACTGTACGGGAATTATCATTCACATTTTTACTAAATATCTAATTACTAATTTTTAATAGTACATTTTTTAATCAAATACCACATCAACAACAAAACGAAAAGTTTTAAGTATTCTGTGATAATATTATTATGTTATAATAATATCCAAAATATGAAAATTAAAAAGAAAAATATTTAGGCCACAATTCATATATAAACACAAAATATACCGAGGTCACAATATTTACATAAAAAATTAAAAATAAGTCCTAATTTATAGTTATTAAAAATATTGTATGCAAACTACACCTTGTTATAAACGTGTACCTATATGTATATAATTACAATACAATTCATAAATACATACATTTAAATTAATTAAATACAAATTTATAATAAATATAAATAACATATTTATCAACTGTAGTCGCAGAATATTTGTAATAAATAATAATAAAATTAACTATATAAAATTAAATTAAATTCTAAATTTAGGACAAATTTTAACTCGCCTTATATTTTGTAAATTCCCCTAAAAACGTTTTGCTACCATATTTAAGTATTGATAAGTTATAAATTTAATTGTTAACAAATCATAAATTTAACTCAATTACTTAAAATTTAACACCTATGGAATAAAATATTAACTTAATTCAGTTAAAAAAAGTTAATCTACTTTTTACTATTTATAGTGTAGGTATAGTGTACCTATCTACTTTACTTTGGTCAATAATTTAATAGATAAAATTAAAAAATAATATAACTTAATTAAATTTTTTAATTTCATGTATTTATAAATCTTAAACTATAATATTGTTCGCATAATATTTCTGCATATTCCGAATACTTTTCTAATATCATAGTAAATGGCTAGTTAATTAATAACTCCAGATAATTTACAAGTAATACCACTCAACATACACAACTGGAAAATAGTTGTTTATATTTACGTAGTAAGTATGTTATTGGCTTATTGCACACTGTGAGTACCTATATAATATATATATATATATATATATATATATATATATATATATATGTACTATAAAGGTACTTATAACTTATAAGGTATTATTTATATATTATACAGTCATAGAACAGTTGATATGGAATGATATGATGATAAATATTAATTAATACCTACAACAATATCTACAACATATTATTATAATTATAATTATATAATAAAATAATATATAACATTATAACAACAATAATATTTTTAGGCAATAAAATAATAATCCTAAGAATAATAACACGTCACTCAATTCGTTATTTATTTACAACTTGACTATAATTATTATAGGTATTGTTATCACTTCAACCATCGTCCATCACAATCTATATACCTATTGAACATAAATACATAATTAATATAATAATGACTATCTACATTAACCGTATTTCGATGAATTATATACTTTTTTTGCCAATTCTAAATATTTTTTCCATAACATTGATATAAATAAATAAATTTGTTTTATTTTATTTAGATTGTGATTTTATGAGTAAATACAGTTCAATATATATTACAGTTTACAATTGAACATATTATCTACATAGCATTGCAACTATGAATTATCGATTTTACACAAATATTTTTATAGGTAGTATATGACGCCACTGTGCGCGAAGAAATTAAATAACTCAAAATGTAATTAGGATGTTATATATCTTTCTGTAAATACCATAAGACAGTAAACATAGATAATAATATCTTAATATAAATTAAAAATATTTTGCATATAATAAAATTTATTATAATATAACATACCATATACGTAACAATTTTAGGTTCCCAAGAATAATGTTCTTAAATTATAAAAAACAATAATTTATTTATATATATTTATCATTTAAATTTTATATAAATAATTTTGTCCAAATTTAAACTTAAAATATCTATAAAAAAAACAATTGCCTTCACATTGGTAAAGAACTACTTTTATTTTATAAACTTTAGGTAATGAACAAAACTGAGATGTAAAAAAATAAGTTCTTATAAATTTATAACTAAAAAGAAGTTTTATTTTTTTATTTTGAATGCATATAAAAACATTGTTCCTATATGTATTTCCAATATTTTTTTTACAGATATAAGAACGCAAAAAATTTGTATCAACATTATTTATAAAAAAAAAAAAAAATAGAAAATTAGTCATGCCTATAGATAACTCAAAAAAAGTTAAACATTTTGAAAATTGTATCATACTATTAAATATATCGTTTTCGAGTTATGTCAAAAATCAAAATTGTTTTGCATTTGCGTTTAAATTTCTGATTACAAAAAAAAAGTATTGAGAATTTTTTTTTTCTGATCTCCCACCAAAGTCAAATAAATCCAATTTGTTATTAATTTGTTATTAGAAATCACCCCTATTTTACACATCATTATAAAATCAATGCATTATTTTTGGAGTAGAGCGCTCAGAATCTAAAACTAAGACTAACACAAAATCAAATTTTGGAAAAATCTAAAAAATGTTAACATAGTTAATAATAAATACATCAATACCGTAAGAAAGCACTTAAAGAATTACATAATAAAACATCAATAATACAATATACATTATTTACATATTCTATGTGTATATCATATATATGTATTTTATACATTATTATATTGTTTTATTACATATATTATATATATTGGTGAAGTGGTAACTTTAAACAAAATCTTAATCACTTGCAATAAAATTTGTTTTATATATATATTAATAATATAATATTATATAATTGTGATTGTACACAACCACGATTGTATTTCAAATGAACTATTAAAGAACTGTGATGCTATATTTGTACTCGATGTTTTGATATTAATCTTTAAAAAAGATACCTACAACTAGAAAAGAAATACTATTCTGAACTACGTTGTCTATAGGGCACAGTCGCACAGAATCTCAAAGAGTAACACTAAATAATACAAGTATATTATACCAATAGATGTCGCTCACCCTTACCTATTCACTTTTTCACGAAGAGTCGCTGGTATAAAATATAAAACGCGTATGATTAAATATTACAAATAGACAAATGAAAAAAATAATATATTATATTATTATTAACATAATATATTATAATAAAAAATTGTGCATAATATTACGTTCAACTGTGTTGCTACGTGATGTTTAAAAACTATTATGTTCTAATGTTCTATTTGTATTTTCGTATGTGGCAATGCCGCGAAGTATGTAAAATTGTAAAATTATATGTGCAGTGGCCGATAATTACCTATTACCTCTTGATGATGTCACTCAACTATTATTTTACTTAATACCAAGTTTAACATTTTTATTTTCGGATTTTCACTATGTCCGTTACCTACCATTGTATTAACTACCTATAAGAAATATAACAACTATATATAATTTTACCGAAAATTAAAAAAAAAACAATTATGTTAAGATCTTACGATGTACTTTCACTTTACTATAATATTAATGTACATTTTTATTTTTGAATTTTAAATTAAAATTGATTAGGTTTTCCAAACTAATAAGAATGTTTCTGAAAAAAAAATGGTACTTATTGTTCGTTAAATAATAATATATTATTAATACATTTGAATCCTCAAATAAACATACTAAAAAAAAAATGCCAGCTAAAGAACAATGATTTATAGTAATAATTATTGTTATAGATTATACAAAAGTCGTACTTTGGTTTACTTTAATGCGATTTAATAATAATTTGTATAATACAATTTGTTGAATGTTTTATTTAAGAATTTATTTTGAATTTCGGGGAGTAATGAGTTCACAATTTATATATTTGGTTGAATTTTTGTACAAAGAATAATAGCTCATGTGCCACAATGTGACTAATATCTCCTGCAGGCTCTTTCCGGATTATATATACATATATATATATAGTATGTGCATTCAACTCGGTCAAATATACGTTCTATATTTGTTTGCTTTTCTGATACACTCAAACTATCCGAATTATGGCCGAAAATATTATTAAATTTATTATTTTATTTAATATGCGTCCCGACGCGCCATATATCCTGAGTGTATAATAGCATTGTAACTATGAAAAGCGGAAAAATATACGGCGGCTATTCTTATTTTATTTCTTCGAATATAGTTGCCACACATTTAACGGTCATTGTCTAGACGTGCTCAAATGGGCGGCCAGGGTTTCTTTGAGGATAAAGGATATGGACAGTCGGACAGACCACTGATGTATACTCTTATTATATTAACTGTGACCATAAAGTGTCTTATATCATCTATATACGTGTATTTTGTATAGAGTATAGGTCAACTCAGGCACATACCCATATGAGTTTGAATTTTTTTTTTTCATATTTCTGCATACTTAAAGGTTATTACATATTTTTGCATATTTAAAATTTATTGCATATTGAAGCGAAAATTTAAAAAAATTGATAAATATGTTTACAATATATTTAAAGATGAGCGTCAGTCTCCAACTGTTGATAGTTTGAGGAACTCCTAATAATGTATAGATTTCTTATAATTATACTTGTTTTCCTGGAAAATTATATGTCTATACAGATTACAGTATATATATAATAAACACAAATGTTATATTGTAGTAATGTAGTTTGATCTTTATTACAGCTAATATAAAATATGCTGAAAAAAATATTGTACATAATTACTTTTGAAAAATAATTTAAATTAAATTTGTAACTTATTTAAAGTAAACGTAAATTTTATTTAATAATATACTACTTAAAGGACTATAAAAAGAAAAAATGAATAGCTTTTTTATATTTTTGAAAAATAGTACTTCACGTTAAAAAACAGTAGTTCACACTAAAAATGTTTAACTTTCCGTTGTCAATGTACAGGCATTTAATGTTTCCATGTGACGTCATAGAATCTATTCTCGTGGCGTTTATACACTTATAAATATTAAGTCTTCAACTTTATTTACCCATTATTATGAGCAAATATTCAATTAATCGGATTAAGTCTTGGAGATATTTTTAAAGTTCATAATTTTCTATTTAATTTTACATTATAATAATTTTTGAATATATCTTATAATATTATATAATGAACTATAACAATAACAATTATAGTATAATGGTCAATTAGAATATTACTACAGTGTACGACTAAAACATATGCCTAAGCACATACATTTATAATACAATGGTATGTATATTTATGGAATATAGGACGTTTCCCCTTCGAACGGAATAATTATCCCTCCAGACAAAAAATTAAAAGTATAAATATTAAACAATCATAAATAAAATGCAAATCCAATACCTAGTTAGTGCGAAATTGCTGTTGCACAGATATATTAAATTATCTATATGTCTATATTTTTATTGTTTTTCCATTCGTGTTTAAAATTTGAATCTCTCGGGGTCAATACTAAAAATAAAACTCTATTTTATACTAAATCTGATTATTAAATAGATGTATAAACATTATAAGCCCATAACAAATAATCAACGTCAACCGTTGCGTGCGTGCATTTCTATAATCACACACACACACATTGCTTGTCGTTCAGAACATATTATTATGTGTTATTATATTTTTTTTAAATTCCATCCGCACAAAAAGATACTTTACGAAATGTTCAACAATTTATTCCGTGACTAGAGCCCAGAGGGTAACTTTGGAAAAAACAATTATTGGCACCTTAGATTCTATAACACGCGATACATATAAATCGACAGAATAATTTGTGATAAACAAAACGTTCAATAATAATACGTTTGTCGTAGTTCGTTGTTAAAAATGTAATAAATAGTATAAAAATGTATAATTCTAATTTAATAGAACTCAAGAAATAAAATCGTGCGAATATGTTACATACAGTCGTTACAGAATAAGTAATATATAAATAATGAATATACAAGCATTTTGAAGTATAAAAACAGGATCACTCATTCTGCTGTATAGTAGGTGGACTTCATTATTGAGTATAAGATCTCAATAATTAATATGTATATTTTGAATTCAATTACAAATCATCGCATACTAAAAACAATGTTGAGAGAATACTTCTATCGATGTATCCCTATTTTTTACAAAAATGACTTAATAAATAATATTGCACTGCTGTATTGTGTATAATAATTATTTATATTTCCATCAGTTATAAATAATAATATAGTATAGGTTTAACTAATTTTTGCAAAGACGAATCACATACCTATTATAATTATTAAACTGTTATTTCATATAAAAATAATAAATGGAACTTATATAACTTATAATTAATTACCGGCGTATCGCGCTTATACCGGTGTAAATAGGTTCATGATATATTAACTATAAATAACTTTAAGGGATTCGATATCATCTACCAAAATAGATCTATCTTATGCCAAATGTATCGACTATCCTAGTCATCGAATAAAACCTATGAAACATATTTGATTTCGTTATACGCAGTTTACTTCAAAATTACATTTCAACTTATTTAAAATTAAACTCCTTAAAAACCCTATTAAGTATTTTAAAATATTAATAATATCAAAGAAAATGAATTGATTTAAAAATGTAAGCAAACCATTTTTAAGTAAATTCCATTAAGTATTCAAATATTCTTTTAGAAATGTTATGGGATAAATAGATAAGATACGATTGACAAAAAATAAATATTTGTTTACTGTAATCACAAAACATTTGTTAAAAATAATTATAAAATAAACTAAAACTTATTTATTATGATTTATAACTTAAATCATATTGTAGATTTGATATTTAACTGTAATAATGTTCGCATTGCACTATTGCGCGTTGCAATTACTTTTCCAATATTATAATATAGAAAATGGCCAAATCATTTAAGACACCGGATAATTTGAGTGATACCACTGAACATACTTTTAACAATATCATTAATATTCATACAATGAATTATTAACACATGCAATTTATTTTTCTGCTATTTATTTTACAAACAATCACACATGTACTACTTACTAGTTAACACGCATTTACTTGACCCGCATAAATAACTTAGAATATTGCCTATGTTGAACTCCTTATAAACGGTTAGTATCAAAACCCCTTAAAAATTAATAAAAATAATTTGATATTTTCATTCTGTAAAGTAAATAATATAACTTATAAGTAGTATAGCAGTAGCGACTCGTGGCTTGGACGACGGAACGATCGCATTTCCTACTAATAATAATGAAAAGAAAACAATTAATAATTGTATATTCCTACATTTTTAAAAAATAATTTTTATTAAAACTGCAATTTTCGAATAGTATGATAATAGTTATAATATTTTTTTTTTCGTGTATGGACATTACATTTGTTTTCCTCTAATACCAGGACCGTATTATAGGTACACAAGTTCACACGAGCAGTGTTTGGACGAACGACAGCGTTTTCCTAACTATTTTGAACATGATAGTAAAGGCGCTGCAATCCGAGCTATCTGAACATCATGAGCAAATGCTGCAATCAAGCAAATGAAGGTACAATAATTAAACTGCGATCTTATATACTGGTTTTGGACGACCGGTAGCGTATGTCATCCATACAATAACATACAAGTACCTATATTACTATATTATGTAATTTATTTTTAAAATAATTGTGTACGCTCGTCGTTGTTGGTCGTTAATCGCTGTTGTCAATTTTTATTTTTTAACATATTTATATATTATTAAATATATTATAATAAGTGAAGGCTCATAATCGTATGCATATACAATGTGAACCTACGTTTATACAGCGTTTTTTTATACACGTTTTGGACGTTTGGCAGTGTCATCTGTGACATTAGGTATATTATGTACAGTAAAACCTCGATAAGACGGAACTTTGGTAAAACGGGAACCCCGGTAACACAGAAAAATTGCATGGTGCCAAGCGATTCCGTCTAATCGAGGTTTTACTGTATTTCATATAATCATTTCTATTTCTTACTCGGACTGCGACTCAAGGAAGCCGATTATTGATTATATACTATATATACTATGTTTGAGATACTTTTATGAGAGCTTTTAGGGTTTCTCTATAAGAACAACTTATAAGATAAGATTTAATTGTCAAACTTTTAATATTAAAATTGGAAATTTAAATGCTCGTGATTTTGACAAATTTTATAAGAATTTAAAAAATTTTTAAAATTTTAAGTGTGACATGATGCATAAAAATAATAATAAAAACACATATATTATTTTAAAATCAATACATTCATAGCCACTAAAAATCTTGTATTTTGAAAATTTTATCAATTATCAATACAAGTAAATTGAACTTAAATATCGTAGCTTCAATTGTACATAATATTAGTATTTTATAAATAACGGTATTACATAAAATACCTATATAATATTTTAAAATATATTACCAAAAATTCTTAATGGTTCAGAAAGTGTGGATTGATAAGATAAAAATATCTAATGAGTAATGATGCAATAATAAATAATTTTAAAAAAAGACTACAACTATCTACTTTATTAAAACCGTATATTAAACATGATTATAACACACAACTTGTATTTTTTTTTATAAAACATGCTAAATTATTTATAAAGTTAATTGTTATTACATTTTTATATATACCTAAGTACGTACTTATTTAAATTCTTACACATGCACTAATATATTTATAACATAATTTAACTATACATATTATTATGCATATTGTGGTAAAATAATTTATACCTGAAATAATTATTTAAATATTTCCCAACTAAACAATAAATTGATAACCGGTTAAATCGAATAATGGTCCAGAATATATTATTAAATTGTTAAAACATAGTATTCCTATAAATCGTATCATCTATATATTTCCTCTTTTTTATGAGTATCTAAAAAAATATTACGATTACCATAAATACCTTCCATAAGCACAATATTCGGTTTCCAATAAATTAATAGATCTGCGTAAGTGTTGAAATATTCAAATATACCTTATTTCTACATAGTCACTTAATCTCATAAAGGATTTAATAAAGATAATAATAATTCATTGCAAGCCAATATATTTCCGATCCACTTAGAATTTGGTTATTTGAGAACCACTATTAACTGAATATAAGTATAAACTGTATTAGAAATATTCATAACACAACAATTGTTAATCTTAATTGTATTAAAACGTGAAAGAACTATAATTTATTTCATGAGTTAAACTTATATAAAACGATAAGAAATATAATATGTATTAAACTAATTTAAAACAAATTTGGATAATAATTGAAGTTGTAAATAGTATTTTTATAAGTTTTCATATAATCAGATATTTATTCTACTTTTACTATAACTTTGAGTAATATGACTAGGTACTATGATGTTATAAATAAAATCCACCAACTTTCTAGTTTTGAGTACCTAATATAAAAAAATATATATTAGGGACTAAAAAATTAATAATCGTAAAAAAATACTTCAAAATATTACCTACGATTTTTAAAAAACATTAGTAATAAAAATATAAAACTTGATTTTTATATACCTAGTTCGTCGAGTGGAAAAAAATTAACATAATAATTGTTATTATTATTAATTTAATTAAATTATTAAAGTTTTAATGAGTAGCGCTGTATCTAGATTATATGTTACCTAATATTTTATAAGTCATTAATTATTTACACAATATGTTGTATATGTATAGGTATTAGGTATTTAGATAATCGTTTGAAAAAATTATTTGATAGGTACTTTCTTATCTTAATTAATTCTGAATATAATAGGTAATAATAATATTGTTTATAATATAAATGTTTTAATTAACATGTTAGAGGTCAAATCACTATAATGTTTGTTAAAATACAAAAAGGATCATTTTTCGCTATAATCGCATTTATAAATTCAATATATTTTATAATCATATATTTATTATTTGTGTTGTAAACATTTTTCGTGGGAATTTTTGAGTGCTACTAACTGCATCTCGTATAAGTAATTAGGATAGTATTAAGATATTTCGTTATAAAAAATTATTTATTTATTTATAGGTTCTCAATAGTGATGAAAATGACAAATCAATAAATACTTATCCATCGGCTTAAACCCGTCATTTAACTAAAAAAAATTACTCACTTTATGTCTGATTATAAGAATCGTTTGTTTTAAACGTTTATACTATGGTGGCATAAAGGTAATCAGCTAGTATATATTGTTCAAATTCGAGAAGGAAACTAAAACGGTTGCATCCAAAAACCACACAATTTTGATTTTGACCCTAACAAGGTCGATAGACAAAAACCGCATAGCTTATCGGCATTTTATAATAAATTACCGCACATTTAGAGTGGGTTAAAACCGCACACTATTTTTAGTGAAATTAGTAAAAAGATAAGATTATTAGATAAGTATTGTATAATAATCAAGTCTTTAGTTGCCACTAAAGTTGCCTATTTAGGAGCTTATTTTTAGGAGCATTTGTTTCAATTTTGGGAAGAATTTTTACATGACGGAGATCGTATAAAGTTTTTAAATAACGTCGGCAGTCGGTTTCAACCAATCAAACTTTGAAAGTTTTAAATTTTTTTTAAATATTTTAAATTTTTGAATACGTACTTTTTTTTTGATGAAATATGAGAATAATGAGAATAAATAATTAATTATACATAATATACGTTATACATATGCGTTTTTGTTTATTGACTTTTTTGGGGTCAAAATCATAACTGTGCGGTTTTTAGATACGATAATTTTTAAAATTGTGCGGTTTTGTCTGTATTTTATTAAAAGTGTGTGGTTTTTGGGGTCAACGAATAAAACCTATGTTATGTAACCACAGTGGCCACTAATCTTAACTTTGAGTATTTCAAATGTATGAAACTAATTTGTAGCTAGTCTCATTGTTGAGAGATGTTTATAAAATTGTTAATAATTTTTCTTTAAGCTTAATTTCAAGAGCCGCACGAAACTCGTAAGCCTTGTTGTGGCTACCCCTGTTATATAGTCACTACAAGGCTTTTTAAAAGTTAAAACCATCATTAAAGCCCTATAATAAGTTAAAATTTTCACATATTGTAGATTTGGATTATGTTATGAAAAAAAAACAACGAGTCACTGTACATATAATTGAATTCGGTTTTTAATTTCTAATGTAAATACTGCAGTCTGAGTATATTTTATACATACTATATAAATAACGTCTAGGAATATTTTTTGACCCGTTTTTAGTCTTTAAACTAAAAATATAATTTGTATTAATATTGGTATGGTTTGAAGTATTTGTATTGATGTTAGTTATTGCTTAAAATTAAAAAATGTATTCTTAAAAACTAATAATTAAGTGACTGGTAATAATGTGTATAAATATACTTAAATACAATAATTCACGAACTTTGTATAAACAATTAGATTTCGTTTGCATCTCATTATTTATTGTTTTTTTTTTTGTGTTTAACAATGGTTTTTTTTTAAATGTCCCGGGACGCAGTTCTAATGTGCTTCAAAAATACCCGTGCCACAAGTTATACAGTAAGTATATAGTTTAGGTACTTTGACCTTTCTTCGATGACGCAATTTACCTACTCCGGTAATCTCATATTATACCGGTTAACTGCTTAGGCGGTCCAGGTCGATATTAAAACACGTATTTCATTTACAATAGCGTTTAAAATAGGCATCTCTATTCACAAAGATTTAGATAAAAAAGCAGTATTTTTCTAAATAGTAATTATTCTATTTCACTTATTATACAAGTCACGTGTTTACATAATCAAACAATTTCTGAATGTTGTTTAGTATCTTACGTCAACTATGAATTTATTAATAAATTATCGAATAAACTTAGAATTTATAGAGGAGAAATGAATATGAGTTATTTTTTAGTTTATATATACCAGTATAATAATATATTTAACAGATAAATATTCATCAACTTATATTATACTTCAAGATTTCAACATAACAATACAAATAAAATATATGTAATATTAATAAACGAATATGATAAGTACTGTATTAGATGATAAATATAAATTTAAAATTGAGACATAATCAGGCCCGGATTTAGTAAAAGTGCTACCATAGGCCTCAAAATAATTTTCCAACCCGAGCTTCACGGGCCTAGGCCAAAATTTGGGCCTGGACATTAGTACTAAGATAGTAAGATGTCTTGTTTTTATCGAAAATTTAAATTAGGTAAAAAGAGTTTATAAATCATATTATACCATACAAATTCAATGTATGAAGATTAAGCGTTATGTATATCCCAAATTGTTTTTCCATTGTTTCCGTTGGATATTCAATCATTATTCAATAATATCCCATTGATAAATAATTAAAATTATTTCTCATTGATAGTAAAAATAAAAATGTAAATCAAATATTATTAATATTTTACAAACTGAACATAGCGCATTTAAAAACAGTTAACTTTAAACTCTTGCATTATAATAATATATAAAAAAAAAAGGTGGGCAAGTGGATATCGATCTGCTGTATAGTAGCCATGGAGATGAGTAGGTCACTATTATGGATGTGTTGAATTTGAATACAATGACAGGTATCACCGTACACGAAAAACGATTCTGAACGGAGATGATTTGTAAGTCTAGGATAATTAATAGGATATATTATACTATTACCTATATTTAAATTGTAATATTATATCGTTATTTTATTCGATTTCATAAAAAAATGAATTTCATACGCTCATAAAATTTTTTCTATATCGATGCTGAAGTTTTTTTTACTATTATTTTAAGAAAAAGTTATGGAGAACCTTGTGTTTGGTTTTTTAACCTTCGATATACATCACAACAATTTTATGAATTTTCAACTTCAAAATTCCTTGCAAATTTTCGCGATTTTGATATACTTATTTTGTAAACATTTGAACTTTTAATGCTTATAAACAAAAATTGTGAATAACGATTTTTTTATTTTTTTTTTTTTTTTACTACAACAAGCACAACTTATAATAAACCTTGTATTAAATTTTAAAGATTTTTTGGAAATACAAATTTTTTTTGATCGGCATTTTAAAAAATAAATTTAGAAAAATCGAAAATTTCAATAGCCTACAAATTGTTTAAAAACAATAAATATTTTGAAAATCGTAAATAGATAACGCTCATTTAAACATTTTGGTGAAAATTTCAAGTATTTATGATTCGTTTTTAAGTTAAATCGATTTTATTGAAAAGTGGTTATGCGTAAAAATTCTCGTTTTACTGTTACTTTTTCATGGTTTTCCTGACGCTTATGAAAACTACTGGAAATTTTTTACTTTTGACCACCCCCCCCCCCCCCAAAAAAAAAAAAAAAGTACCAACTAGATACAATTTTCTTTTCAAAAAGGGGCTGAAGTCAAAAATCAAAGCACTATTACTAGGTACTTCAAAACGTGATGACGCAGACACAAAAATAAAAAATAAAATAAAAAAAAATACATTATCGTAAAATCAATACATTCATCAATCCGTTCTGAATCTAAAATAATATTACACATTATTATTATTATTTTACCTTACAATAAAATTGCATTATAAAATAATGAAGAAAAATTTTTTTATTTAAAGGTTTTAAAATATTGATTGTTGTACTATGTAATAAATCTCGTATTATTCTTGAAACCTTAATTCCTAAGTATCCCATAACATTAATTTATATGGACGCGAGTTACGAACGTGTTTCTGTGTCCACTGCGTTCATATAATTAATTATTGATCAATAGTCACGGTACAAATGTTTTTAAATTCTATACTCAAATATTGTATCTAAACATTATTAAGTAATGGTATTTCTATTGTGTTCGTTGTTTTCTGGTGGACAAATAAATTTGACTGAAAGAAGCATGAAAAAAACTGGTTCTAACTAGAGAAAGTAACATGCGGAGGGTCCTCCGATTTTATAATAACCTAATGTAAAGATACACTCGACAAGAACTTCTTCCATAGTTACATCATATGAATTTATCGTGTATATAATAATGTGTTTAGGCAGGTATATAAACCAGTTCACACTACGAACGGACCATGACAGTCAAAAACTGGTTTCCATAGAGGTGCAATTAAAAGTTTTTTTTTTAGTAGGCATTCTAAAAAATATTTCCATACAATACTTTTAAAAGATTTATATCGTAAACACCCACTAAACATTTGCAGTTGTCAATCATATAAATGTTCCTTTTCTTCTTCCTTTCTTCCTTATTAACTACATGTTTTTACCGTAATGATTTTTAAAATGTAATAAATATAGGTACCTATTACACTCGAATAGTCAAATGTTTTATCGTTGAATTTTGAATAAGACAAATATATTTTAAGTAAATTTAATTCCAAATAATTACAATTTAAAATAAATCGATTTTATTATTTTTTTGTAATTTATAACCGAATAATAGTAGATACTCGAATTTTTCATTAACAATATTAATAATAGATTTTTTTACA
Source organism: Rhopalosiphum maidis (assembly GCF_003676215.2). Lineage (NCBI taxonomy): Eukaryota > Metazoa > Arthropoda > Insecta > Hemiptera > Aphididae > Rhopalosiphum > Rhopalosiphum maidis. The sequence continues at coordinate 68,257,385 of NC_040879.1, forward strand.
ATTCATCTTATTTTTGAGTTGTTTATTGACATTTAAAAGTTAAGACTATTTTTTTCTTAAACTATTGGTAAAAATGTAAATCTAAGGTTCTTCATAACTTATTCTTACAGCATTATAAAAAATCATATTTAAGCACAATTTTTTGTTACAGACATTTTTAGTTCAGTAACATATATTCTTCATAGAGACTTGTAACATTACTCCACCAGGAGTAATATTATATAGTAACATATTATTTTTCACAATATGTCAATACATAATCAAATTTTTAATTTTACGTTATTTATACAATATATTTATCAACTTATTACGATCGTTCTTTCACGTCGAAGTAGGAATTGGCTGATATTTTAATTATTATCACATAATATATGTGCTTTATATTTTGTCGAAATTAGTTAACCTTCCGCATAACTGATAAAATTTTTTTTATTAAGTATTAGATAATATCAATATAAACATAATATTATATAGAAAATATTCTCATAATCGTTTTAAATAAAAAATGCTTTATCATTCAGTACAATTTTAATATAGTCATTACAATGACTTTTCTAATGACGATAACCTTTGATACCTGTAAATTGCTGTATAGCAAAGTGACTTCCCTTGATTTTTTTTTTAAAAAATTATCCATCAATATAATTTTAATACGTTTATTAATTATATTATACTTATAAACTTTCATTCAATTTAATGGAAAATAAGTGCATTTATAACTAAAATAAAAATAACAAATAATGTCATGCATTGTTGCAATAGTCAATAAATTATCTGAAAATATATAATATTGACTTAAATAATATTATATAATACAATTTGCAGAAAAAAAAAAGTAAAAGTTATTAAAATGTATTTACTTAGTTTTTACCAGAAATATTGAAAGTTACTTATTAGTTATTACCTGTAAAGCATACTTTTATACCATTTGGCATTATATAAGTGGGTTTGATAAATTGGGTCTCGGGAAATAATAGGTAGTAGGTAAGTTGAGTCCCGGAAAAAAAAATATAAATTATAATATATGTGGCTTATATAATATCATGCTCTTAATAAATAATATATGATATAAATAATTAAAAAAATTGAGTCTTGGACAAAAATGTTAGTAGGTACGTAAAAATATCATGCTTTAGATAAAAACTTAAATGATAAACATTTAACAAATTTTAATCGGGTTATTATATTATTAGTATACTTCGTCATTATTCGTCATATATTTGTAGTATTAAGTGTTTTTTTTTTACCGAGCGCAATTTTGTATTGTACCTACTTACTTCGTAGTTTAATAATATATGTCTCACACTGATATTTTATTAATTCGTCTATACAAAACACAATTATACAAAATTAAATTGTACAAATAAAAAATATTATGTTTTAAGTTTTTAATATTTTAGACCTAGTTGCACTTAGCGCCAATGGTTTATAGCTGGGACACAACTTACCGCTTTCAAAATGAACACATATTATCGTGGACCGAATAATTTACCTAGCGACCCAGTCCTTTTTATATGTAGTTATAGTTACTAGTAAATTCAAATGCACTTTAATCCGAGCTAACAATATTAATTATTCCTCTAATATAAGTTATACAAGTAATATTATTATTTAGTTTTTTTTATAATTAAATTATTCTGGAAAAATATATTTATTTAAACAGCTGTATTTTATTTTGACGAAAACGTACTCGTATCTTTTCTAGGATTTTAGATCTTTGTATAATAAATCTTTCCGACCTGACCGGTTTATACAATATAATCACCACGAGAAAAGTAGTCACGGAATTTTACATGATATAGAATAAATTAGTATACGTATAATAGGCCTATACTGCAGATAGGTAAATAAATTAGTTTTTTGTGAGAAATATCATCGAAAGAATATGTAAATGACCGGTAGGACAGGTTAAACGTCGATTACTTTATATAATGTATTCTGTACGATCGAGGAGGAGATTTTTTTTCCGAAACAACGAATGCCTAACACGTCGTAATGGACTTATGGAGAATAAGATTAAAAAAAAAACCGGTACAGCTAGGAACTCGTCTCGAACCCATTTAATACGGAGCTTATATTTTATTATTTTTAAAATGTCTTATGATATAAGACGCGTACGACGGTACTACAACACGCGGCGGTTTCAGTACCAGAAATTCTCGAAAATACAACACGTCGTAGGCATGTGTATAGAATATGGGTATTTGACTTTGACCTTGACGCGCCAGTGCCGCTTTCTTTTATTGTTGTTGTTGTGACGATAACGCGCGCATTACAATAATAATTATAATAATAGTAATAGTAATAGGCATAGCGTGTAATAATAATGAAAAGTAAAAGAGAAAACTGGTCGGACGAGTCGACGACACAACAATAAATTATGTTCGTGTGTCGTCGCGCAGCAGCTGCGCATAGCCGGTGGGTGTGTTGCTGCCGTACGCGACGGCCGCAGCAGTGCAACACCAGTCGTGTCAAAAAAACATAGTGATAATAACGCGTACGCAGTTTTATTCTACGCGCGCGCGCACGCGGCCTCAGCGGGTCGGGCGCGCGCGCGTGACGGGAGACGGTTATTGTTCGGGGGATGTTGGCGTCGACCCGGCGGCGCGGCGGGCAGCTGTATCGATTTTGTCGAATATTATATTGTATTATTTCTTTTGTGCGCGCCGTTTCGGTGTCGGCGTGCGCGGAGCCTTTAACGCGCCGACGGGGGTCGGCAAAACACGCCTATAGGAACCTATAGGAACGCGTCGTGCGTTTCCAGGCGAGATATTCGACCGTGTATTTTATACGTCCTACCAACTACCTACGGCTACGGACGAAAAATAATACATGTTTTGTAACATTTTTGACAAAACCATTTTTTCGTATTTTTCTGGGTGTATACCTAACCGATATAATCCCCCGTAGTTTCGGGTACCTATTTTTTTGTAATACATTGTATACCTATATTGTATATTGTATATGATATATGTATATAACATCGAATCGTGTGTTTCTTTGTCCCGTATAGAGAACGGGCGACGAACGACGACGTGCCGCCGTGTACAACACGTTAGATTTAGAAGGTCCGTACACGCACAGTCGCGCCGCATAGTCGAATAATATATTGTTATTATCGTGGCCAGAGATCTGACGGTCCGCCGAAGAGGATTATAATAATAATAATATATTATAATATTTCGGGCCATATGCGTGTGCGAGGGGCGATTGACGCCGCCGCCGCCGCCGTGGCAGCGCCGCGCGCTTTCGTGTCGCCACCGTGTCGCGCCGCTACAGGTTTTTTAAATCCACAGGTTGTTAACTTCGTATTATTAAAATTCTACTACTTTTTTTTTTTCATTTAGAAAGCCCGAACACAAACCAAACGAAATAATTTTTGTGACAGTCGGTACGCCGAGGTTATGTTTTCTATACGTAACGTAACCGGACGTCTTCGGTGAATAAATCGGACAGATGAAAATATTCAAAATCCGATGGATGTAGGCGTAAAAATAATCTAAAATTCAGTCAAAATGCAAAATCGAAAATTCCGTCAACAGCAATTCGTTGTCCGGTAAGTTAAAAAAAAATAATTAAAAGTTTTACCGTTTGATTTGTTCTAAATAAATCGATAGTGGATAACTGTTTATTTATATATATATTGTGTAATTGTATAGTTGTTTAACCGTTTCTTATTTAGTAGTTAAATTTAGCACTTGTATATAAAAATAAGTTTGTTTTACCTACATTATTTATAATTAAAACTTATGTGGTTAGAATGAATCGACCTAACAAAAATATTAATTGATAAGGTACCTCTAAAAGTTTTATAAATTTTACCAACTTTTATAAGCATTTTGAACTGTAAATTGTTTAATGCTCATAACTTACTTAAATATTAAACTATCAAGAATAGTTATAAATATGCCTTAGGTTATTAGTAGGTATTTAACCACGGTAGATTATAATCTACCGTGCTTATAACTCTCTTTAAAATGTAAATATCAATAAAAACCGAGTGTGTGATACCATAAATAGTATTATTACCTGCTACTTTTTAATAGCTAAATTCTCTCTAGTACTAAAGTTAACTATACATGATACTATGATAAACTCTACTGCTGAACGCAAATTGCACACGCTGTACGAATGTAAGACGAAAATAAATGACATAAATAGAGATACAATGTCCTCTTTTTTTTATTTGTTTAAAATATATCAATTTATACAATCTGTACAATAAGTACATTTTATGGAGCTAAGGAATAATAGGACGATTGTATACTCAGCCCGAGGAAAAAAAATATACAAAAGGTACCGTTTTTTTCAGGTAAAAATGATTTAGTTGTAAACTCGACCCGCGTTTTTTTACAGGTAAAAATGGTTAACGAGTAAAGTTGGCTCGAATAAAAATAAATGTATAATTTTCTCATAATATTTTGAAAACCATTTAAAATTACCCAGAGGACACCACGAGGAGGCGATTATTATCTAAAAATGATTTTCATTTTCATATTATTTTGTATGGTATAAAATACATTATAGTCATTATGCAAATATAAAATTTTGTAAAAATGTAGATAAAATGTTTCAATATTGGATTTAATTCAGAGTATTCATTACTCACAAAAAATAAAAGTTAAATTTATTTATGTAACATTGTAAGACAAGTGTAAAAAGGTGTATAAATATAAGACAATTGTAGTGTAAATATGTAATTTAATATAAGGTTAAAATATAAATCTATTTTTTAAGTAAAATTCCATGTGTTCAACGTATTTTCTAACCGACATTTCCTAATTTTTATATTTTGTAAGTGTCAAAATTATCGGGCTGAGTTTACAACCGATCTATTTTATTACTTATAAATTCTGGGCCGAACATCTAACAAAAAATGAAAAAAGGTAACCGCGGGCACAGTTTACATTTGCGTGAGTGGGGAAATTGCCTAATTGCGGTACTCCAGTATCGAGTATCGATGTACTCTTAACAAAGGCTTTCTGCGCAAAGGCATCATATAAAGTAGAACCACAATGATCAAGTTGTTAAGTTAAATTTCTATTTACTGTAAATAAAATACCAACTATGTATAAAAAAAATTAACGATAATATTTATAATATTTAATTGCTAATGTTGTAATTAACAGAATAAGGAATATAAAACTTATACGAAATTAATATAAATGGAAAAAATACATATTTATATATATATATATAAATAAAATGGCTTTAAAGCTATTTGATTTTGTATTAGTTTTTGTTTAATATATTAGTCTACACCTATACTTCATTGTGACTTTTGAGTTATGATTTGTTTAATAATATTTTATATAATATATTGTATTATTAAGTTAACCTAATGGTTAACATAATTGTTTTGCTGTATTTTATTGTTTTTTCCTTAACTGTTCAATTACAATTAAGAATTACAATAGTTTTCTCACTTTACATAGATATTACTTACAACTCTTATAAGTACCTAATAGGTACAAAGGGAGCATTTGTAACTACGAAACCAATTGAATATTTAGTTTTATATTTTTAATGCAAATTGAATGCATTTATTGTTATATTAATTAATACTAAACATTTTAAATCATTTGGTACTCGTTAAGACAACACATTATTTAGGTGACTCGAGTTTCAGACCTTTGCAAGATATATGACTGACACGACGCTAATATTAAATGTTTCTGGAATAATAAACCTAATGAAAATGTTTCAATGATAAAACAAACTTAATCGTCTTAATCATTATACTTCTATACCTAACGAGTGTTTTGAATTTCCAATTTAATATTCCCGCATTGTACATAATATTTTATGAATAGGCAGTGTAATAACGTTGTACGTAAATTAATACTTACGTCCTATGATGGCTCGAAGTTAGAAAGGTGTATTAATTTGGATTCCGTTATTCAGAAAAAAAAATAAGTATGTGGATGGGTCTGATGTCTGAATGTGTGCCACGTCTAGGTAACTGAGTAAGCAATAAACTAAAATAACTATTTTTACATGTCATAATAAAATTATTATTGATGGATTATAGAAACCAACAGTGTAGTTTATAAATTACTGCAAAGGCTACGCTGAATAATAATTAATGATAGGTAGTTATATACTTATAAATCACTTATGAATTTTACTATAATATGTCTATATCACATATTATAATCTAGAGCTCATTATTACGATAAAAGTATATTATAAAGAAAGTTTTAAATATAAAGTCTCATTCTGTAACAATATATTTTTTAATTACATTTTGAATGAATACGTTCCTTTGTCAAGAATGTTTTAGAATTAAAGCTATTTCAATAAACTATAGCTTAACTATAGATACTATAAATTAATAGTAACAAAAACAACTAAAAAAATTACCAATAAGTTATAACAACTATTAAAACATTACAATTATTTTTATTTTAACCATAGTAACACGATGTTATTGAATTATTATTATATTTGAAATTTAATTTCATGGTTTACTAATAGTATAAAAATATAATAACCAATAATCACTTATTGACTTGTTATAAAAAGAGGAATTAAAACCATTATAAAATACCTTGAAATACATAATGTTATAGGTATTAAAATAGTCATATAACATATTATAACCTAAACTAACATAATATTACGTTCTTCTAATAATTTCGAGCGTAGCGATATACATTTTGTAGGTGGCTCGTGGGTGGTATAATAAATAAGTATGCGGGTCTAGGCTACAAAGTTCAAACCTAAATCAAGTACAGTTACAAAAACGTATTGATTTTGCCTATGTAATTATTAAAAAAAATTAATTGTTATGTTCATTATTTGATCAGATTAGAGGTCCTTAAATCTTAGCCAGTGAATTTGAACTTCACCGTTCTTTCCAAACTTTACTAAATTCCAATAGCAATATACCTTATACCTATAGTATCCAGTAAAATATTAGATTATGTAATACTTCTCAACTATTAGAGTCACGGCTCTCAGATGACATTTATTATAATGAGGCTGACTGTTTTGTCATTTACGTGACGATTTTATGTTGTTGTAAAGCCTGCTGGAAATGAGACAAAATAATATGGCTATGCGACATAGGTGTAAATTTGCCCTGTTAGAAAGAGGGCTAAAATTATAAACATAGATAGGCCAGCGGAGGGCTTAGACTCCCCATGCCCTCTTCATATAAATTTTACAATTTTATTGTTACATTTATTTATAAAATATATATAAAACTTCAATTTTATTTATTTAACGGCGTATAATACATATAATTTTTTATCGTTGTCGTTATAAAATATTAATACGTATAGCTCAATCATTTTAATTTTATTACAATTACAATACAAATTCATACATAAAGCTTAAATGTTCACATAACACATACCTATCGGCTATCGGATATCCTGACTAGGAATTATGTTTTACATTTTATAATTTTTTTAATAATAAATAACCTTAAATTTCTTGAAAAACTTTAAAAAATGTAAAAGGTCTAAGCCCCCCTAAGTCCCCCCAATTTATACTTATGCTGTGCAATGAAGAGCGTGAACAAATACTGTTACTCCACTGCGTCAACATATATCGCATAAATAAAGCGAGATTTATATAGGTATCTGTGGTTATATCATATTTGTCCTCTGTGATAATTATTATGCCTTAAAGGCGCAAAAATATAAACAAACTCGAACACGGTTTTGATTATTGTAACCAAATGCTGGGTTATATATATAGTTATGGGAACTATATTTGCAAACGTTTATTTTACCGTTTAGAAAACAGACAGCCGGAAATTTTCCATTATCAAACGTCTCCAACTTTTTCCGCCATCAAATTTTCTCTAGTGGCCCGGGGTAACGAGGACATAAAGCTGTCCGTTTATACGAAGTGTTACGTCAAAATGTCAATTTCACATTTGGTACGAACATTATTTTATTGACATGTTATTGTCCCCCACGAGTATTTCTATTCTCTCATTATTGGTTTTCCTTTAACGACGCGCATCGGTGTGTCAATTATCCGTATTGTGACAATTATTAATAACACGTTTTTTTTTTTTTTTATTAATTTTTTTTTAATATTTTTTGCTGTTAGTTAAAAAATATAGTAACATCTTCGTGGTGGTAAATTCGTTAAATACATAGCCATTGAGTGTGGTTTTTAATTACATTTGACGACTCAGAGATGGACAATAACAAATAAAAATAACGATTAAAAAATAAAAGAATGAATAACTGATTTACTTACGAATAAAGAATAATTGTTTTAAATGAATAATTGTAGTATAGAATAAAAAAAATTATTCCAAATAGATAATGTACATACGTCGAAAATAGCATAATATTACATTCGTTACGAGTACTTAAAAATTTAAAACTTTATAGTATATACTATATAATATTTAGGTAATATGCGTTATGCGTGTATCTATTATTGGATATTATAAATATTTTATTACACAGATTTGTTACCTACATAATACTCACTACTTAACATGACATTAAATGTGTTCAAAATAAATAAAAAGATCAATGTATAAGTATTGTACCAATATATGTTTTAAAATGTGCATACCAATTGATTACATGTAGTCAACGTGACATAAAAAAAAAAAATAGATATAATACTCATTTCACATATATATTATAGAATTGAAAGAGATCAAATTAAAATGGATTTGAAATAATGAATATTAAATGAAATTTGGACGATTAATGCGTATGTATGTGTGTGCCTGTATGCGTGTGTGCTTTTAAATTATACAGCACTCCGCCTTCAAAGTAGCCATATTTATATAAAAAAACAAGACAAACGACTTTAGCTAACTGTATTAAAAATCATCCAAAAATTGTTAAACAATAAACAATTTTTATATTTGGAAGATATAATTATGTATGAAACAGTGGGATTTTATTATTGTACAATATTCATTTTTACTGCGGTAATAAGCCTAAGCAATATGTCTCATGCAGTCATTGCTCATAACTGACAATTGACACTCGGTAATCAATATACAATAACTGTTGTTTATAAGTGATAATAATTATGACTGCGAGTGTCAATAATTAAATACAAAATTTGAAAATTATAAATATGATTTTTATTTGTTTCATAAACATTTATATAAACACAAATTACATAAATCACAATGTGGAGATAATGTGATTAAATCTGGACTATACTTTTTAAAAATAAGTCAAAAAGGGCCCAGTTTTAGTTACAGTGGGAGATGATGCTCATAAAAGTGACGATCCCATCTTAAACGGGACCTATGATTAGAGACTGACATGTTAAATAAGATATATTTTATCGATAAAACTGGCAAGAAATTTATGTGTGAAGACGTGGTTGGCAGAATTTGGATGCGGCAAAGGGGTAAAAATATTTAGGTGGTTTGTCCGGGTAAGCTCCGTGTATGTGTGTGTGTTACGATAATATTCATTTACCAGTGGGCTGTACTTTCTCGGAATCGGTCTCCCTCGAAATTCAATAAACTTGCATAACCATGGCAACCAATAGTGTTCGCTCAAAAATCGACCCTTTGAATTGCCTGGGCCCAGCAACGGCTGCAGTCTGTTGCTGTCAGTATTCTACGTACATTGTGAGTCAGCGTATAAATCTATATATAAATAAACATATATATCTCACTTATGACATTATAATTTACTATTTTTTTAATTTTAAAAACGGTATTAACGTATTTCACTTATTTTAAACATTTATTTAGGTACTTTTATTGTTATGTTCTAGTTATACGAACGTTTTTGTTAAAAACGACATTGTCTCTTGGTTCGCATAACTTTCTCAGATATACAACATGGTACGCCCTACATCATATTTATTATTTATTTGTCGACATTTATTTTTTATTTTGTTGTATAATTCCACACACATGATTGATTTAGACATTATTATATCCGTTCTTATTTATATGTCTAATTACAGCAGTATCTACCAGCTCCGTGGACATTTGCGCCATACCTAAAGCACAAGTTGTACCACGGTATTAGGAACGAAGAAGAAGCCCTAGTCAAATTTATCAAGGCTCTGTATCTGAAACCGATATTTCAGTGGGATGTCTTGGACAACCGCCGTCGTAATGCAGGTATTCGCGATAACGACATTAGCAACAGAGAAAATGGGTACGGCGGCACAAACAGGTACAGCCGCGCAAATGTCAGCGGATATCATTGTGGCATATGGGCTCTTGCAGTAGCTGTCGATTACAATGAGGCTGGCGGGCCTGCAAACAGTCGCGAAGGGACCCGTCAAATATGCTTCCGTCGCACTTAAAGTTACAAGTGCGACAAAAACGCTGCTAAGCCCTAAACACGTCTCGTAGTTTGTTTCCGAGGAGTGTGGTGGGAAGGAAGTTCACGCGTCCATCTGCTTTTTCCACTTTCCGCAGCCATTGTATATATACAAGTACTATCCAAAGATATATATAAATATATTAATTACTATACTATCGGAATGTTTATTTAAACTCCTTTGATCATCTGGAACCGTCCACCATTAGATATTAAGTGTTCATAATATTATTTAGATATTATTAACATAATTTTAAGGTAATTTTAACTAATTTTAATCTTTGTAACGTATATTATTTAATACCTGCACTGTATTTTAATGATGATTGTCCACTTCATTAAACAACAGGAGCAGTGTGTTATTGCTAATATTATTTTTTGATGTTGGCCCTCTTTCTTCCTATTTACTACATAAAACCATATTTATACGAATTTTTAATTCGATATCTCGCTGCTTGCAATCTAAACTCGAAAATATTACGAATAATCAATTTTTGATTTGTTATTGCACAATATACCTACATTTACATAATATGTAAATGGTGGTAGAGCACAATTAAAAATAATTAAGTACCTATCAAATATGCCTTCTGATAATACAATAAATTTGATTTTTTTTCCGAAAAAATATAGTGTTAAAGTATCGTAATAATTAAAAAATTAAAATTAAATCTAATTTAAGTTGAACTTACTGTACTAGGTGTGGTGATGTATTTATGTACTATAGACCAGCATTTCTCGACTTGTGGTACGCTAATAAAATATTTCTTAAAAAAAAAAAAAATTGAAATGAATCATTGTTAATATTATATTATTTCGTAGGTTCTAACTCCTAATGAAGTAAAGTTCAATACATGTCAAATTTAATTTTTAATTAAAAAAAAAAAGTTATTAAGTTACGAGGAAAGGTACATAAACATGTTCAAACTGAGTAGTTAATTATAAAAAGATTGAAACCTAAGTAAAAATTTCTGGGGGGGTCTGAACCCTGAACCCCCCCCCCCCGGCTACACCCTTGTTAAGACCAGCTGGTATAGAGTATATTCTAATAGTTTTTAATCGTAATACTGAGTATTGCAAATAATTAATACGCATTTTATGTTCGTCTTTAATATTATACATAACTCTCGATCACTTCTCGGTTAAATTCGGCATTCGGCAATGGTACAAATATTTTATTGTTACTTAAATTAATTGTAGTTTTTACATAAACGTTACGTTTATGTTTAATTATGGTATAGTTAATAATTATAATGTTTATAGTGTTTATACTCGTATGTTCGGTATAATCTACATTATTACATATTGTTATTAGTTAATCTGCCGTAGGTGCATGTGTTGTGTGTACACTGTAAAATGTACAAACAAAAACGGTACCTACGCATTATTATTAAGGAGATATACAGCAGTATAACGCAATGTTCAGTATTTAAAGTGTAGAATGGTAGGTGTGATTGCCTATTGGTTATACCAATATGAAGCGATTAACCTAAGCTTATTAAGTTCTATTAGGTCACGCCTAAATAACATAATTTAGAATTTATGTACCTCGGAAAGCCATAATAACTCGGAGGTTGTAAAATATTATTATAAATTATGATAATAAATAGGTATTATGGCATTTTTAAGGAAGGCTAATTTTTTTGGTGTTTGTAAACGTGTTATAATACTATTATAATATAATATTCTCATAAGTATTTTTGTATAAATTATGATTTATTATTTTAATTTTATATCGTTCGTGGTTTGTAATGTTACATTAAACCAATTATATAATGAAATAAATTATTGATGTAAGTTGTTTTTAATTATATAAATTAAAATATAATTAAAAACAAAAAAGTAGTTAGATTGTAATTATATAAGTTATAATATAATTACTAATCAAATAGATATAAGTTAATTTAAGTATAATTAAATGATTTACTTTAGATTAATAATAATAATATTATTAAAATATTATAATCAATGAAGATAAGTTAAATAGTAGTAATAATAACCATGGCTTGTCAGACGAATGTCCATGCATGCCCTGGCGTTAAAATATTAACTTCAAATGTATAACTATTTTGTAAAATGTCTATAATTTATCAAACGTTTTGTTTACTTCGTAGTTTTTTTGAAATATTTTGCTGACTTATAAGTTTTATATTTAGTTATTTGAGTGTTTGTGTTACATCACACAAATATTTAGAGTGACCTTAAAATTCAAAAATATTTATCTTATATTCTTATTGCTTTTTACGTTTATAATTAAACACTTTGACACTCGAAAGTTTATTTCGTTTCTAGCCCAGCTTAACAAGTTCATTTTTCGTTTTCAGAGGTGTAAAAAAACGTGCTAAGTGCAGACACCACACAATAAATTCAAATTTAATTTTATCTCGTATTTTGTTTTGGTTTTCGACCATAAATTTGAGTTTCAAAACTTACATATTGTTATTGAGTAGCTTATAATTTTATTATTCGCCACAAGCTTAAATCTGAATTGATTTTGAGATTATAAGTGGTTGTTATAAAAGCCATTACATATTCAGTACTTAGTAAAATAGTAGTAGGTACTTATATATTTAACAAATAATATAAACATGTTATTATAAAATAATATTAATACATGAGTTTTTTTTTTTAAATTAAAATTTATTATTTTAATTGTATTGCATTGTTTTATTAAACCAATTCTATTTATAAGAAAATTAATTTAAGTTGTTTTTAACTATAAAAATAAAAATATAATTATTAAAAAAATATAGATATAAGTGAATTTAAGTATAATTATTACTCATTAGGTATCTACTTTTTATCAACTAATTTTGTGACTATAAACAGTTAATAACATTTTTATTAGTATATTATAAATTATTTAAGAAAAATTAGGCTTTAACATTGTTGTTGAAGCCTTATCAATTATAAAACTTAACATAACCTTAACAATTAATAAAAAAAATATTAATATTATTTGTTTCTTCTTTGTCAATATTATTAAAAATAAATAGATTTAAAAAATATAATCACTATTCTACATTTGTTTTTAATTACCTATTCATTATTTTCTCTCTCTCTGTGTATATATTGCCCCTTTTATACTATTATATTGCTCTTTAAGTGGAGTCAGTTTTTGAGTATGGGTCTTTTTTTTGGAGTTTATATACTTTTTACAACCCCAAATAATTGAACAAAAGAATATTTTTGCGGTTTTCTCCTAAACATATATCACGCTCAACATGACACATTTATTTATCAGCTACTTCGTTTGAAAAGTTTATCAGATCATTGGTAAGTAACAACCATAACGTAATTTTTACCTGGTTTTGTTGATTTATCTATTCTCCAACGAATATTAATTTTAGTATATGTATACCAACCCGTCAACTGAAAAATCCCACTACCTTTATCTTACCTTTCTTTACCACTATAATTAGTAATTACCTACCTTCATTATAATTCACCTCTACGCCGTATGATTTGTCTTGTTAATTAGGATCTTAGGTTTAATTTCAAGAAATTTTTAAATAACAAAACTAATAAAAAAAAAACCTAACTAAAAAAATAACAAATATACATAACTTATTATTAATTTTAAAAGATTTATTTGTATTCTGTTACATTGTTTTTGGTATAAAAACTTGTTTCCAGGAATATTTTTAATAAAATTAAATATATATATAAATTCGAAATGTCGACAAAACAAAAAATCATCTTTGATAGAGGTTAAACGAATTATATAAAAATAATGTAATAATCAGCAAAATACATAATATTATATGTGTAGTCAAATATCAATATATGGTGTTACTATACGAGTACTCTACATATTTGTTGCTATTCGTATGGAAATTACTTATTACAATGCATTCAAAGCGTAATAATTAAAAAAGCATTGACATATCTATTTTATTCATAATATAGGCATATCTGGATAAATCTAAATAAATATGTATAAAATATAAATTAGAATATTTTTACTTTGATACATTTTTTAAACAATTAAAAAATTATCCTGATTTAATCTATTTTTTATTCAATTTTATAGTAATAATTTATTGCGACTGTTAGGCCGATAACAATCTACAAAAAAATTTGTCGTTGCTGACGACGACCCTGCCAGGATTCGAACCTGGAATCTTCTGATCCGTAGTCAGACGCGTTATCCGTTGCGCCACAGGGCCACCTATCACCCTTGAATAACTAACTTGCAGATAGCTCTGCTCACCTACTTTATAGCTCATGTTATTATAATATATTATGTACCGGTATGTTCATACATCCAACAGATAACGTTTTTTTTTGTTAACAAACTCCTGCACTCCTGCTACTGATGTTCACATTGCCCGAACTGGCCGGACCGGACTGTATAGAATTGCCCAGTAAAACTTGGGCAATATAAACCAAAAGTTTTTATTTTGAAATTATAAACCTTTTTAATCTTATTAATTACTTCATTAGTTAAATTATTACCATTGCCATTACATTTTTGATCGCAATTACATTAAACAATTCATAAATATCATCACCTTAATTATTTATTTTTACAATTATTATTAGAATGGCATTTTGAACTATATTTTTTCCTTAACGCCTTACATTTACATTTTTTGTTTGAACATTGTTGTGTACGATTACATCTATCATAACCATGTCCTCCTACATTTGAATATTTCCTCGCTGCTCTCTCAATGTAATAGTTAGATCAACCTCCTCCACAGTAACCAATTTTAAACAACGATAATTGACGAGATAATATCGAGTTTTGTATATTGGTACCTGGTGGCTCATACTAGTATTTGAAGTACTAACAGACAATGGTTTCATAATATTATATCTACTATTATTCCTATACTCTCATACCTATTCCTATACCTTACACCTGTCCTCGCTATACCTACTTCTTTTTAACTAAATAACACATTAAAAAAAAAAATCACTCAAATAGTATACTAATAGTTCAAGTTATAATGTCCACTTTACTACGGACAAAGTATACTTGGACCTGTCAAAATAATATTTTAATGTATTGTCTAAAATCACCGGGAAAAGTATACATAGACAGGGCAATGTAAACAATGTCCGAAAGTTTACTTTTCTCGTAACATATATATATATATATATATATATAGAAATTTAGTTATATTTTATAGCTCGATGTTAATAATAAGACGAATAAGTGTAATACACTGTAGTTTTCCCGATGTTTATAGTTTATAACACAATTTAAAAATATAATTATAATTATTGCCCATGACTAATAAGTAATGCAGGTATTAAATTTTGTATAAATTACAAACTTACATTTGTTTAGTTATAGTTTATTAAAAATCAATATTATTAATATTACATTTTTAAATAGTTCCTTCAAATTCACATATTTTTTTGGTTTAATTGTATAATATACATCAAGTTATTTATTGTTAAATGATTTTATTTCCCGTATAACCATACTAGTAAGTACTACATTCTTTCTATAAACCATTGATATTGATTAACTGAATTAAAAAAGGTCTATGCGACTAAAATTGTTAAAAACAATTCTAATTTTTTTACACAATACCTAATTAATAATTTTAGTTCCAAAGTAATTTGGGTAATATAGTAGGTACCTATATTATAAAATAGCATTTACGATACAGTTTAAAGAAGAAAAATTCAATTATTTTAAACTATCAACTCATAAGTGAAAATAATTTAGACGAGTAGTTACGCTTGCGAAGTTAAACAACAATTATAATATCTAATATCAAGAGAACTAATTACAAACAAATAACAATTTTTTCAAATGTATCGGTATAGCGTCAGACTCGACCTTACTCAATGCCGGAGGACTTTGACTTTATCATCGGCTTACATATCTTATCAACGGCGATAATAAGTTAAGATCATATACCATAATGTGGATGGAGACACGGCGCGCGACGTAATTCTTTGTTACCAATACGAGCGACAGGTCTCTTTCTTAGGTACTCGATGTGCGCATGTGTAGAGTTACTCGTTGCAGATTTATCGTCGTCTGGGCAATCACTAGTTAGTGATGTAATTCAAAACAATCTTC
Source organism: Rhopalosiphum maidis (assembly GCF_003676215.2). Lineage (NCBI taxonomy): Eukaryota > Metazoa > Arthropoda > Insecta > Hemiptera > Aphididae > Rhopalosiphum > Rhopalosiphum maidis. The sequence goes on from NC_040879.1 coordinate 68,273,714, forward strand.
GATTATATACTATTTTTTTAAAGTCAAAATGTATTTTATGGTTAGTAATCATCAAAATCTTAAAATAATGTTGTATATGATCTACGATAATAACTTACATAATATTATCATAATAAACGGAATATATCACTTGTTTGTTCACGGTTAAAATAATAAACAATAGAATCTTCAAACTATCGATAGTTGATTCGATAGTATGCGACAATAACCTAAAACTCCACTTTTTAAAAACGAGGTTAACGGATTCACATTTTGTTGTTCCTTTATTTCGCTCCACTGTTTAGTGTTTAGTGTAGGTACTGTGTAGTGTTTTTTGTTAAGTCGTTTACTCGTTTAGTGTGTCACCTAACGTGGTGGTGTTCCGTTGAACTTTGTTATTCATACAGGTGCGATCGATTATGCCTGTTGATTATTATTGAATTGTTAAACTAATAAACTATAATTATTATTTTTACTAAAATGTTTTAAGTTAAACAAAAAATTGTATTAGCTTATTATAGTTTTTAGTGGTTTTTTTAACACACAAGATTTAGGTGAGTCCTAACTCATTTATTTTAAAGTCGGATTATTATTTAAATATACATACTTGTTTTATTATATATATGTATTTATTTATTTTTAATTTTCTTTTTGTTATTTATACATTTTTGATTCTTAATCTATATTAATAGGTATTAGTGTCTAATAGAATATTGTTCTAGGTTTGAAAATTACAAATGAATACTCCATTTGTTGAAGGATGGAACATTGTTCAAATATTGGGCGAAGGAACATTTGGCGAGTATGTTATTGTTAAATTATTTACAAATAATATTCTTTTTATGAATGCTATTTAATGTTACGTTAAAAATTATAATGTCTTAAGATGGGTCACTGGTTGTATTATAATTTGTTTTGGTAAATAAATAAATGTATTTAAATATAAAATTTAGCTAAACTTAGATTAAATATTCAGTATGTTTTAAATTGATTAATAAGTAGGTACCTAATATGGAGTCAACTTGTTTTTATTTTTTTCTTTAGGTGCTATAAGAAGACAATTTCTTAATTGATTACACTAGAATAAAAATTAGTTTGGGATTTATACAGTGGTGAAGCGTCATAGGAGATAATCTACCTACTAAGAAATTAGAACACAGGACAAATAATTTTGTTTTATGAAATATTTACAAATTTTAACGTCATTTATATTATAAAAATGTTATATGTTTTAATATTTGTTAAAATTGGTTTTTTGTTGTACAGTTATAGTCTTTAAGAATTATTAAAATAGATTAGATGCGTGCGATATGGCCATGTAGGTCTTCCAAATATTGTATGATATCAAATAGACATGCATCGCAACGTCTCCCAATTACTGGCGCGCGGGTACAGGGGGGATTTTAATGTACTATCTTCGCTATGAGATACGTTTTGCTATTCGAATTTCCTCAATAATCAACATTGCCATCGTCCCCTGTAAATCGCTATTACTGATAGCTGATAGGTACCTATGTATTTCTTAATATTGTTGTTTTTATATTGTAGTATGTTTTCATGGCTGATGATATAATTTATGTCATTTTGAACAATGGGATTATTTATTATTCATACGAAAAAAAAATGTATTATTGAATAGGTAAAATAAAAAGAGAGGAATCCAAGCGTATTAGTGTAATTTTATTCAATGTCTCAACTAAAAACTTAAGCTTCGCCACTGGATTTATATTCATAAGCATTTTTAAATTAAATTATCTCCTAACAGTTTACAATAAAAAAAATTGGTTCACATTAGAATAAAATAAGTTGGTATTTGAAATATGTGCTTTAAAATATCAATTTACAGAATTTGATATATTTGGAAAAAATAAGAATGGTTAGCAATAAGCATGTTTGGTAAATTTACATGTATATCTTGGAAATATATTTGATTTATCAGTTAATTTTTTTTATTATATATACACAAATTATATCTTAATTGCTTTAATTATAAAGCTTAAAAAAAAGCTTTTGCTCCTTCAAATGAGTTTATCAAGCTTTGTTTATACATGAATACAAATATATGTGAAATTATTTTCAGAGTAAAACTTTTAGTAAATCAAAATACTCAAGGCTCTGTAGCCATGAAGACAATTGATTTACAAAACTATTCCGATGCATTGGATATGGTAAAAAAAGAAGCAGCTATTCATTGCAGATTGAATCATCCGAGTATAATAAAATACTATGGCCAACGTCATTGCAAAGATAATTACTATATATTTTTAGAATATGCATCTGGAGGTGAACTATTTGATCGAATTGGTAAGCTTATTTGATATTGTTAACCCGTCAGAAGGCGTGTTAGTATTTGTAACACGATTAGGCTCACTTCTTCTATTTTTACTATTAAAAGTGATTATTCAAAATTCCGGTGTGAATAATTAATTTGGATCACCATGATTATTTATTATTAAAATATTCCAATACATAAGCAAAGATCAGTTACAATTATTCTTTCTGAATCTGATTTTGCTTCTGAACCCGATTGACCAGATTTATATTATAGTACTTATAGCCTGGCACTCACTTTTGTGGAGACTGGTTATTTTAATCCATTGTCATTTCAACGCAAGACTTTGGATTGGGTTATATTATTTATAGAAAAATTCCCAGGTATGATAACATAAGGTATAAATAAATAACAACAATATTAGAATTAAATTAAAGCTAATAGTGGTGAGTATAGAAATCATGTGAGTGCATACGCGACTACTGACGGGTTAGGTGTATGACTTATATGAATTCTAAAGAGACAATCCTACATTATATAAATGTTATAATATTATATAATCAATACTTACTGGTTCTTTTATTTCACTTTTAAACAATTAATCAAATTTTTTTAGATTGATCTCTATAGAATTTATAAGATTTAAATATTCTATGATACTAACAATAATTCATAACTAATAATTGCATTATTAATACACTTATTTATTAGAACCTGATATTGGAATGCCACTGTCTGATGCTAGAAAGTTTTTCAAAGAGTTGATTGCTGGAGTTGTATGTTTTTAAACAATATTTTTTTATTTGTTTTATATCTATTTATATATAATTTACAACTTTTTTTACTAGGAGTATTTACACAGTAAAGGTATAGCTCATAGAGATTTGAAACCAGAAAATTTATTATTGGACGAATACGGAAATCTCAAAATAAGTGATTTTGGATTGGCCACTTTATTTTTATGTGGTGAAAAAGTAAGAAGTATTTATGTATACTTATTTTTGCAATAATCATATGAATCATTTAGGGTACAGATTGAAGTAATTAAAAATAATACTCATCAGTTCTATACAGTGGCTGTGCGAGAGTAGAGTTATGTGAGTGAGAAAGCTCATAGTTTTTTTTTAATAGGTGGGTGACTTGGTGAATGTTAGATTTAAATAGGAAGGTGATAGTTACTTGAGGTAGATTATGTTTGCTTACGTCTAAAATGTTCTCGGTAAAGGCATGCAAATTAGCTCAATATATTTAATAATAACATGTTATACATATGGAAGAGGGGTCTATAATAAAAAAAATGATCAAATAATCAAATAATTTATTGTTATTTCACACAATGCACATAAAATAATTTTTCATCGCTGCTAATTCTTTTTAACATTAACGCATCGTCTATGAATAAAATAGCAAAATATGTCTTCTCTTAAAAAAATTAATTAAATTAATAATTAATAGTTTTTTTTTAAAGGAATTTGATACTGACACTTTATATCTCTCGCAGAACATAGAAATTCAGTCTTATTCTTTGGCAAATGTACCGCTTGATTTTATGAAGTAATAATAAATCTGAAGACAAATTTAAACTTCTTATGAAATCTACTTGAGATCAGCTTTCTCACAAATTTTATTTTATCATCTTACTCTAAAAAAGTTATTTTAAAAATATAGTTATTAAACATTTTAAAGTCAATTTCAAATAGACTTGACAACAAATTCAAATTTGTTTTCAGATTTCATAACGTTTTACTAGATTAATCGGTATGTTTAGCAAAAACACATCTAAATTTTTTATGTTCTGTGTATGTAAGACAAAGACAGATATGGTCGGTATCAAATCCCCTTAATGAATTTATTTAGAGGACACCACATCTGCATGTGTTGTCTCCGTCTAACATACATACAACATAGCAAATTTGTGTTCAATAGAACCCATTATGTGTTGTTAGCTTTGATATTAAAAATAATTTACCTATTTACTTATTATCAAAGTTAAAACATTATGAGTGATGTAGCATTGAATTTTTTTTCAATATTTTCAAAGTAAGACAACACATACAGATAGTGGGTGTAATGTCCTCTTAAAATAATAAATACTTTTATTTTACCCAATTATACAAAATACGTTTATTACAACTAATTTAGAAAACCATTAATTTGCTTATTTTCTTATTAAATGAAAAATCTGTTGCTTTGTAAGTAGTATCACTAAATTTAAATCTTATCTCTAGAGATAGCTATCTAATATCTTACAATAATTTAAATAGCGGCGTAAACTGGATAAGAATTGTGGAACTAGACCTTATTTAGCTCCAGAAGTTCTTTCACTTTTACCTTATCAAGCAGAACCTTCTGATATATGGTCATGCGGTATTATACTAGTTTCAATGCTCGCTGGAGGTAATTATTTTCAATTAAATTACTTATACTACACATTGTCTTTAAATGTTATTATTTATTTATAAGTTACCATATCATACTGAAAATTAATATGTCAGAGTTGATCTCTTTGGTATTCTAGCTGTAGATGTAACTTTTAAGAAATATTCTAGAGCTTTTGTACCAAAGTTATTGGCATTTGATATCGTTTTGTCATTTTCAGTATTATAACTTTTAAGTTAAAAAATGATACGTCAGTTTTGTATAATGTAATTGCTTCCTTAAATTTAAGCTACCATTCATATTTTTGTTTGTTACTTTATAATTATAGTGCTAAAAAACAAAATGTATATATTATGTTGATAAAACCTCTACATTTTCAAATATTATGTATATATTTAGTATATATTTAAGAATTAAATGCTTATAGATTTTTATTTTATTCTGTATATATTGTACTAGCTACTGTAATTAAGTTAATTACAAAGTAAATGCTTGGAAAAATTATTATTTATTCAATTTAACATATATTTTTTGTACTTGTTTAGAGTTACCTTGGGATATGCCATCTGATAATGATGAAGATTATAAATTGTGGAAAACTACTGACTATTCTAATCATTCACCATGGTGTAAATTAGATACTTTAGCTTTGTCTCTTGTGAGAAAGATATTAACACCAACACCATCTAAAAGATATGATATATCTCAGATTCAATCACATCTTTGGTTCAAAAAGTCAGAAACATTTGGTAAATTTTACTTAATTTAATTACAACTATACTCCGTGCCACGAAAGAATGCAATTGGGCGACATCTAAACCGGGTTCATTCCCGCAATTCCATACCACATTCTCGACTGGATTAAAAGTTAGTCGCAGTCATATTCATGATATGCTATTTGAAGAACCGCTGTATGCACAAAGATGACTTCACATGGTGGGTTGGAGCTAAATCATTTCAATGCTCATGACGGTTGCACTCTCCCATGGCACGGAGTATAGTACACTTTACTCATTTAGGCATTTAAGCAGAAAATAATTTCTGAGTAACTAAATTATAAACATCAGTAATACTAACTTTATTCTTAAATAGTTTTCAATAACATTTTAAAATAAATTAAACTATAATATAACTCAAGACTATGATGTTTGTTTAGATAATAAAAAAGTTGGAATTTCTGTTCGGTCCGACAGAGATGTAGACGATGATCGTCATTGTTATTCTCAACCAGCTCCAGCTGCTATTTCGTTTACTACATCCATGTTGTCTAGTGAATCTGAAATACACTCATTTTCCCAGCCAACACAGGTTGATGATCTACTGCTTTCTTCACAACTTTTAACATCACAGTCCATCTCCACACCAAATGTAATTAGAAACTATTTGTATTATTTTATAAGGTTTAATAAACTGTTAATTTTTCAGAATTCTTTACAGAAATTAGTCAAGAGAATGACTAGATTTCTTGTTTGTTTGTCGCCGGAAGAAGCATTAACTAACTTATCACTATTCCTCGATGATTTGGGATATACATGGAAAATCAACTCACCTAGTTTGGTAAATTCTTACTTTTCTTACTATTACTTGTTGTTAATTATTAGCTAATACTTAAACAGAAAAAAATTTAAATTGTTATTCAAAATAAATGATTAACCATGGTATGTCGAAAAAAAAAGTTAATAAAAATATGCTACGTTATAAAAGGAAAAACTGATTATCTTACTAAAATTTCATTGTATTATTTGCACACTCTGTGTTTGGTATGGCATGCAGTAGTCGACAAGATATTTAAATAGGAAAAGGATGAAAAAAGGAAAACATTTTGTATAAGTCAAAAATATTGTATTCTTTGGAGATATTTAAGTGCATCATATAACCTGTTGAACGGAGAAATAAGAAATATAACCATGGTTATGAGCATTACCTAATTAACAAGCTAGGATCTAAGTTAGGTATAATTATGACCTATTATATTGCTAATAAGAAAATAATAGTGAATAGATTGCTTTATTTTGTTTTTATATGATACAGATAAACAATTGTCATGTTTGGTAAAGTTATCTATGTGATTAAGGTGCCATTGGAGATAAGAATTTATGTTGTGCACTGAGGTATGGCAGTTAACAGAACAAATATAGATCAGCTAGCTATCTTTTTTAATATCAAACAGTAGTGAAATAATGATTATAATAATAACATAATATTAATTTTATTTAAAAGTTTAACAAAGAAAGAAATTGGAATAAGTCATAATTTATATTAGTTAAATATAACTACAATGACACATAAAATGTGTAAACATGTTCTATTGCTTTTTAATGAACACAAACTTACATAAACGTTGAACTATGAGATTGTTATCTGTTACTCCACATGTGAATATGCAAAGGGTACAATGCGAACGAAGCGAACGGTTTTGGTGGGTAGGTACATTTAAATAAAATATGGGTGAATGATATATTGAGATATTTGTTTTTTCAGTTAGAATGGTTCAATATGCCACTGATAGGTTTATAAATAGAAAGTAAGAATGTAAATTATCAGCCATTTTAAATTAGTGTGTAAGGTACATAAGAAAAATAAAAGGAAATAAAAACAATTGATAAAAGTAAATATTCAAAAGTATTACAAGTTTCTTAACTAAAACAAAATATACCACATTAACTAAAATTGATAGTTAACACATTATTCTATGCAAGTAATAATTTTATATATTGTACTGTTATAGGTTACAATTACTACTACAGATCAGCGCTTAGTGTTTAAATCTAATGTAATTCCAATGAATCATCAAACTCTGATTGACTTCAGACTTTCAAGAGGCTGCGGTTTAGAATTCAAGCGTCATTTTGTTTCCATTAAAAATGCTATGTCTAAATTGATTTCCAAAGTTCCATTTGTGTGGCCTAATGCTACTAAACCTGAAATTGTACCATAAACTTTTGGTAGTGTTATGAGTACAAATAAGACTGATTTATGATAAATTGATTAAATATAATTTTACTTATGCTGCACCTAGCTCCAATGATGTGTTTTATGGATTTTTTTAATGTATTATAATACAATTTTTACTATTTTTTTTTATTATGTAGCTGATTAATTACATACAGGTAGCATAAATTTAATAAACATTTGCTTAGCTTTAATATTAAAAATGTTTGACAACATGTTGTTTCCTAATTTTTATTTGCTTTACCAATAGTCAATGAAAGTGACATATTTTTATAAAATGTATTTGTACATTTATGCATTAAATTTAAACAAACAATTTTATATTGTGTGTTTTTTCCATTGTTTTAATCTTATTTCATTGTTTTTACATATGATTTAAAGTGCATTGATAAGTTAGGATAGGTGATTTGATAAAAGTAATTTCCTGATGATTGCTTATTAGTTTTTAAAAATATTAGATAAATAATAATAATAAAAAGAAAAATTAAATTACTATATTTACTGACTTTATGTGTTAGAATTAAGATCTTAGTTTATAAATCCCTGTTTGAGCCAATGTGAACTTATTGTATGCAGCTCTAGGCAATGCTAAAAAATCAAACACAGACAAAATTTCAAACCTTAAAATATTTTTCATAGAATCACCAATTCACCACTTTGTATCTCAAACCTAAAATTACATGTCAATCTAAAAATAAAAATCATCTTTAAAGGAGCACTATCCTTTTATAAAAGATTCCACTCCAGACTCCTGCCACTTTCACAATTCCTAGGAATCGGTGGCGGATTAAGCAATTTGGCGCTTACAAGCAAGACATTTGTCGCCATCTCAAATTATAATATAATATAATAAATACATTTTATTTTTTAAGTGTGCAAATTTGCCACTCTAATCACCTGATTACTTTGCCTGTAGGGTAACCCAATTAGGAATCCCCCAAGAAGGCGAGAAGGCTCAAAAGGAACTGATGTCATGATCTACTTAAGGTTTATGTTTATACAGTAGCCAGTAGCGTGTTTATAGAGAAGGCCGACTAGGCCCGGGCCCAACCTATTTTTATTGAATATTATTATCATACCTATGTCACATGTTATAATTAATCGTCCCCAATAGTTATAGACTTATAATTATAAACACACTACATAACAATACAAGCCTACCCAATTAATTTGTGCAGGATATGCCACTGAGTTTATTCATTTAAATTAACAAAAGTAATAAGTTGGAGTAGTCTTACAAATAGTTGACTCTTTCTATTATGCTACTCACGTAAAAAAAATTAATTCGTTATCACATATTCTTATTATTCCTTGGGGAACAGATTGTATATTAATTTAAATAAATGAATAAAAAAAATAATTAAGATCACAATTTCAACTTATTTAATTAATATTAACTAATATTTATTATTTAAATTGAATAATGTCTAACACTAGATAAACCACTATACCATAATGTATATAAGTGAATGATAATTTCAATCTGTACCTACTTAATTTTTTTTTGAGTATAATGAATATGGTTAAGAGATAGAAGTATTGGTAGCCAAACTTTGTGTCCCAATGATCTAGGTATACTAGTTTTAAATGCACTCACTTAATACCTCGAAACCAAATCATTTTAAATGTTTGGATTTTAAATCAAAATATCTTTGAAATATGTTGTAAATTAAAAAACACGGATATTCTTTAACATTGAGCGTTTGCTTATAATATCAGTTGCATATCACTCCAAACCGCAAGTATCAGTTATAATGTATTGCACAATTACTAGTTAAATGGAGTAATGAAATAATTAATAGTAATATAATATTCTCAGGACCTCCGAGTAATAACATTTGCCTTTGATTATATGCAATATAAATAGTTGAAAAATTGCAGATACTTACAAGTATTTTGTTAAAATAAAATGTTATTTATTATTGACATTTAATAGAAATATGATTAATATGAAAATAAATAGTTTATTGATTTATTATTGTAGTAAAATAGCGAAATGACTATAATGTAAATTTATTATTTTCTATATTTTCGAATTATTATCACATCATTGCGATTGCGTGATTATCAGTCGTAGTTAACACAATATAAAAATATTTTGGCGCGCCAGACAAACAATAATAGTATGAGCACGACTGCGTGAGAGTACTATCACAGAATAGCACCAGTGCATCACGATCCACGAATTGAAGCAATACGGTACAAAAGGCTCAAAAGTCAAATATTGAAATCCACGACCATTAATATAATAATCATAATAATTATGTTGAAGTATAATTTTTTTTTAAAATATATTATGTACATAAATTGTATAGTTCCAAAATGTATAGATATTGTTCTATCTACTAACTAGCGCTGGGCATATTTATCTTTTCTGGCCAACAGCTGCTGCTGCTGTTGCAGGCTTGTCGAGTTTCGATTGTAATGAAAACGATAGTCATTATTACCGCTTAGGTACCTTATCTTATAAGTTATTATACCGTATGCGTGATAAATAATATTAAATATTGACAATTTCGTAAAATTTATGATAATAAATAATATAAATGTGTAATATCAAAATCAAATATAAACCGATTTCTACTTTGCACTTAATACTTACGTCTATATGTACAGTACTATATTCATATATTATTAAACGTCATATTATTATAGATACGGTATTCCTATCTTCACTATACAGTAAACACACACTTTGAACTTTGAAGGCGGCTACTGTGGTGCGGAAAAATGTGTGCATTACTTTTTTTTCTAATCCCTACAAATAACAATACCTACACCTAAAAACCAATTTTCATAGAATGAGAAGTAAATCATCTAATATAACATATATATATATATATATATATATAAATATTAGTGCATTAGTTTCAATTGACCGTCATATTAATACTGCTTATACAAAAACGAAAATTGGTAAAATTCTTATTTCAAACAATTTACATTCAAATTAATTGCCTGCGTCTCCTCAATTGTATCAAATAGTACATTTTCAATAATATGTACTATTCACTTTGTCAAATTCGTCAATGACCTGATCCATATTGGTAAGTTGCTTTTTTGAAAAATTTTAATACTAATATTATTATCAACTAAATTAGCTGAACTCGAAATTGTCGTTAACATGTGTAAAATATTAATCATAAAAAAATCGCGTTGTCAACACGATTATGGACCGCTCAAAGCGTCAAAACTTTACGAATAGGACATATCATTATTGCATAAAATAGTACATTTTGATTGTGTAAAACGATAGTTTAAGCACTTCATCTCGAATGTGGTACCTAATGTTGACCCTCATTTACACAGGCCACAGGCCAACTATTTGGCGTGTACCTTTATCACTTACATCTGCATAAAAGCTTCTGATCGATAAAGAAACTAACATTTAGAAAAGATAATAGAGATGTAACTGACTTACTGTTAACAAAGGTGGTAGGTGTCTATCAGTATCGTGTTACTTTATATGATTTGTACACACAATTTCGCAAACAAGTTTAATATGAATGTCTATATACGTAGAAGTCTGCGCAAATAGATTTAATCTAAATAATTAATTAAGTAAATTGTAATTCTATACTCAACGGTGTTTGATGATTGAATCAATAGAATCGCAGAATATTATACAATATTACTCCGTGTACTTACCTGTGATAATATGATGTACCTAATTTAAGTTGTCTCTATTTGTATCCGCAATTTAAGAATATATCATCGCACCGTTTCTTCTCTTTTTTCTGTTCAACAAGTCACTTTGTAAATTTGTGTTCAGCCCAATGGAGAAGAACAATTTTGAACAATATCTGTGTTTGTGCGTACAGCGTTGTCGTTTTTACGAAATTTAAATTTGACTGCGATATATTATTATTTATTACCTATTAATTATTATCGAGTTTAAATTTTAATATTTTACAGTAAAATAACTTGCACGTTGCACAAATATTGATATGTCGTAAGACAACCAACTTAAAGACACAGATAATGTTTTTAAATTTAAATTTCATAGTAGAAGTAGAAATAGGAAAATTCGCTCTAATATTTTAGCTAACAATAGGTACACATATACTTTATAATATTATTTAGTTATGCCAAACGCAAATTTGTTGTGTGGCACGCAGATAAAAAAAATAAATAAGTAGGTAATATTTGACTTAACAAATTTACTTATGACACCGCAAATATTATACTTGATTAATCTATACAATTAATAATTATTATAATAAGTCTATGCTTGTGACAAAAAATAAAATAACTATGCATATTCTGTGTAAATAATATTATGAATTAAATATTTTTATTTCCAACCAATATGCTTGAGGAATGTCGTAGGTATTTTCTGTTACGCGAATCCTATTGTCAATCGATAGGCTTAGGGTGGAGCGAGGCTAGGGGAAAATCGTAATTTTTTTGGCTAATTTCGCCGTCAAATTATAGTATAAAATAACGTATAATTTCATTAATGCAAGGCCCGGTGCTCGCCCTGCTGGTCTCTGCTTAAGACTGGCACTATTTCAAGCGCGGATCCAGACCAAATTTACGGGGGGCGGGGGTGAGGCAATACCATGTGCGTATCGTATTTTATCCGCTGCCAAAAATAGACATTCTAAAATGTACCTGTGTGTGCAGAGTCTACGCGGGGAATGGCCCCTTGCCTCCCCCCTTGAATCCGCTCCTGCGCTATCACCATTGTTAGAATTGAATCGTTAGAAATAAGGTATGTTTCTACCACAGAATTAATGTAATTTATTAATTTAATTTAAAAAATATAATTTATATAATGTTACTACATTATTTCCATGTTACATCGTTGTTATAGCAAACCGAACGGTATTGATTGTTTCTATTTCTATCGGGTAAAGTACACGATAATGCAATACTGCAATACGACTATTACATGCACGATCGCACACTCGCACGTGTTTGTCTCCGTCTTACAAAGCGTAACAGCAAATTTACGCTCAGCAGATTACGTTTAGTTCCATTAGTTTAAAAATTAGAGTGAATCGACCTATTATGAAACTTGCCGGTGAGAACATTATCTATGTTTTTATGTTTGTTTTTGACAATTATTTCAGTTTTTAAGTGAGTTAACAGCATTCTTCATTTACAATACATTATATACGTACAACTTGCTAAAAAATTAACTATTGTAAAAACCCAACATGCGAACACAGATAATGTTCTTACCATTAAGTTTTATAATAGGTTGGTTCACTCTAATTTTTAAACTAACGGAGCTAAACGTGATCTGCTAGGCGTAAATGATAGTATACTTTTGTAAGACGAAGACATCATATGCGAGTGTGACGTACTCTTAACAGTAAATATACAACGAATAACGATCATAGATGTTAATAGGGTCCTTGAATTTTAAATTTGTAATGTCTGTCTACTTGAGCAGTCAAGCCTATAAGTTTGAAAATCTGATTCCTTCTAACACGCCCTCTCAAAGTCCGAATATACATACAAATGTACAATTTTAACTTTTATAAGTATTTACATTCACATTCTACAATTCATAACATTTTATCACAAATTATATAAACAGTCATATTATAATTTATACGTCGTTTATTCCGTTTACAGTTTATTGGATAATACCAAAGATGTAAAAGGAGTAATACTCAAATTAATTATTTATTTAAATTGTGAAAATAATTTGTATGAATAAAATATTATTTAAGAATAAAATCAATACCTGTTTGTTGAGAGTCAGTAGGTATGTAGTTATTTCTATAGTTCTGTGTACGGAAATAGCTGATTTTTAGTTTTTAATTTAAAAACAGTATTAAGCTTACAAAATTCAAAGCAATTGTCATTTTTCAATACTTTGTTGTCACTGCACATGTAAAATGTCGAATTCAAAGGGGTTTACAATGGAAAATCTATTTATTGGTAAATTAAATTAATTATATCCATTGCTTTTAAGTTATAAATATTATTACCAGGGCTAGGATTTATATGCAACAGCATGTTTTTTTGTTGAGATTTCTGATTATTGATTTTGTCAGTAATGTCCACGAATCACCTCATGATGAGATAAATGGTGGTGTTTTTATTTTGCATGTTTTTGCATATTTTGGTTAAAATGCATATTATCATTGTGTATATTGAATAAAATGAATATTATTGCATATTTTGATTATAATAAGAATGCGATTATGCATGTTTTATAGTATATTAAATATACTATATTTCGTACCTATTTAATTCTATAGCCCTGCTGATTAAAGTATATAACTTAGTTATTTTGTCAAATATAAATTTTGTTTTTATAAATACAGTCCTATAGATACCTATGCGATAAAATATTGAATAGTTGGACAGAGCAAGATAAATACAATTAGCCGATCATTTATATTCGAAAATTTAAAAAATAATTTGGTTTTAGCACATAACACACGTATTTATACTATTGAATGTGAATTATAAATTTTATTTCTAAATTATTTTATTTTATTTTATTTCTCAGTTATATTATACTAAGACAAACAGTCAATCACTGATGTATTTCAATAAATAAATATTTATTTTGTAACTATGTTTTTGTGTAAATCTTATAAAAATTTAATTGCATATGTTTGCATATTTTGGTAAATAAAATGCATATTTCACAATTATTTATTGCATAAAAAACCTATCCCTGATTATTATTATTAATTATGTATATGTTAACATTGTTAGCTACCTATGTTTTGTAATAACAAACTCTGATTATTGCCCCTATAGACGGGGGTCCTCCACCAATATGACTACGGTTCATAATAATTAACTAATAATAATAATAACTTTTTTAAATTTACAAAAAAATTGAAACTACAGAATATATTAAAAAATTGTTTTCCAAACTATGCAATTGTAGTGGGATACTAACGGAAAAGTAATAATTAGTTAGATATACTTACTCAAACACAAATAGGTAATTTATAAAAACCATGATCCCTGAGCTCTTTAAACAATACATTAAACTATTTAGATATAAATATATACCTATGAATGTTGTTTATAAATAATAATAACAATAATATCTGTGAATAAACATTAATATTATAATTGTTTAATAAAAAAATCTGTTATATTTTATGAATATATGGATTATTACTTAATCACTAAATATTGAAGAAAAAGTAAATCATACTAAAATAACTATTAAGTACTTTAAATCTACAAAATAAATATTAAATATCAGTTTTTGACAAATTATTACTTACATACTATTGTCAATTAACACATAGATTTTCAATAAGATTTTTTTTATTGTTAATAATGGTCTAAACACTTAATAAACAAATAGTAATAGTTAGATATAAAGAATACATATATACGTAATATTATTGCTTAAACAATACATTTTGGCACATCATTTTACTTTTACATACAATAATTTAACATTTAAGTATATAATTCAAAGTTAATCATTTTTTTTTTAAGTGCTTAACTTTATGAACAAACTTACAGTCAAGCACAATAAGAATGATTACAAAAAAATATATATAGAGAAGTTTTTATTAGTAGGTATAAACTTACTGAAAAAATAAATTTTATTATTACTTGTAATTCATTATATTTTTTCTTAACACAATATGTTCATATTTATTTCTAATGAGTATTTGTTAGTTCATTGGTAGAATTTTACATCAAAATAATAATTACCTTATTTTATAAAATATAAACAAATATTATCCAATTAAATGCAACAATATATCTATTTTAAATAATAAAAATGAAACTTAAATCTTATTCAGATAATTTATCACAAACATATTTTAATAATATGTGATTCAGTACATTTTTAGTATATTATTAAATAATTTATATTTTATTCTTATAAAATAATGATGTAAAAACATAACAAATATTTGGAGTGTGTGGTGGTCAGTAAGGCCTGAACTACTTTGTTAACGAAGCCACTATTAGTTGTTTTCGCATTAATTTAGGAGAGCACTCTACTTCCCACCCACAACTTAAATTCATCAAAGTACAAATGGGATCATTAAGATTCCCACCAAAAACTGCATGTACACTTTTAAAAAGTATTACGCAAATAGCAGATTTTGTTTTTTATAACAGGAATTTATTTGTTATCTAAAATGTAAAAGCATCTTTTCTAAAAATAATGTTAAAAATTGCATTGTAAAAATTTGTTGAGTGAAAATATAAAAGTTAATGAAATAAAAATTAATTTAAATAAATAATATTTAATTAATAAAAAAAATGTCAATTATTAAAGATCTTTAATAGGCTGATCTCATAGTTCAATTAAAATATTAAAAACTTTATGTAGGCAAACAAGTATAATAGTCTAATTATATTAAGGAGTAACTGCTCCAATATCATGTCTAGTTCTTATTGTACCTGGTTGATAAGGAGATTTGAACAAATTTCTGTTAGTTAAGTGTCTTGTACGTTCAAAATCAATAACCGTATATTCTGTTGTTTCTTTTTTAGGGGGAACTGGCAACTCTTTCTTATTTTTAGTCTTACAAACAGCAATTTCAACTTCAGTATAAGTAACTTCTTCTTTAGGAGTCACATAAGAATTACCACTATATACCAACTCGTTATTTTCATTGGGGCTTAACATATTTTCATATGTAGCACAGGGCGGAATGCTTAAATCGAGGTATGGAGATTCTTCGTTCTTGCTTGATTCTTTGCGGCTTTTTATTCCACTAAATTTGACTTCATCATAAACCTCTTCAAGCTTATCTTTGTTTGTGCGTGGTTGGCCAGAATAAAAATGTACTTCAGAGGACATATCTTTAGCCATATTCGTTTCATTTAAAATCTAAAATAAAAATATTTTTTTAATCAAAAGTTTTTACTATTAATCTAAATATTTGTTTTAACAAGAAAAAAAAATGATAATTGGTGTTGTAGTAATTTAAATAATTGTGATTTATAATTTGTCATAGGTACATAAATTATCTGTAATATAGTGGTTGCTTCTTTATGAAATTACTTTAGATGCTTAAAAAAAAACATCATAAAATTTATTATTTATATAATTTATATTTAATATTAATCAAATAATTTGCACATAAAATCATTAGAATATGCACAAGAGATATAACTCAAGTATTTAAAAAGCTATTACGATACATTTAAACTTAAATATATTGATAATAATACTAAAATAATATATTATATTCATTTTTTACTCCTAAAGTAGTACCAACTACTATGGAATTACAAATTATTTGAATATTAGTCTAATTTTATTGAATTTTTATAGACACACAGTATAAAAGTAGTATGGTATAAAATAGTCAATATTTAGTAAAACAAATATTAAATTGGCCTACATTAAATCAAAAATATTGTATTATTATACTTGTATAATATGAATAAATTACAATTTTGATTTTATTGACAAATACATGTAAATATTTACTATATATTATTATTATTTTATTATTTGCGATGCCGATTTTGTGTATACAAATTACATTTTAATTTATAGTTGCCATCCTTTAAGAGGACGTTATACTCGCATGTGTTGTCTCTGTCTTACTAATGTAGATCATAGCAAATTTGCGTTCAGCAAAACACATTTTGTGATGTTAGTTTTAATATTAGAGTCAATTTACCTATTATCAAACTTAAAGGTAATAATATTATCTAGGGCATCTCACAGGCTTTTATTGATATTTTAATTTTTAAGCGAATTACGAGTATTTTAAAGTTTTAATATTTTACATAACTATAACTCACTTAAAAATTAAGACATCAATAAAAGCCTATTAGTTTCCCCAGATAATAGTATTACCTTTAAGTTTGCTAATAGGTAAATTTACTCTAATATTAATGCTAATACCACAAAATCTGCTCTGTTGAACGAAAATTTGCTATGATCTACATAAGTAAGAGAGAGACAACACATACGGATAAAACGTCTCTTAATAATAATATTTTTCCACTAATCTTTTACCGATACCTATTGGATATTAAGAGGATTTGTATCAAAATATTATAATACTTGTGATTAAATTATTGAAAAAACGGGCTATAGAATATTTTTCTCTGTTAACAAAAAAAAAAATAACCAAATTTGGTTGATTCTACAAGACAGAATAAATTATATTGGCACCAGGCGCCTTAAATCAAAAATTCTCAAAATAAACAATTTTAAATCTAAAGTATAGTTAATAATCAATAAAAGTGAAGTTTTACATCTATTTAACAATTTCACTATTTTTAAATGTACAAAATAGTCCCGAATTGTTACATGTAAGTATTAGGTACTTGCCTATATAGAAATATAAGAAAATAAAAACATTTGTTTTATACTAAAATATACTAATACTAAATTAATCAATGATACCTGCAATTTCCCTTTGATAGAATTGAAAATATTTTCTGCATCTTTACTTCTAAATGCAAATATTCCTTCACCATAGGGAGACGAGCGGCCAGCTTCGAAGCAGAACATAAAATCTTCATATCCGTAGCGTCGGATTGTCCTCAGTGGACATGAAATGTTTGATTTTTCATTTGCATAATGCATTACCAGATCGCTGTCAGTGATTTCAATTTGACCATGGTTTATTTCATTACCACTGTAATCTATGTTTGTAACCTGCAAGTCATTTTCGTAAAACTGTCATAAGTTTTCATAAAAATATTAACGCAAAAAAGTTTTACAAAAAAAAAAAAAATTATAATAATAAATTATTTATAAATTATAAACGGTGCCGCAACTCACTTTGAACATGATCGAACTCGATGAAGTCGAACCAGTTTTTCTCTTGCTGGATACGCAGCCCATTTTTATGTATATATATTAATATATTATAATATAATATAATTTATACAACGTAGGCGAGCACCGAAACAAAATCGTAAGTGTATGTCTACGATATGTCTTGCGAGTGTCGACGTAAAATTTAAAACTGACGAGCAGTAACTGAAAACTGAATTATACGTTATTGGAAATGGGAATGGTGTGGTGGGCGCACACCGTAGTACCAGTCGGCGCGCCGAATCGCTCGATAGTGAATACTACACTACTACAGCAGGCAGCAGCTGATTACACCGTGTAAGGCAAAAACTGGAAGTTAACGTCAGAGTTCAGGCGAGGTGCACCGGGGGTTATCATTTCAGTCCTCACTCCTCACAGTTCGTTTTATCATTTCAATCGTGAACAAACGGGCGATAATTTAAAATACGTTTGTGTTCTATTGTATGTACAGTATTATAATAGCGAAATATCAAATAATGCCAATAATATACTGACACAGAAAAAAAACGACTTGCCGAAACGTGTTTTTTCTACATTTTGATGTGTACTCACTACAAAAATAATGTATTAAAACACAATGTGCATTGTACGACATTATTCTTAGATGTACCTATGTATAAAGGGGTGGTTGAATAGCATGTGTGTTAAATCGATAATAAATTGGCGGTGGTAGATTTAACTGGTACGTCCTTTTGTCGTGAGCTATACTGTCCGAATTCTGAAAGGACGAGGGCTGTTTTGTGTACCTATCTAGAACCATTAATTTTGTTGTTGTTGACTGTTGACCATCTTGTTATTTCGTGTATTTTTCCCATACGTACTTATTGATGGATAATGATCGCTGGTACCTACCAAAAAATAACACGCATTTTGCACTTACCAGCGGGTGTCCGCCGGTCGTACTCGTTTATCCAAAAATTTGTTTGAAACCCGCCTGTCCTTCTATGACCATAATAGAATTTGAATTCTATACAATATCAGTTGGAACCCGAAAAGGTATACCATGTACCTACTTCGATCTCACATCGTCCAGTGTATTATAGACTGTTGTCTATAATATTGTGTTGTATTTGATCTTCATCTCAAAGTATTATAGGGAATTACAAGGTGACCAACATTAGAATAATGTGTGTACTGTATACGCCAAATATTATTTTGAACCAATTTTATTATTAACTATTTGTCAAAATATAGATTTTTTTTTACAAGTAACACTTATTTTGTTTGTCCAATACCAATAACCATGCGTCTGGATATAAGATTCATATAATTTTAATTTTCCCTTTGTCAATACAACCCGATAATGTAAAAGATGATTTCATATTTTTATATTTTTATACTAGTAATAACAAAGAAAATAATAATATGTATAATTAGTAATTGTACGAAAAAATCTAACATCAAAATTTAATGACTTTACTAACGATTAGTATTTAGTTTGATAAATTGTATTTATCTTTTATTATAATAACGAGCAATGACACAAAAATGTATATATTTGTTTCGAAATTCTCTACAAAAATGAAGGATAATTATTATTGATAAAATTATAATTAGGCGAAATATACTTTTATAATAATAATAAATAATCTTAGATTTCTTGAAATCAATATATTTCATGATATTATTGTTATAGTTATACATTGTTAGTTGTTGGTCGATGTTCGTTAAAGTGAATATTTACTTAAAAAATAATCACTATGATAACGTTTTACTAATTATTTAATGTGATATTTGATATAATTATTATTACTAGAAGAAAACTTATCGAAAACTCAAGAGTGACGCATGACCTAAAATCGTCTGCAATATTCTTAAAAACAAAACGATACTGTAGAGAATTTAATGACAACAGTTAAAGAGCCAGTAATTATTTTTTAATTATGATACATACAAAAATATTTCTATTCAAGTTACATATTAGTAAAGTATAAAATAAGAAAAATTTTAGGAATTGAAGAAATACCTAACATTAATTCAATTAGTATGTAGGTAGAAGTTTATAGATACTAATACTATACGTTAACGATTAACCATACGACAATATACAGTTGGGGTCTCCAAAATTATTCATTCGAGGGTCACACAAATTATCAAACGCTATTAGTGGGCCAAAATGTATGAACTTATATAATTTTTAATTGTTTAGAAATATAATATGTACACTTATTATAAATATTAAAAAATAATTCTTATAATATACCTATTTAATTATACTTAGTATTAATTTTAATAATAATGAAAATTATGAAATAGGTGTTTTTTTCTCTATATAGGTGATAATTGATACGTATGCGCGATAACGACTTCGAATATAACGCATATTTTTAGATTATTTACCGTCCTTTATAGAGAGCCGATTTAAAACTTATCCGTAGTTTGGAGATCCTTGATATACATGCAGTATACGGCTATAACTTTAAATACTATATAATTTACATGTTTAACATTAACATTTTACAAATAACATCTGACCAAATTTTAGTTATATCTTATTACCATCAGTTATATACATCATATTATGTAATGTAATTATCTTAGAGTAGTTGACTATAATCGAAATATATTTAAAATAACAGCGTTTAGACCAGTTATAAAATTATTATATAGATACTTTTACTATAAAGTATAAAGCTATAATTTATAGTTGAATCTCGAAGTTTTAGTTAAAAAAATGTAAATCGAATAAAAAGTTGTTATCGTTTTACATTTTGTCCGAAGACAAGATATATAATCTAGTTGTATAATATTGTATAGTATATGTATTAATTAACTAATTTTAAAAAAATTAACAGGACGTACAAATGGCAGTAAACTTTTTTATTATTTTTAAACATCGTGGTATAAGAAAATAATACCACGTCATAAAGTATAATAATTTAGAATGTTATTAATTCTATACAGATGTTCAACATTAAAGGTAGCACGAAATATTTCGAATATTTGACCCTGAATTTCATTGGGGATTTTTTCTGTATATAAAAGATATAAAATTATTATAGGGATTTATTTAAAAAATTATCACGCACGCAAAGCGAAAAAAACTTTTTTTTTAACTATGATCCAGTTCTTGAGTTCATATTTGAATTTAATTATTTTTTTTTTTAAACTTTGATCTATAAAGTTTTTTTCTATCTTAAAAATTTTCATATCGAGAGTGAGTTAAAGTTTAGATTAATGCATGTTGTATATTTTATTAGTCTAACTACAATTTTACTAAGTTCATTGTTTTATGTGATTTTGTTTTATGATACATCATCACTTGAGTTTTCAAAAAAAATTATTCAAAATCAAACTTTTAAATTGTTAATAAACTGTTAAAAAATATATGATAATAAATAATTAATAATACATAATATGAATAAATCGAAACTTTAATTTACTCTTGATAAGTCAAGATTTATGATAGAAAAGAACTTAATAGGTCAATGTTACAAAAAAAATTAAATTAATTCAAAATTAAACTCAAAAAGGAGGGTTTAATTAAAAAAAAATTGTATACCTAGTTGTGCGTGCGCATAAAATTGTTTTAAATTTAAAGTTATCATAATTAATATACTAGTTAAGTTTTTTATACAGTAAAAATATCTCGAAAGAATTTCAGGATCACATATTCGAAATAATTCGTGCTACTATATTATTTTTAAGCACATCAAATATAATAGTTGTTTTATTTCTACGGGTATATTATTTATGTGATAATTGTTATTAATTTTTTTTTTCAAAACATTTATTGCAGAAATATACTAGTATAGGTATATTTATGCCTTATAAATATATATACCTATGAAGATGAAGTTATTTAGAATAATAGGCAATTAATAACGTTATTCATCGTACATAGTTGAAAATACAAGTAATAAAAAAATTGTCAAAAATAAATATGTTTTTCATACATTTTACATTCCATAATTTTGATTTTGTATATTGAAACAAAATATTTTTAGACTATTTATTATGTACATTATCACCTTGAAAATTTGTAATCCTTTCATCATAATTTAAAAAACTTATAAAAATCAAATAACTGGTTTAAAATTTATTAATTATATACATTCATATTTAAGAAGCATTGTTTACCTCACAATTTGTTAATATGTTTAAGGGTTACTACATAAAAAATATAGACTTCGTAAGAATAAAAATGGGATTTTTCATAAAAAGGTTAGATTATTATTCTAATCGTTTAGTTCACAAATAAGCAGACTAAAATAAAATATGTACTATATTAATATAGTCATATCATTAATTATTATTTATAAATGGTATAATATGTACCTACATGTTGTAAAATCAATGTCCATAAAAAATACACAACTCACTGTCTTAGCATAATATTTATAAGTTTATAACAAACAAACATTCATAACATGCGTGTTTTATATACAAACTATTATACCTACTATCAAAAACCACAATACTTTATTACGACATTTTAACATTTTTGTTATTAAACTCAATAATACAATTAATTTATTGGTTGCAAAACTACAAATAATACTGATAAAATGTATAAAACAAATTTGAACTAAAAATTTCTATTATAAAGATTAAAGTAAAAATATTAAATGCTAATAGAATTTACTCTGATATGAGTAAACGAGTATATCAGCATTCACTATTTAGTTTATTAACCTTTTCGTAGGATAAAAATTATTGTCAAATAATAAATATAAACTTCATTATTAACAGGATTTTAAATAATGATTTTATGGCCTTGTTTTAACACGCGCATAACGTAGGAATAAAAGCAACAGCGTAGCTAAGGAATATGGGATAATCGAGAGCTAACTAGTGACCTTGTAATTTAAATTATCAATATTTATATTGGTAACCATTAAGTTTAACAATCAGGTAATTAATTTGGGTACACACGAATTGCGTACCAAAATAGGTAGACGAACCTTTTTGAACGAATTGTGTCCGCGCGGGACGCAATTCGTGTTACTTTTTCATCTATAGGTTTCTAAAGTGATATTGCCATAATAAAGATATTCCAGGTTATATAAAAAAAATTGAAATGTAATTGTAAAAATATAATAATGTCATAAATCATAATCTATCACATTAGTTAATTCGTTGTTATTTGTGAGTAAGAACTTTTTTCTGCCCATAATTCCGGAGGAAATATTGAATTTTCATTTATGTATGTGTCTACAAAATAGTTAGCAAACTCTGTAGTTTTGTGTTTATCTGATTGAATAGCAGACATTTCAAACGAAGAAAAAACTCTAACTTTGTGTGGTTCTAGGAAAGATAATTCAAACGTCATTGCTAAGTACTTTTCTATTTCATTATTTAGGATATAGTCTGAAGCCAAGCCTAATTCTTTTATTTTTGTCCACCAATATTTTTATCGAAAATATCTATAAGGTCGGAGCTATTACATGGCGTATTCTGCCGCGTTGTCCGTGTAACTCAAAATGCATTGGTTTATTTTTAATTCAATGGAAAACGCCGCGAAATACGCTGCGGTTCGAAACGCGCGAATACGCCGTATAGCTTCGGCCTAAAAGTACGCACTACCAAAAACAAGTTTTCATATAATAATATTATGTTAATGATAAATATTTAATTATTATTATTTTTTTTTTTAAATTCAAAAATATCAAAAATAAAAATAAATTTGATAAC
Organism: Rhopalosiphum maidis; assembly: GCF_003676215.2. Classification (NCBI taxonomy): domain Eukaryota; kingdom Metazoa; phylum Arthropoda; class Insecta; order Hemiptera; family Aphididae; genus Rhopalosiphum; species Rhopalosiphum maidis. Next base: position 68,297,671 of record NC_040879.1, read on the forward strand.
TACTGGAAACCAAAAAAAAAAAAAAAATCGTCAAGTGAAAAGGTTCAAAAAACTTGTCTACCTGTTTTGGTACTGCAATTTGTGTGCATCGATTAATTTTTTGACGGGACCAAGGATTTCGAAATGATTTTCATAGTTCGCAAAAATAAAAAATAAAAGAAACTATAATTTAAGTGGCAAAAATAAAATTTTCAGATCATAATTTTCTACCTTACTATAATATTCAATTAAAATAATTTTAAATAAAAAATAAATAATGAATCGTTCGTTATTACATGAGTTTTCCGAGGATGAATTAATTTTTGTAATCGAAAAACGACGTCGCGTTCATTTTATTTGCCTTTTGTTTCTAATCTCGTATTTATTTATTTTCTTCACGCATTACCACTCAAGATAATATTTTGTATATTTGATATTTTTTGTTTTTGTATCAACTTATTATGCCTAAAAGACGTGTATTTCGATTTATAATCCAAGATATAAACAGAATTCATGATATTAAAATAATCATACAACCGTATTTTTCATACGTTAACTTATTCATAATAATAAAGTGCTCTGCTAAGTGACTGCCTTTTGTAGTTTGGTCAAAATATATTCATCATGATCAAGTATAACAGTATTAGTGATGTAAAGTGTGTATAAGTACCAATTCAATCATGTATTATGTATACACGTATTGTTAAAATCTTCTTTTACATACTGCTCGTTTAAAATATGAATTAAATTAAGTGAAAAAATGTTTCTCTCTTATATTCCTTAAATAGATTTTTGAAGTATTATTTATACATACAGTATTATTCATAACAATACGAATAGGCATAATAATAACTGAGACTTTGAGAGCTTACAAAATAGAATAAATGTTGGCACGTGCGGTAACAAATTTTGGTAATATTTATATACCCAACTTATAGATTTGGTAAATATGAATTAATTTATCAAACAATATTAATGGTCGATATATAAGATTTTAAAATGTACGATTATGTTTCTCATAGTTTTGAAATCTAATTTTATATAAGTAGATCAATGAACGTATATTTGGATATTTATTGTTTTTTATATTGATCAACAGGTCAAAATCATAGATATAAACGCACAATCGGTGTCTACGTGTCTACAATTAATGATAGGTGGAAGAAAGATAAGATTAAAATTCACTGAATTATATCAGCACGGCAGCACTCAACTAAATATACGATTTAAGTTGTGTAAAAACTTAAAACTGGATCATTTTATAATAAATATTACTATATCAAGTGTTTGTAAATATTAATAAGAACGCTGATGACCAATATCAGAGAAGTAAAAAAATAAGTGCAGACAAACAAATTGTTTAGGTATCATTTTATAGTCCGTGTAGATAATATGTACCTAGTACATAACCCACATCATACACGACCCGTATGTAATGGGTTTTGGTGTCCTAACTGAAAACCATTCAATCCGAATCAAGACTTATCCTGACTACCTGTTCATTTATATAATGGTTATATAAAATCCACTTGTTGTACATGTTTTCATTAAATATTTAAATATGAGCTTACCGATGTCTTTAACTAATCAATTTTTAAATAGTCTGTTTTAAAATAATAAAATAATCTCGAGCAAACAAAGTAAAAAATAAAAATAAATAAATAGTTAATAGTTTGGTAAAGGATATTCACGTAGCATTTATTATATAGGTTTAATAATATTAAATTATATAGTATTTATTATATTATCTATTTAAAATTTTTAACGTTTTAAAGGCCTTATTATTTGTAACATTTATAATAAGACTAATATTAATATTATCGTTTCTTGATTTTCATTAAATATACGTTTTGATTGTATTACTAGTATAATGTTTTTAATATCCGTGCGTTATACATCATCATGTAGGGTATTAGTCGTAACTCGTAGTATGGGGAAGGGTATAAATTCAGCGAGCTGAGAGACAAAATCGCCACCCTAGTATTTCACATATAATCACTTATACAATTATATTGTTATACAAAGACTATAACCAGTTTTATGTTAATTATTAAACGGCAAAAATTCATAGATTTGTTGGTAGCTAAAACATTACGGTACTTCTTGTGTATATAAATTATAAGCCACTGCACTAGGTCAGCGGTCGGCAACCTTTTTTGACGGAAGAGCCAAAAGTAACCATATACAACATTTTCCTGATTTTTAAGAGCCACTAAAAATTTTCGTAATTTTTTTAATATAATTTTTTTTTTTAATTTTAATATAGCTATAATAATAATACAATTAATTTATAATAATAATAATAAATTTATAATAAAAAAAACCGTTTTTAATAATAGGGAGTTACTGAGTTACATTAATGGGAGCATTGGCTTTGCATGTCTTTTCAAAGTTCACTAATTTGGTTGTCGGTTTACGGCACACATGAACAAGACTATTCCTAACCTTATCTTTATGATTGTCTCATTGTATATAGTCAGTAGAATTTACATTATATGTAAGCTACCTATTTTTTGAATCCCATTTAACTGTAGTATTGCGTGGATTGTTGAAACTTACACATATCATTACTTTTTGTTGTTGTTGTTGTTGCTAGAAGACTAAGTAGAAATACACTATACAATATATTAATCTGCTGTTTTTATTTTTTACAAAATAATATATTATGTACCAGTAGAATTTAGGATTTGTATGTGTTTATTTTATTTATCATACTAATGTGTTTTATATTATTGTTATTTACAGACGTAAATACGGTTTCGTTATTCATAGTACAGTCAAAGGTCAGTGTTATAAGAATACTTCTAATCTTTGCGGGTATACTTATATTACAACAGCTCATACTATACGCAGTGAGAGTTCATGCAACGGTAATTATAACATGTCAATTCAGAATCTGAATATTATAAGTTGAAAAAGTATAGTGTCACTTGGTGACGCAACCGGGGAAATGTGATTGGGGTTTTATGGGTTATAATCTCTTAGTCCTAAATAACCCGAAATATGAGATTCTATTACAAATCCCACACCGTCGTATGTAGATTGTAGTTGGAGGAAATTTTATTTCAACTCACATTACGGAGTTTTTTTTTTAAATTCATTGCCTAAAATTTATCGCGATCAACCTCAGGTTGCAATCTTTTTATTTGATTGACGACGTCGGTTATAAAAACGCATATCAAATTTATAAACTATATGCAGTATAGTATATCGGTGGACTGCAGCCCGTTTACGAGCCGGTTATCGTGTACAATATTGTTTTTTATTCGTACGAATAAAAATACTTAATTTTGAGACGTTTTCATTTCGTGTACAAGCTTATTATTGTTATAATTATCTGTACTGACTCTACAGCGATAATCTGTTGTCTATATATCGTTGTAAAAGCCGCACAAATCGGTGTCGGCACACTACTTCTATACTGTAGTATCTATTCGACAAACAAACGCGATTACAATATAATTAAAGTTTCAGAAGCAGAAAGCGATCGATTCGATGGGACGGTGACACGATGGTACGTTTTATAATTATAATAAAACAACAATATTGTGGGTTGCGGTGTACCGTACGGAATTAATGTTTTGTTAATTCACTTTGACGTCTTTGCACACAGATGTCTGCGGTCGTTCGCTTTTTCACGCGGTGGACGCGGCACGGTCGGAACAACTTTCTGAGTGCGGGACGATCGTCGTATTGATCTGCGGCCCACTTTCGCATTCGACGGGCGTTAAAGGGTCGGTAACGCGCGTTTCGTTCGGCCGGGCGCCCGCTAACGGTACCGCCGCCGCCGCCACCACCACCACCACCACCACCACCACCCACACCAGTACCAACACCACCGCCGGCCACGCCGTCTACAACACCGCTGGTGCTGCCGTCCACCGCCCGATGTGAGGACCGCGACTCGGCGCGGCTTCTGTCGCGGTGGCCGTTGTCCGGGGGGATCACGGGTGGCCGCGGCGGGCACGGCCGGCTGGGATGGCAGGTGGGCGCCGGGTACGTTAAACACGGCGTCCGGTCGGCCACGCACTTCAGTCGCTCGCACTCGTGCTGCATCCCGTCGTTCCTGGTACACTTGCAGCCGACGATCAGTCGGCTGCTGCGGAATTCAAACCGGTCAAACTCGGCGGTCGGCCGATTTTCGTCACACGCCGTTTTGGTTTTCGACATGATTTTGTTCACGCTCTACCGCCGTTTACGGTATGACAATGACGTTCCGATCGTATATGATGTATATCTTTCGACTAGAAAAACATTTTCAAAACAGAATCAGAAACAATAACAATATCGTTATCGGATATTAATATTATAATTTATTGTAATGTATGTATGTATATAATATGTGCATGCTATATAGAGCTAGGAGACCCATAGTGGTCATGGAATTAATTTGGTGGCTCGAATCGGGTCTAAATAACGTTCAAAAGTTCAAAGAGACTGCGGAAATAAGAATATATTGTTTTTCATAAATTTATATTTAGAAAAAAAAAATACAAACATTATAAACACGCCATTTAAAATTTTTATTTCTTACGTCAATATTAATGATTTGGGCTGGGTCTTTTATTTTTAAAACGCTTTAAAATTCAACTCAAATAGTGATTCGTATGTGAGGGTTAAATACAAGCCGTTGCCAGACCAAATTTTCAGGTGGGGCGAAGCAAATTTTCTTTTTTGTGGGGGCATTATATGTAAAAACAATATCAAATAAAATACTTTTAGGAGAGGCAACAACTGGGTTTAATACTTAAATATTTGTCAGACGAATTCGGTCTTTTTAACGATATTTTTGCGTATATAAGTTTTTTTTTTTTATAAGAAATTTAATGTTTTATGGTATTTTCACGATTTATTTTAAAGTGAACGCGAATTGTAACACAAATTTATTTGTTCTAATAAAAAATAGCATATTAGCATAGTTAAAATATATAGTAATCAGATCGTGTTGATCGTATAATAGATATGCAATGATTGTCGGTCACCTTTTTCATATCTGTAAATAATTAGGAAGAGGCGATAACAATACTTCTTTTAATATTATATTACAGTGGTTTTCAATCTGTGCGTCGTCGGTTATTATCAAGGGAACCGGGTACGCAATAGTAACTAAAAACGTTTCCTATTACTATATTATGTTTTTTATTATTATCATTATTCGTATGGGAGCCATACAAATTGACTTCAAAATCAAAAGGAATCGTGAACCCAATAAGGTTACTGTTTATATTATATTAATTGTTGTATACAACACGTTTCAATTATATCATTGCATTAAGTTGTAAGAAATACATTATAAACACATTTTTATGATGTATATATTTTAAAATTTACAAGGCATATTTTGTATATATTTTTTTAGGGCATTTCTTAAGGCGCTTTAATTCCACCCTGTTGTGATCGTAATCGATAGTAATAATAATATTTCAGTTTACAAAATATTTCATAACTTTGTGGTAGTATAGGTACACGTACGCAACATAAAGCTGCGGTCAGTCAATATTTATATGATTATAATATCCACGAAAAGTTGGACCGCACTGAATGTTTCAATATCGATCTCAAAATATTAAGTGACGTCACTAGTACTTATATATATATATATATATGACGCAGGCGGCAGGTTTTAAACATGCTTACACTTTTGCTTTTTTTAATAATAAATGTTATGGTGGTGCTTTAGATATTATTATTTTCATATATTGTCTATAAAAACGTTATGAATTATACATTTTTTTATTTGTATTTAGATCAAAATATTATTTTAATACTATACTTTTAAAATAACTTCTTGCACGCAATAAATAATATTTTAAGCAAACCAAAGTCATTTCGTACATGTTGGATTACAACTGAGGTGGAAATCATGATAGTATTACTTCCATCAGTATCGAAATACATTTATCTTAACTAGGTAGGTAGCGATTTTTTAAACAGTTCAAAAAATGTGCTAAAAAAAAACAACCAGTCGAAACTTGAAAAAACCTAGTGCACATTTATATCAATCCAGTAGGCAGTAGGTATAATATTATTAAGTCCGGATTTATGGTTGTCCTAATGGGTTAGGTACCCTATATAGTTATCATATACAGTATACACCATTATGAACCAACTCTTCCATGTAGCTGTATAATAAGTAGGTATACACTGTGTAAGTAACATTATGTTTTTTATTTCTTATAACAAATCACTAGTAAATATTTTATCTACAAAATATGGTGTTATCTATACAACTAGCTGTAAACAAACTGTTTTATTCTTTTACTTTGAACTTATTGTACTCGTCTAATATCCATAAAGCAATGAGATAATAGAAACCGAAATAATAATATAACAGCTCAGAGTTGACATTATTTGTTTGTATTTTTTTTTTTATTTCCGACAAGTCGGGAACAATAATATAATATAAAGCTGCGTGTTTTAACATTGTTGTTAAACCATCGTTAGGTATATAATGCTCGTTACTAATAATAAATACAGCAAGTAAATCATTTTGTATTTGTTCAGCTACTGCCTATTAACAGATATATATGCGCAGAGGGAAACTATAGGACTACTTAAAACTCCTTGCCCCGAAATGTTTTCCAGTACACGTGCCTAAGCCGTAATAATATATACAATAGGTAATATAGGAATATATACAATATTATAATCAATACAGAAATCGTGCATATTTATCTCATTTTTGATCAGTAATCGTTTTAAACATTGACAAAATTACTATAAATACAACTAAGAATAAAAATATAATATATACTATTATATTACAAATATATAGGCATTTTAAGAATTACATTTTATTTTTATTTTCAATTCTTAGATAGGTACTTGAATATTATAACATTTTAAAAATATACCTTCAAATTATAGGTAATTAAAAACAAATGTTTATAGATGATGTTTGATACTTTGATTTACAATATTATTCTTTCTCTTTATATGACTTTTTGTTTATTATTATATGAGAGTTATACTTTTCTTAATATAAATCTTGTTGTTTTATATTCATTTGATAGATTTGGTTTTAATTTATAAACTATTAATGTTTTAAAGACAGATGTTCTAATCGATTTTAATTTATTACTGTAATTTTTAGTGGAAAAAATAAACTATTCAAATATTTTTGATTATCAAAAATATAATTTTAATGCGCACATTGAACTTTTAATAAATAAGAACTAATCGAGTTCAAACTAATTGATTAGTTATCTCTATTTAATATATACGCACATCATATCAAATATATTATTCCTATTCGTTGGACAAAAAAATGAGTCATTATTCATACTCGTTAATATATATTTACTATAGATTTGTATTCGGTTTAAAGACAAATAGTGGCAACTTTGAATTATCTATTTTATTTATACCCGATGGTAAGAAAAAGAGTCTGGGGGGGGGGAAGTCACGGAAAAAAAGTGTTAAGGAAAAAGTCTCCGGGGAGAAAAGTACAAATTAGAATATTTTAAATAAAACTTATATAATCATTCTGTATGGTATTTTATGACATACACTTTTATAATCACTCTGTATAATATGTTAGTTTGTTTTAAAAAACCAAAAATAAAATGATATAATCTACTATTCACTTAATATTATACATTTATAGACTTATAGTTTATACCTAATATACGTTAGGTTGCTGTAGAAAACCGTAGATAAAATTATGATTAAGTTAATAAAAACGATAATTTTTGGTTTTTAGATTTTACCAACGAGATCGGCCGTAAATTATACACACATATATACATATATAGATTATAGGCGGTTAGAGCTTGATATAATAAAGTAAAATACGGTGATCTCTTGAATAGTATAATATTAATATGGTGTAGTGCAGTAGGTCGGTATAATAGGTGTGAGTGTGTGATAGACGAAGACAGCGTACGTCAAACTGTATTAAACAGATTTTATTTTTTTGAAAATGGAAATTTTAAAATCTAATAAAAGAAATATGAAAATTGCGTATGAAGGTATTTTATACACAAATATTATTATTTCTTAATTATTGATATTATTATAACTGTACTAGTTTTGGGGAAAATAAAATAGAGCTTGAAAAATTTTTAAAAGCTATAACTCAAAATATTAAGTTAAAGCTTAAAGTTTTATTTAAAATATTCCAATTTGTACTTCCCCCCCCCCGAACCTTTTTTTCTGTTTCTCTTTCTAACAAACCTATATAATTTTTTTAATTCGTTTCAAAAATGGGTAATTTTATTGTATGTACTTTTGGATAATCGCAATAAATTAATTCTAAACATGTAATAAAGTTATATAGTTTATTAAATTAAAGGTAAATAAATGATAAATTTTATTACAAAGGAAAATTATCACTTGAACTTATAAAAAGTTTTTAAATTATCAAAATTATCAAAAAAATTAGGGAAAATTAGGTACCTACAACACTGTGTATACCTAACGTAACACAACTAAAATAATTATTGTCTAACATCTAAAGGCCGTATCTGAATTATAATATAATTTTCTAAGGAACTAAATTGTATACCTAATACGCGTGACTATAGAATTTACTAACTACGCATCAGCTATCAAGATAAATATACGATAGTCTCCTTTATAAACTTTAGACTTTAGAGTTCCACAGCGGCTTTTTATGTCCCATCGTACTACACTAATTACTTTACAGATGAACATTTGAGACGTATAACGTCTAATGTCAATACGAACCCTATACTTTTCTCTTTTAACCACTTCATTTTCATTGGTCAGAACTTTCTTTTCTTTTTCATTTGTATTTTGTTTCTTTTGTTGATGTATAATATACCGTCCTTTTTATTTTGTTTACCCATTTTTATTTGTTGATTGTACAAAAATGCTTAGCTCGTATATTTTCATAGTAAAAAATTAAATAATATAGTAAACGATTTAAAACTATGTATTAATACAATATTTATTATAAATGAAAGAAAAATACTATAATATTTATATGTTTTGTAATATATGGTTATTATGATTTTACTCTATAATATTTAAAAAACATTAATAACTATTTTATGTGGCAAAGTTTTATATAATATGTTGTGCGTGAATTCGGGGGAGAAAAAATATTGCACTAACATCTTTTTGTGATTTGATATAAATCAAACTTATTTCTGTCACGGTAAGTACTATAAACCTAGGTAGGTACTACTATATACTCATGATTTACAGTAGTTACAGTCTGTATGCATATAATAAAAGGCCTTAGTCATTACTGTAAAAGCGTAGTTAACCAACTATTCGATTTTCGATTTTAATAAAATACACTTTATTTTTGTAAAATGTATTTACGCTTTTGGGTTCTGTTTGGGTCATGTTTTGCTGCTTGTGGGCTACAGCCGAAATCACTGCATGCATCACTACGGCTTCGACGCAGTCTAATCGTATAAATGTATATTTTTTTAGTATTTTATTAATGACAATTTAATACGCTTTACAATTTGAGTTCCTTTTATATATAATTTATTTTTTTTGGTGGCAATATTTTAAATTTTATTCAAAAATTTTGAAATCTTATGAAAATGGTTTAAAATAATAATCTTGATTTATTTATTTTTAGTGCAACAATAATAAATTGTTATAAATTTGACATTAATATTATCAAATAGAGATATAGTCTAATATATATATATTTTTTTCACCTATCTTTTTTGGTCTCCAATAGCAATTAATATAATACGAGTATAATATGATTTTATATTAACATGCGCTGTCCAATATCCACCACCACTAGCCAAATATTGAGTAGGTACCTAAAACACACACACACACACACACATACACACAAACATCTATACACACTCGCCCCAAATCCAACACAATTATTCACACTCGACACACTAATACGTGTACACTGTACACAGTCGAACACACGCACGTATGTATACATACAAATACACACACAATACACATACCGTACTTCGTACAATAACTGAATAATCACATTATACACTATACTCGTGTATTAATATGTATAATGTTTGTGGTTTATATATTCTATGTTATTTTAAATATTGATATTGTGTCATTGAAACAATTTGATGCTTCTATAATGTATTGAATATATTATGAAAAATTGAAAAATTCATTAGAATGGTATTTGAATTATTTGATTATCTCGTCTAGTTTCATAAAAATGTAACGAATTATTAATTTTTAGAAAAATATAATATGATTTATATGATATTACAATTTACAATGATTTATTGATCTGTTCACATTAAAAAAAAAGTATGTTTATTTATTTGAATTTTAGACATTTTTAATTAAAATAATAATTAAAGTTATAACAGAATGGTCAGAATTTAACTAAAAAGTAAATTAGCGTGTTAGCGATCTGTTGAATCAAAAAAGTTTGATACTTGACTTTAAACATGGGTGTTAGAATTAAATTTAATGAATTTTATTTATAGTTTATAAGAATTATATTCATATACCTAAATAATTAGATAATTACAATGTTTAATTAAAAATAGTAACACAAAATTATCAATGTATCTATTTATCTCTATATAAAAATAAATCCCTCTTTCCCTTGGTAAACGGCTAGACCGATTTCGCCAATTTTTTTTTTATTTTGTTTTATTTGTTATTGTCATGAGAAAGTTGTTATCGAAGAAATAATTAAGAAAGTTGCGCGAAAAAATAGTTATTAATTAAAATAAACGTGTAAATTGTATATTGTATACCTATAAATATACTAATATACATATTGTACAGCCCGGGGGCCCACGGGTTCCCAGTTACCTGTAACCTGTCCTTTTACCCGTCAAATCACGTTTTTGATCGGCATGTAGATACGAATTGTTCGGAGAAGTAAAATTCTACTATCTATCTATATCTATCTATATTCTATATAATATATAAAAATGAATCCAAACGACATATGCCATTCGACTTTAAAACGTTTGCAATTATTTCCAGTGCGGCTAGCATTTGCAATGTCGAATGTCGATAAATAAATCGCAAGGACAGTCGCTAAGTGTTTGTGGCATCACTTTTGAAAATTCGTGTTTTTCAAATGGACAGTCGTATGTTATCCGTTCTTGTGTCTAAATATCAACAAAACTATTCATATACGCAATACGCCCCAGAAAACAAAACTAAAAATGTTGTGTACCTATATCATAAAACATTAGAATAATAAACATTATTTTTTTTGGAATAATGATTTTTTTTTTTTATTATTATTATTATACCAATTCGAAATCAATATTCATAGTTAAGACAGGACAACGTCTATCGGATCAGCTAGTACATTATCTATAGTTTAAGCAAAACAATTTTTATCTTTATGTTAATGAACAATATTTATTAATGTCAAATGACAAATCTTCGCTGACAATAAAGACATTGTTATAATGTTTTTATCAAACCATGAATCATCCTATTAAACTTCAAGTGTATAGAAATTGTTTTGACTATCTAACACGATATCAATGTTTGGAACGAGTTTGAATTTTATAAACGATATATCGACTATTAAAATATATTATTATAATGTTATATTTTACATTAATCGTGTTAATTATATTATAATATAATATGATATATTGTTCACATGACCTTTATAATTTAATATTATGAATCATGATATTATATTCTTACGTCCGCAACAATATTTATTAAAAACATTTTGTCCACCATAATATCAAATAGAATGAACTATGAACCCTGACACCCAGTTTCAATACAGTCTATTATAATACGGCTACACACTACATGCAACGTCCCAAAAAGTTACCCATGTTAAGCAAGCTACAATAAATTCAGTTTATAAGACGATAATTGGCCAAGTATATATATAGATACCGTATGATCCTCAATATCACCGCAGACAAACAATATGTTTTAATTTGTTTTTTTTTCAGTAATTAGTAAAAAGTAAATGCCATTTTCGAAAAATTTCTTAAAAAATTCAAAAATTTCAAAAAAATTTTTGTAGGAAATTTTTTTGCCATCGATACTTACTATGGATAATATGAGACTTTTGGGACATCATATGGTATTATTGGTATTGCACAGTGTACAATGAAACTTTCATATAATGAGGTCTCAACAGCAAGCCCGGATTAAGAATCGATTACGCCTCAGGAGACCATTAACTTAAAAAAAATTGTATCAATACATTCACTAAATTTTAAAGACTGTATATTATTGTATAATTTGTACAATACAAAATATATATATATAAGGCTATATAAATTAATAATTTTGTAATACTTTATTATACCTAAACATATTATACATATACATATATATATATAACGCCGTATTTGTTATTAAAAATTTAACTTTTTTCTTTGCTTTTTCTTTTGTAAATTGTTGTATAGTTTCATTGAAATAAATGAATTGAAAAATATCATTTTCTATATACAATATCATTAATGATGTTAAATTGTCTTGAGTCTAGATTGTTCTATATTTATTTTTAATTCTTGTTAACTTGGAAAATGCTCTTTCGGCCGAACAATTGGCCACTGAGATAATTAAATATAATCTAAGAGCAATTAAAATATTTGGGAAAACTTTATGCAATGATTTTTTGTAAAATCATTGTGTTATTATACATAGGCACCGCATATCATGCGAATAGATCAAGAATAATTAATATCAATTATTACTACGTATATACGCTATCAAATATTAGAATATCAATTTAATATTTATTATCATTTAGTAATTTTTCGTGATAAAAAATAAGGACATTTTATTTTATAATTATTAATTACCTAATAAACCCACTAAATTTTTTTTTAAACTATTATAAATGCATTAAAAAAAACATATTTTGGAGAAAAAGATGGCTCCTCAAAATCAATGGGTCCCGCGACCGCGCCCCCCTTGGCTCCCCTTAATTTGGGCTTACTCAACGGCAACAAAAAATTATTATAGAAAAATTCGTTAGTTAGAATTACATAAATTTAGTTCTATTTTGAATATGGTTTTCAAAGATATTCGTTAATCAGTACATTTTATTGAATGAACGTTTATTGCTAATATTATATTTATACAGGTAACAATTTTCCACGTCAATTTTGAAAATAAACGTATATTGTAGCCAACCAGAGAAAAAAATTGTTAATTGCGCCCAAAACTTTGCTGTCATGTAGATACAAGTACAGGTATAAATTAATACATAGTGAATTTCATTTAGATGTGAATTTTTTATTTTATTATAACCATCACTTTATTATCCTTCAAAAATTGATTTCAATTTTCGTTAAAATGAAAAATTTAATAAAAATGAGCCTTAGATATCTTCCAATATGCGGTCTATTTCTGTTTTGTGTACTACCTACCTATAATTGGGTATCCCGCATCATTATTATTTATTAGTTTATTACCTACTAATGTAATATAATATGTTTTAACTTAATTTTTTATTATGATATTTATTTTATCATGTAAAATTTAACAACATGTTAGTCGGTTTAGTATCGTTTGTGGTGAAACAACTTTATTTTTCAAATTTGAATTAAAAAAATCCAAAAAGTTTTAACTGATTAAACTTATTGTCAATTGTTAAGATGAAAAAGTACGTCGGAACGGCTGGTGGCTGCGTTTTTATAGTTGGAGTCGTTTACCGTCGCTGTTCGGTGTTTATAATGTCAATGTTATAGCGAATGCGTGAAGCCTAATATTTTTATTTATACCACACTTGCTTATCCGTGCTGGTCTCCGTACGGGGCACTACAATAGTTTATTTTTTAATTAATTTTAATTTTAATATTATTACGGTAGACCACGTTCATTCTGGTAGACCGCATATTGGGAGATATTTTTTTGTAAGGATAATTAAATATTGAGTAAATAATAATATAATAAAAGCTTAAGTTATTTTAGTAAATCACTATAATAGTAATATGATATAATTATCGCATATGTTATAATGATCCCTGATAATATAATTATTTTTATAAAATACTTGTCTACACCAACCTATACTATTTATTATTTTTTATGTAGATTTCAAATTTCAATTCAAACAAGCACCTTGCTTTTACGCCTATAATTGTACCACAGTATTTAAAATATATCAATGAATTCAAAGTCACTTAAATCAGGCGCAGATCCAAAGGAGAGGGATGGGCAAGGACAAGGGGCGATAGCCCCCCCCCTTCCCGTAAATATATTCTGGATCCGCACCTTACTTAAATACTAGGATTAAAAATTAATAGTTACTATATCTATTTTAAATCAAAAAAATACTGGATTACGAAACATTCGATTGTAGTGTATTAAAATTCGATAACCGTAGGCATATTAAAATACTACTATAGATGAAATTAATATTTATTTTCAATTTTAACCGGATGTATATCATATTTTCAAGACTATTTAATTAAAATTATTATATTTATATAATTATTAGTTTTATTTTTTTAATTATAACAATAATATTTTTTACTCTCTTTAATTCAAGTTTTAGTTAATAAAAAATAGATATAATTTTTTCAATTTTAATCAGTATTTACTATTTTGTATATTAATACTAACTGAATATATTATAGTAGGTATATAGGTGTAAGTGTAAAGAGTGTAACTATTATGAAGGTCTCTATGTAGTATATATAATTGATATTTCAACTTTTTCAAAAATATTTTGCATGGCAGTATTATCACTATTATATAGCAATAAGAAATCTAAATTATGAATATTATGGTTAATAGGTAGTTTATACATAGTTTTATTTATTAAATTATTATATCGACGACAGTTGTAGTTGATATTCAAGGAACAGAGATCTAGGGCATTATGGTGAAGGTTTCCTTGAATCTGTGACCATCGTAATGAATTCCCATATTCTACATGCCTCCGCGGCGTACAAATACAATACAAATACACAATGGTACTGCTACGGCGGCAGTAAATAATAAATATTTTATCAGGCGACATTTTATCGACACAGTGGTAATACTGCAGTACCGAGTGTACATTGTATGCAGACCGTAACTCGATAATTTCGAAATTATGTTGTGCTTAATTATTCAATAAAGATTTCCTACAAATTGCTATTTAACTAGATTTTTATTGTCGATCTTCGGTAGAAAAACCAACTGATGTAACCCTCATTTTTTTCAAAAGTTAATCGAATATTATTCTTAATCTCGACACATAAATACGTATTCTGGCCAAGTGTTGTAACTCACAAACGAGTAACTCTTGGTACAAAATTGTATTTTTCTTCGACTCAAATGACGTACCTAGCCCTCATACCCTTATAAACAAAATAATAACATCACTAGAATTGTGGCCACCACTGTTCTAAATTCGTTTATGTCGTTTATATGTTGTATTTAAAAAAAAAAAGAAATGAAAATAGTAAATACTATTCCGTGTTTTCAGAAACAAATTTACGTGATAAAATTGTTTATACAGCGCTATCTATTAGATTTACGGAAAAAGACTACCTCAAACACAATAAAAGTAAAATAAAGTCCCAATGGTTAGACAGCGCTGTAGTACATATTTCATTTTAGAGTGTTTTGATAGAGTTTAATAATATTATCATGATTATTATCAAGGCACTCTATTTCATTTTTTCCGCGATCAAATGGATAAAAGATAAAGCACAGAATTGTAAGAGAAATGGTTAAAACCGAGTACTCGTTTTATTGTACTTCAAAATTATTTGGTGGTGTGTACTAAATAGTATTGGCAAATAAATATCGACATGCGTAATAATGTATTAAAGACAAAACCTTCAAGTCTTGTACGAAATTATTCAGCCTTAGACCCGCTGAATTTGTATTATGGGGATTAATTCGTTCGTTTTTCTACCAAGACGGACCTGGCTTATGCCGACTGCAACGTCTATTCTAGTTATTGAATAGAATTTCGACTTATTTTATGGGATTTATTTATTTACTCGAAAACGACTTAAGTTTTTTGAAATTGAACTCTCGCGTAAGTCGTTTACGTGTAGGCGCCTACTTCAATTTCATGACGAATCTAAGTATGTTTCCAGAACTCTTACCGGATAAATCAGTTAGTTAAAATACGACCGTCAAAAGATTAGTGGGTACTTAAGAAATAAGAACAAAAACAAACAAAATACGTAATTAATATTCGTATAAACCTACGTGTATAATGCGTGTGCGTGCATGTGTGAGATTGCTAACGATTGCCACTAATCATCAGTTATCTACTATACCCCTACGCACACTTTTACACGATCCACGCACAAACACATAAAATATTACCGAAGTCTTAAATATTTTGGCTGCACATTAGTGTCGCGGTCACGGATGACTTTTGAGATAAGCACATGTACCTAATAGTTGCGGTCACGGCAATGTCTAAACTTTTGCGATGATATAAAATGAGTTAAAATGTGTAAAATTAAAATCACAATATATTAGTAGTTATTATAATTAATATAATTATAACGAGTACCTAAAAACTTTAATTTGAAATCTGAAGCCCACAGATTTTAAATAGTCCAAGCTGCAATTTTTTTTTTTATGTACAAGTTCCATACTTTTATATTGGAATCGACCTCAGAGCTACATCGAATACTATTTTTTATAAGTTTATACCGTGTATATAACTACTGTTAAGTTATCTTACATGATTATCAACCGCCGCCGTAATTTGTTATACGATAATATTTTTATAATACTAAATTTCAACCGAACTAAATCACTGTCGTTTTTTTTAAGTATAAAAGTACTAGGTAAGTTTAAGAAATATTTATTTATTTTTGCGCTTTTATCCCACTACTGAGCCAGTGAAGTGCAAAAGCGGAAAACGAATTTGTGCTTTTTGCCTATCGAAAAAATAGACGATTTGCGCTTTAGGGATTCACTGAGACCGCAATCAGTAATTACTAATTAGTAATATTTTTGTCGAGAGACCGCAATCAGCTAGTAGGTAACCTTTTTGTTGGTTAACCGCAACTATAGTACGTTATTTATTATTTTGACAGCAACTATAGTAAACATCGATTATTTTTGCTGTTTCTAAATTTGAAAAATACGTATCAATTATATCTATAATATAGGTGTGCTAATAGTCATTAGTTGGCCTTAAAGATTTTTTTACAAAGTTGGTGGTCCGCACAACTAAAAAGGTTGGGAATCGCTGTACTAACCTATTTATTTGAAAGTGATAAAAAAAAAAATATCATCTCTTCTTATCAATTCTTAATAGGTATTCACTATTCAAAATTATTAACTATAATTTTAAGTTTTAAAGGTAAAATTGTGATTATTTCAAAAAAAGCGGAAGTCGTTTTCAAGTAAATTTCATAATAAATTTAAAATATTACGATTTTAGAAATTTTATCCGACGACTACACGATAGGTAGTCAATTTTCATAAGATTTTAGTCTATATTTGTTGTAAATTTAGTTTGAATCGAATCCCTCTAGGCTTTAATGTATTTATGTAGGTACTTACAAGTTACAATGTACTACTTCTAGCCGTTTGTCGACATGTTAACTATGCAAATGGCAGCATTTCCGGAACAAATTTACCAAAACTAATATAATCTATGCATCATGTATGTAGGTATTGTGATAACAATTTATTTTTTTCTTAGATAGATGTTGAACGAGAACGAGGTGCTTATTACAAAATGTACAGCTGCAAAAAAGTAAATATATAGGTTAAGGCTAGTATGAAAATTAAATCACTTTTTTCACGTTTCACAATTAAGTTTTAATTGTTGATATGTTATCAATTTTGAATGGTAACTAATTATTTTGATTGTTAACAATTGTAACATTAAACTTCAAAATTATCTTAAAAGCAAAAATTTAACTATATATTTATTTATTTAACTGTATTTTCCATTATTATTTAATAATTATCTAGTATCTATGTGAATTTTAATTATTAATACTGATAGCAGGTATTTTTTTAATTTATTCAAGTATTTCAATAATTAAAAATTGGAGGTAAAGTTGGTCGTGAAGGTAAAGTATAACTTTTGTGGGTTTGGACGATATGGTTCTACATGCCTCAGTTAATAGTAATACTAGTAATAGAGACAGAATGACTTAGTTAAAACCAAATTAATTTTCCGAATTCTTATAAATTTTAAACCAGTGTAATTATTTAGTTAAATCATATCATAAATTACCTTTTTAATCAAAATAAGCAATCAATGTTGAAATTTTAATTTTTGTGTGTTAGATACCTTCTCACTCGGCCATAATATAAATGTATATATTTTATATTATTATATATTAAAGTAGTTTATCATTCGTGGCCATCAATTGATCAGATATGATGACATAAAAATAATATTATCCTAAATTGTTGTATAATAATTTCATAGCAAATTCTACAACGCTGATGCTAGACTTAGATTACTTTCTAATATACTTTAAACTGGCAGCTTAGCTAAGCCATTTTAATAAAGAGTCAAAGAAACATATGGATATAATTTTAGTTTAGTCCATTACTCTATTCAATTATACATACCAATTTAAATCAAACAAACCATGCATACACTTAAGAAGATGCAACTCTCACATTTGTACACAATAGAAATACACTGAATTAGTATCGGCTATATGCAGAATGTATTTTGTATTGTTAACTATTAATAAAGTGGATTGATCTACTGAACTATGTCTAACATAAAGGTAAGAACATTATCTGTTTATATGTTGGTTCTTTAACAATTTTAAATTTTTAAACGAGTTTCGAGTATTTAAAATATTATATATAGAATAAAAATATTAAAAATGTTCATAACTCAAAATTAATATGCAAAAATTAACGTTTAAAATACTTACATTTAGTTTTGAATAAATATGAAATGTTTGAATCGAGCAATTTCTATTATTTATAATTTTGTGAAATTTTAATAAAACTGTTTTTTATAAATAATACCTAAGCAACTGCAATAAATTATAAAATGATAACAAAATAAAATATTGTTATGTTATAAAAGGTAGGTAGGTAGGTTTAATATTTAAATTATTATTCAAGATTGTATTAAAAGTTTAAAACATTATGGGTTATAAAATAAAAATAAAATGTGATTAAAAATTAATTTGCTATTATATTTGATCAGTCGTAATCTAAATAAGTACATTATACTTGAACTTTTAGTACCTATTCATGTTCATACATATATATTAATTACATTGAACATTAAACAAAAACAAAAATAAAAATATAAATAAAACAATAAATTAGATATAATAAAATAATACTGATGTCTCTGATTTAAATAAATAAATTATTGTTTTATATAAAATCAATACAATTGATTAATACTTGATTATAATTAAGGTAACTAGCACATACAGAGATTCTGGTCTTATATCTTTTAAATAAAGTTTGCTCCAACTCCAAATTGAAAACCATCAACAATTCTATCGCCAGGTGAATATTGAATTGGTGAACATAAATTGAACTCAAACCTTATTGAATTACCAATTCGGGCAACTACCCCGACACCAGCTGATAACCTGACGTCTTTAAATGTTTTTCCCAGACTGGATTTGGTGTCTTTACCTAAAAAAAAAACCAAATATATATAAATAAAAAAACTAGGAATATATAATAAATTAATAACTGTTTTTACCAAAGAATGATATATTCCCAGCATTACAAAATAAATGTAGCCTGATTGCCTCATTTATTCGGTTACTTTCCATGCCAAAAAGTGGTTTTACATAAATATGGACGGCAGAAACCCAATAGCTCTATAATATAATTATAAACATTTATTAATTATAGTTATTTGTTGTTCAAATGTACCACATTTATATTAATGTTTTGATGAATTACCGTAACACCAGCCACAACATTATCATTTAAGTTCCCAATTCCTCGAGACTGGAAACCACGTAATGTCATAGGACCACCGAGAAAAAATCTATCCATCATATTAACTTTTTTAAATGTTCCTAAATCAGTTAGAAATCCACCACCAAATGATCCTTGAAACACCTCCATAGAGAATTTCAACAAATATTACTTTCCACACAAATGATAAATAATTAACAATTAAAGTATAAATTAACCTACAACATCTTTACTGATTTTTGAATAAAATTGGCTTGTAAAATAGTTCCTCAAAAATTTAACATCGCCGCCAAAACCAGCTACTTCCATAACCATTTGGAAGAATGCACCTTCATTAGCTAAAACCTTGGAATCTCTAGTATCAATCGTAGTTATATGTTTAATAGAAGATTTAACTGATAAACCTGATTCCTCTCTTAGTTTAAATGGACTATTTTTTGATAACATATTTATATCACGTACTACACCTTCATACTGTAAATTTTGACTAAAATGACTCTAGAAATGTTTTTAAAAAAAATTGTTAATAAATTATTCTATAAAATATAATATAATATCTTTTTAAAAAAAGTTTGGTGTAGGTACCTACTTTATAAGATGCGAGGAATAATAAGTCAAATAAAGTTCCCCACTCGTTGAAAACACCATGTACAGTATTCCAGTATGATTTCTTTTTAAATATATGTGAGGAAGTGCTAAAATGATTAAAACAACTAAATAATGTAGTTAATTGAAAATTAAGATCTGAGGTTATAGATCAATTAAATTATACAAACCATGAAGATATACTTCCAGGAATATGTTTGGATATACTAACATCATACTTTTGAGTGCCACTATTTCCGAGTGATGATTCTATTTTAAAATGATTGGCATGGCCAGTTAAGTTGTTTAGCTTAAAACCTAATTTAACAAATCCTTCATTATCTCTTGCAACCGAATGAAGTATACTAGATGCAAATTTCAGTTCTTGTACATTAAAAGTAACCTATAAATAGATAAAGTAGAAATTAGATAATACAAAAAAATGATTTATAAATTGTATTTTAAAAATACCTTATATCCATTTGGAGTGGAATTTGATCCACTACTTACATCTATATTAACACTAATATTTTCAAAACAATTTAAGCTCATTAAATTTTTACGAACAATTTCAGCATTTTTTATTATCTGAAAAAAAAATGATATAAAAGTCAAATATTGGATTACAGGAATCAGTATCAGTATTTTTTTTAGAAAACTTACATTATTGAAAGAATTTGATGTAAACATTAAGTTAATTGATGATTCAAGAATAAAATCTTTAGTTTTTGAATATCCATGCATGTACACTTGATCAACTCTTGCCTGTAAATATGTTTATATAATAATAATGGACTAAATAACTAAATACTGAATATATATTAATTTTAATTAAATTAAAATCATATGTCCATAAATAAAATAAATTACATGAATTAAAAAAAACCATCAGTGCAATTAATTAATTTTTTATATAAATTATAATTAATTCAAAAATCAATTCAATAAAATATTATTAACAGTGACAATTTTATTATTATTGATTCAATAATAAAATACTAGATATATATTAGATTTATACTATAACTATTTAATTTTATTTAAAAAAAAAACCAAAAAAAGCTGTTTTAGAACTAGCCAAGATTTGACATATGAAATTTTAAAAACATAAATGTTTTAAATTAATTAGTTTTTTGATACTTTTTGGTTGTTATCTAACAGTTAATTGGCTTCTGAGGAAATTTCAATTCTGTTTTTATACAAAGAAATATTTAGTATTAATTTTTAGTTTATATTTGTTATTACTTCTTAGTTCTTACAATACACATGGTGAATTTGTTAATTAAATAATTTATAGTAAATTAATATAAAGAAGACATTAATTTAATAAATAATATGTAATTTATTATTTAAAAAAAACAAACAAAATTAATGCTTTTTGATGATACAGAAATTAACTATATAAGAATCTAATTAAGACCTATAAATTAGTTTAATATTTTTTTATCCCATCCAATCACCATAAGTTATAAACATTCAATATTTTGAGCAGTCAAACAGGTGTTCCACTAATATGATGTAATAATTATTATTTTTGATGGACTAGCATGTGTTTAAATAAAAAAACAAACGGATTACATAATAAAATTATATAATACAATAATAGGTTCAAGATTTCTACTGGCAGTCAAATGGTAAATTGGTTGCCAGAGAATGATAACTAAAAAGTAGGTACCCATTATTTATTATATTTCATTTTTGAAATTATTTTTTTATCTTATGAAATATTTTAGTTTCTAATGATATACTGTTGATATGAACAATTCAAACAAATAATGGCAAAAGAATTAAAAAGCTATTAATTACCTAACTAAAAAAAAAAATATAATTTTTTTTATGAAACCGTATTACTGTATTTACTAGAGCAATCATTAAGATTAAAAAAATGCAATTTTGTCAGTAAAAACAGACTTTATAATTTAGTTACATTTATCTTTACTAGTAAAACTTACAGATCTTAGATATCACTGATATCACAATGTCGTTCCCAGGGTGGGTGGGGAAATGTAACTCCAACAATGATTTTTTTTTAACTTTCATAAACAACTTAGAAGGTATAAGAGCTGTTATAAATCATTATTTTTACTATTAATTGAGCACGAATATTTATGCACTAATAACTATCAAAAAATACCATAACATTATGACGTCAAGATCGTAAAAATATACAAGACAATTTTTTTTTCAAAATTATTTATGGTAAAAATATACATAGTTTTTATTTTATTTACAAAATTAACAACTTATAATAATTATAATAATAGGTTTATACTAAAAAGAGAATTTTTTTAATAAATTAATATATTTTTAAAATTTGATTTATTATTAAAATAAATAACCATAACATTTTCAGTTTTTCTTCAGTGAAATTGTGAAATTTATCTGTTAAAATATTTTTGAAGACTGAGAAAGAGCGTTCAATGTCAACTGAAGTAGTTTTAGCATATTTAAAGCAACTAAGTATTGTAGGATCTTGTTAAATATAATTTATTTATTTATATATATTTACCATATTTATACATATTACTATTTAATGCCTACAAAATGTATTATTAATTTTTCTATTTGACAATATACTCATGCTTAATACTCTACTTTTTTAAATTTATATTAAAAATATGCAGAAATATTTCACTATTAGTTTCAAACTATTATGATTCTTAAAGATAACTGACAAAAATTCAAAAATATGCAATTGCATAAAAATTAGTGCTCTAATTATTAGTAATAATTTATTGTCTCTTATAAACATTCATTATACAGATCAGTGATCACTAAAAATCAGATTTTAAAGCATATGCTTCTTTTTTTATAAATGAGATATACATCTAATTTTTATTCATACATTTGTTTCATGTCATGGTTCTTAATAAACCAATTTATTTTTGCTTTTTTTCAATTATTCCAGCTGTAGCATTTTTATATGTTTATTAAGCTATACATATCAATAACAGTGGTTTAGTTATAGCTAGAGTTATATTTATGGCAAAAAAAGTGTTTTAAGATTGATGTTTTAAAAAGAGCTCAAAGTGTATTTGGTGAATGTGACATAATATTTCCACACATACACAAGTTACTAAAAATTATAGGCAATTAAGGACTTATGTAAAAAATTCTATTGAACAAAAGAAGATTAAATGGCTTAGCTCTAATAACATTCATCAAAACATTAAAATTAAATTAAATGAAGTAATAAATGAGATGAGTACAAAAGCTAAGCAGTTAAATTTTCATTTTGAATAGTTAATTTGTTTTAAAGAATTATATTTCTTTTACTTAACTTGTTTTAATAAATGTTTTTATTTTAATGGTGTTATTTTAATTAAAGAACTTTGTATTAGTGTGTTACAATTGTAATTCATTTTAATTATAGAACCATACTCAATATACATGTATGGAGTAAATACACATTTATAAGCTATATACAATTTTTGGAGGTTTGAACCATTAAGCCGCTTATTCGTATCTTTGGATCATCACAATTCATTTAAATTTATTATTATTAGGGTTTGGAACTTATAAGAGTTGCATATTGTTCTGTATGCTCTAGATTTTTAGCAGACCAAGCTAGAAATCTGTGCTATACAATGTTGAGTTTAAAAATTGAAAATTAAAAATACATATTTTGCATATTTCATTAATTTTAGAAAAATTTATATTTTGTTGATTTTCATAAATTTTCACATACTTGTATAATGCATATTCAATATTTTCTAAAAAAAATTTGGGCATTTCACATGGAAAATTTTAAGAAAATATTGGTGGCTCAATGCAAAAACTAACTTAACAGGTGTTATACAACATATATTTGTTTAATTATTTTTTTAGTTCAATAAAATCTCAAATGCCAACCGGTTATACGCCATATTTCAGTTTTTAATAGTACAATTTTTTTAAATATAGGTTTTTAGACATTTTTTTTGTGTATATTAATAAATAAGAAATAAACTTTTAATAAATAAATAAATATTTTTTTTTGCATATTTCACATTTTTTCATGCTTATTTTATAATTTTTTCATATAAATTTGCATGCATATTTTGCCTTTTTTGGCTCCTATAACTTCTAAACTCTAATTATTGCTTATAAAATATATCCCCCTGGGCACGTCACTGCTGATATGAGTCTTAAATGCTAGTAATTATAATTTAAATGTTATTTTATGTTATTTAACAATGAAATATTAAATTACAGAATGACAATTTAATAACTAATAACTGATTAGCAGGTAATGTAGTAAAGAATATTAAAGGTAACAAAGTTTACTAGGCAGCATTTTTCCAGTAGGTACAAATTGGAGTATATTTTATAATCATAACATTTTGAGAAAATAAAATCAGAGACTACCAGTAGATTAATAATTAAGAGGGTGTCACACCTGAATGTGTTATCTCTGTCCTACAAGTACGTAACATAGCAAATTACGCTCAGCAGATGCAAAACTGTTAGTTTAAAAATTAGAGTGAATCAACCTATCATGAAACTTGATGGTAAGAACACATCATCTGTGTTATTATGTTGACTTTTTACGATAGTTTACATTTTTAGCAAGTAATGCATTAAAAAAAACTGAATAATTGTAAAAAACCAACATACAAACACAATTAATATTCTTACTATCAAATTTCATAATAGGTCGATTCACTTTAATTTTTAAACTAACAGAGCTAAACGTGATCTGCTGAGCGTAAATTTGCTATGTTGCGCATTTGTAAGATGGAGACAAAATATGTGGGTGTTGCATCTTCTTAAGAGTTATCAATTTTGTCAATTAAATGGTAATAGTTAAATTGTAAATTAAAAAAACTCACTTCTTTATTTTCCAGCAATTTAAAATCTTGTAGTGACAACTTTTGATCAATATTGAATTCATGGTAAGGCTAGAAATTAAAATATACATGTATTTTATAGCAATAGATAACAAGTTTGTTAATTAGTAGAAGATATGCGTAATGTAAGTAATGATATTGTAATGACTAAAAATTTTGTTTTATATAACTATTGTGGTACCTATAAATAAAATAAATAAGTAAGGAAAAATAATAAATATAAAGTTACATAAATAATAAAAAATGTATTTATATTATGTTATCAGGTCTTATTCAAACAGGCACTAGGAATCAAATTAGGTTGTAAGAAATATCAAAAGTGCAGTTGGCCTTATACATTTTATGGCATTATGTTTATTGCCTAGTATTTCATAATTTTCATCATCACTGAGACATGAGAATAATTGAATTCTTACTCGGTTTTTGTGTAACCCATCTTGCACCTAATAATTATCTAAGTTAACATTACTTGTCATTTCAATGATTGAATAATCTACAAAATATGAATTACGATGAGGTACAATAATTCAATATTTTCTGAGATGTTAAAGATACAAGTTATTCATAAAAAAAGAAAGTTTTATTTGTAAAATATAATTTCATTATTTAAGTATTTGTATTTCAAACTTTAACATTTTAAATTTAAATAAAGATATATTGTTTGTATAAAATGTTAATAACTAATAAGTACAAGAAAAATAAAACTAGTAAATTGACATATTTTAGACATATTGTTTTCAATTAAAAATGAATTTTTGCTTCAATTTTTGATTAATGATCAAACTTCTAAATTTTCAAGACATAATTTATTTGGTGGAAAAGAACAAGTATTAATGTAAATCGAAAAAAGTTCACGTGAAAAATATGTTTAGTATATTTTGGGCAGTAAGCAAAAATCTTTAGAATGAGTCCAGTATGTAATTGTAGTTAAAAGAAATAAAAATTGAGTTTTACAAAATCATAAGAAAATAATATTCAAAATTATTTTTAGATATATGATTTTGTAATTAAAGCATATTGAAAATAACTTCAATTTAATAAAATAGTGAATCTTCTCCATTTTGTCTTCTATCGAATAAATGTTTACATAAGCAATAAAGAGAAACTTCCATTCATCAAAATAATTTTGAAAAGCAAATGCATTTAATTCTACTTAACACATTTTTCTATAATATAATTTTTATTTTTTATCCACGAGTCTAAGAAAAACATTATATAAAAATTAAATTATTTTTACTTACTTTTGCGAATAGATTTCCCATGAATAGTTATTATGTTTTAATAGCGTAACAGCAATTTGTAATGTAGCCTGTGGGTAGGTAATTAATGAAATGTTGACAAAAAGTGAGGCATTGAGTGTTTATATTTTATTATGAACTGGGACCGATCGATGAATTGGAATTGAAAAATTGGTAAGCCGAAATTATACTGTGAGTCCTGAAAGGCACTACGGGACCTTTTCTAATAAAAGATCGACAACGAAAACAAATAAATCTAAGCTTTTAAAATAATAACTATTAACATTTGGTTGAAAGATAGGTCAAAAAGCAGGTCAGTGATAAGCGACGAACGTCTAAACAAACACCGACCGATTAACTGATAACGCGATCTTATCGATAACGATACCCGCCGCTGCGGCGATAACAAAAAATTCAATAGGTACCTATAAAAAAAAATTGGTAGACTACCTATTATTTTAATGTCGTTCTCGTCACCGTAATAATATTAATACAACCCACAGAACCGTAGACAATGTATGTGCCTATGCGTTTTTTATTCCTCGTGACAACGGACGGTCGATCCGTCGGACACGACGTGTAATAGGTATGCATTCATATTTTGACGCAATCAGCCTAATAATAGTTTGTTTTTTTTTTCCAAATCCTAATATGGTCAACACGACGACAGCCGTAGGTATACGAGTTTTGTCGGATTTGCGAAGTCATCAAAACGATTTTTATCGCGGAATATTAAAAACTAATGTCGAGCGGCGAGCGCTTTAATGTATACTTAAATGTTTACCCGTACAAAACGCATAACTGTGTCGCCGCTACTATATATAAAATAAAATTGGCCGCCGAGCTCGATAAGAGTTTGTCTCAAGGACGAAATTATAATATTATGGCACACTTACAAAATCGTACCGGGCAATCCGTTTATCGTCGTCCATTATTTTGTCTATACATACCTATAACAGACATAGGTGATATATTATAATGTTCACAACAACACATAGGTTATGGTAGTCGTTAATCTTTTTTACAATTTTATAACCACTATTTTTATACTTACCTACGCATAATATGTTTATTATTAATAATTCATTTTTTTTATTTTAGCAATAGGTAGGTATCTTTATGTTTACAATTTTAACTGCTGCAGGAGTCGAAATAAATTTCCTCAAGGTTAATTTACCTCATAAATGCCTTAACTATTTCTGATAGGTGCCTACTGTTTTTACATTTGAAAGAAAAAAAATATATGACTTAAAATAGTTTAAACTGTGATCGATTATTATGGTAAGCATTTCAAAATCGTCCAGAACAATAAACTTTAAGCTTGAGAGGGGGACTTAATTACTTAATCTATATTGAACTAATATTTAAAAAAAATAATAAAAATATGTAAATAGTAAATAGGTACTTACATAGTTTAAAAACAAAAAATAGAGTAAAAATTTTAAAATAATTAAGTAATTTATTCAAATTGTATATCAGACGCGTCCCGCGATAGGGGCGATAGCCTAGTACAAATTTTTAATATTTTTTTTAATAATTAAAATTGGATATGTTATGAAAATTTAATTACGATTTTTTTGTTATGTTAGGGTTACAAGTTCCAAATAATTTATTTAACGCCATTGAAGAATATCCTGATTTTATTTTTCTTTATATTAGACAAATTCTTTTTATATTATACACTCTTCTAATAGTTAGCGTAGCAACTGCAGAACGCAGCTTCTCAACTCTTCGTAGGTATCATTTTCACTTTTCAGTTATCAAACTGAAATTGAAATATTGAATACATTTTTATACTTTTATTTAAAATCTTTACTAAACTACCTATATACTTTTTTAAAACACAATTTTAATTTTTTAAATATTTATACAAAAGTATAAAATTATGCATATTGTAAATTTTACTACTAATAGATACATTTAAATTTTTACTTACACTAAAAATTTCTTACGGCCTTACTTCTCTTTCATTAGGTAGATACTATATTTTAATATTGATTACAGAAAATCAATTATTCATTAACAAGCATTTATTTTATTTACAAACTTAATTTTTAAAGCATTTAAGTAAATAAATTATTTATTGCTTATTGCTTATGCATACGCTTCTTAGTTATTATTGTTTTGGTGTATTGTTGTTTATTAGATTAAAAATTTGGTTAAGAAGCAGAATGAGTGAGCAGAGGCTGACTGGATTAGCTTTTTTTAATATACATATAGAAATGAAACAATTAATACAGACGACATTATTAATCGCTTTGCTGCTTCTAATAAAAGAGTTTTGGACTTTGTTATATAACATATTATACATTTTTGAATATAATAAAGATATTTTTTACTATTATTATTATCAATATTATTATTTACTTTAAAATTGTAAGTAATATTTTACTGCATCTGCATAATATATTAGAAATCTTTAAAGCTAATATAAGTTAAAATTACATCAAATATATTATAGGTTTAAGTTTTGGTTTATCAAAGCGGTATGTAAGAGTTGAAATTCCCCGTAGAATTGACCTGAAGACGCCCCTGTGGTATATCGTACCTATATATCTATTTAAATATTATACCTATAAGTTATAGATAACTTATAAAATCTTCATAGTTGTGTAGGTAAACGGTAAAAAAGTCCGGATAAACGGAAAAAAAGTTCAAGAAAAAAATAATTTAAAAATTATATTATTTATTAGGTATTAAAATATACAAAAAAAGTAATTAATTATTCATTAATTATTATCATTATTTTAAAATTACTTATATTAAATTATTATGACTATATTATATACTGACTATTGAGTACTAACAGTACTTATATATTATAGTTTATAAGTTAATTATGTCACATATAATTTGCCGTTATCGTTACTACTCCCTACTGACCCTACTCCTTTATCGTAAACAATGTGATATATTTTGTAATATCAGTTACATTATAAATATAGGTATTCACCTCTGTTGGTAGTTAACATACCAGGACATTTTTTCGAAGACTTCTCTATCTTAATGTTTTTATTAGTTCATGCTGGATTGTACATGCAAATTCACCAAAAACAATGTTTTTACCACCTTTTATTAATTTTACACTATCCATTGTTATAAACGTATGTATTAAAGTATGTACACTATGACACGAAGTTGATTGCTAGTGCTATATATCGTAGGTATACTAGATAAGTATTAATGTTACTTGTTATTTTTATACGGAAATAGCAAATATACAGCTAGGCCCTTATTATTGAGATATCATTGTGTATAACTTGTCTCAATAGTAAGTACATTTGACTATTTGAGTATACAGAACGCAAAAATTTTAAAAAAAATAACTAAGCTCAAAAAAACATTTTTGTTAAATAATTTTTTTAAGAACTAATTTTATTTTAATTTAATAATTAATTTATATTTAAATAATTTTTTTTCGGACTTTTTTTCCTAATATCAGTTGTGTAGTATTGTGTTTTGTGTACAATATAATATTGACTAATATGTTTTATGTAAATCGTGTTATATTAAAATATCATTTATCTATACAGTTATTTTATTAGTACTTTAAACACATTTTAAAAAGATTGATTCTATGAGTTATGATACCTATCTAATGTAATATTATTTAATATTATGTATGTTACAGTAAAAGTACGAATACCGGTTAAACCTAGAATTTACCGGTAAATCCTAGGTTTCGCCGACTACTGTCCGAATTTCGGACATTTATCAATTGATTTCGGTAAAACCTAGGATTTACCGGTAAATTCTAGGTTTAACCGGTATTCGTACTTTTACCGTAACATATACATATATTCAAAAATTATAATTTGATTATTTATTATTATATTCAAATTCAACTTTAATAATATTAAAAAATAATAAAAATTTTATTTGGTTATAGTTGAACGTGTTTTTATAACTAGGTAGTAGGTATCCTAAATAATATAATTGTTTACTATTTACAATTATAAAATATTTTTAGGGTATGCATAATGTTTAATCGTACGTTTAGAATTTTAATATTTATATGTACCTATATATAGGTAGTTAAGACTGTTAAAAGACAATTGATTACTAACATTTATATAAGTATAAAATAACAATAGGTATATATGAAAAATTTGATAAAAATAAAGTTATAAAATATTAATAATATAGTAAATATTTTTAAACAATACTTTATAGTATGCTTATTGCTTGATATCATAAAATATATTTATTATATATACCAAAAGTACCTTTGTCAATAGATTTAAAAATATCTACTTATATGTACTAATAAAATAATTCCATTTAATTTTGTTAATATAAAAAAAAAAAAAATTAAAATATAAATTATATAATATATATAATTAAGTAAGTACCTACACCTACCTAATATTATAAAAAACAGCCATTATTTTTAACCGTATAATTTAATAAAATATTATAAAGATTATAATTTATAGCATTTTAATTATTATTAAAATATATAAATATTTCTTTATTAGTGTGCGCCGATATATTAGTTATATTATGTATATTATATATTAGTTTTAAACTATTATTTAGCTTGAGTTATAGCAACTATACTTGTTTAATTCTACAATAATCAATACGAACAATGTATCGTAAATTAAAACATTATTATTTATTTCACATGAGAATAATATGCCGGTCTACTCGTTTTTCACTCGGTTAGGTTAGCTGTTGAAATGAACGTCAAAAAAACGTTGCTGTTACGCACATTTTCATTTTTCATAAGGAGGCATAATTATTATGGGCGCGATCACTATGATCTACGAGTTAATGATCACGTGCGTATTTTTCGCAGACGTCGGCACGATGCCGGTGGATCGTCTAAACCAATTAACAAATTTCACACCCGAGAGCTCGTTAGGTTACAACAACTTGAACAACTCGACCGTGGTCGACAATCCGCCCAACTGGGACATTTTGGAGAAGATCGACGTGAAGAAATTACTGGAGATACTGAAAATACTCAGCGAAGAAAAATCTGCAGAAGTGTCGGTAAGTGATCAGAATAGGTAAGGAGTAACGGAACGGAGTAATTAATTATAATATAACGAATAAGATTTTAACTTAAATGTAAATCGAGTGACGTTTTTAATTCTGTGATAAATTTATTGATTTAATAATGATTTAGTGTTTTTTTTTTCTTGAAAATTTATAAGATTTCGACAATTTTTGTTTTCATCACAATTAAAAAATATCGAAAATATAAATATTACAATATTTTTTACAAGCGTTTAAAAGTTTACGTAATTCATGAAAATCATAAAAATGTTTATTTATAGCTAAAAATTCATAAAATGTTTTATTTGAATACTTAAAGTTTGATAATGTAATATGTAAGATTTTTCATACGTTTTTACTAAATAAGTATAACGTTACGCTTTTAGCGTATATAACTTCGATTTGAATTTTAATGATATGTCAATCGTGTACCTATATAACATTTTAGCCTAATATGATTATTGTAATTTTGTTATTATGAAAAATATTAATTTTAGAGACTTTAAATATCCCACTATTATTACTTAAATAACCATTTTTTATTTACAATTAAATTAAAACTAATCAAATAATAAAAATTTACTCCAATATTCTTAAATAATTATTATACTATACTTAGTACTCGCATTATGTTTTTTACGTAAAAAATCTGAAATAACTAATAATACATGAGCTTGATGACTTTAAGATTATTAATTATTTGACCTAAAGATTAGTGTGTCTATAGGTACTTAATTTTTCGAAAGCCATTTTACGTAAAAACTTAAAACTATTGTTTCGCATGAATTTATACTAAGATATTAAGATATTCAATGCACTGTTGCCTCTTATTAATACCTACTTACTCCCAAAGGCGGATACAAGGGGGGCAATGAGGGCAATTGCCCTCTCCCCGTTCATAAAAAAAAGTATCATATATTCCAACAAAGTTTTTTTTGAAATAGATGATGACCGTTTTTTAGTTGATAACTAACAAATCCCTCCCTCCCCCGTTTAGGACCACTGTATTCGACCTTGCCTACTCCTAATTATTTTAGAAATGTATTGTACTTCAATTATTGTAGTATTTTAATATTTAGGAAACTACGAGTTTACCGTCTACTACCGTGAACGCGGTACACGAATTGGACTGTTCAAAAGACAAGGTCGACGAAGATTTACAGAAAAGTCAAGTTACAAGATTGGTGTTTTTGAAGACAGCGAATGCCCTAGTGTCGGATCACATAAAATCGGTTCACAAAACAATTCAAAAGAACAACGACGTTTTGACGAAGCTTAATATTTTGAAAGGGATGCTGAGGGAAGATTATATACGCTCAAAAGGATTGTCACCGTGGTTTAAATACAATATGTCCAAGTATAAAAATATTGATAGCACTTATTATTAAATATAATATGTACCTTACAGTTGTACCTATATGGCTATATACATACACGAGTATACGACGACCAATAACAATTTTAGAACCGTACCAACAAATATTATACACAATCATTTGGTTTGCAGTGTTTGATGTTTCTGACAATATATCTACTAAAATGAGTTGTTGCTTATTTAAGCCTTCGATAATTTATTTAATGAAAATTATCATAAGTAGGTACCTATACCTTACCTACCTGGGTAATACACGATTTAGATTCTAGAGTATATTTTGGGTTTGATATTATATCAACTGTTGTAAAATATCAATAATCGTGTATCCAGGGCCGTGATTGCCGGTACTATCTATGCAATTTAAATTTTTAATTTTATCTAAGCCAAATGTTTCACCAAGAGATGAATTTCATCTTCCCATAAAAAAAAAAAAAAACACTTATGGATAAAATGACATAAACTTTTTTATTAATATAATTTAATTTAATATTTAATGATCAGCTGCATGTACAATAATTGAAAATAAAGTAATACATCAATTGCATAAGTATATTATCTTCTCATAAAAAAAAAAAAAAAACACTTATGAATAAAATGACATTAACTTTTTTATTAATATAATTTAATTTAATATTTAAAGATCAGCTGCATATACAATAATTGAAAATCAATTAACACATCAATTGCACAAGTTAACAAGTTATTAAAAAAAAAAGTTCTCACATATTATACAACAAATAATAATCATAAAACTTTAAGTCAAATAAAAGATCAATAAGTCAGTTAAATTTAAAGAATAAAAATTTGGTTACTTTAAGTTACACTTTCTTAGTAACATCATCAGATGCTTAGCACTGTTCCCAAGAGGAATGCCACTAAACATTGCATGGAAGCATCAACCTTATTCCTAATAATAAATGTTTCTAGAAAATTACAATATTTTTCTAGATTTATCAAAAAACAATTACTTATGTGATAACAGAAAAATGGTCCTCATAGACTCTCTTATGTTTAATTTCCATTGATAAACTTAATCATAAATAATATTAAACCATTAAAAAAAAACATCAATTAAATACTTAAAAATCTTTTGTATTAATTAATAACTAGGAATACTTAAGAATAACTAACCAATGCTATGTTCATTTAACATAAACAAGGAATTGAAAAAAATATTTATAGATATTATATACAAAAGAATACTTAAATAACAAGCTATGAAATTATTTTACTACATTTTTTGTATTATTAACTAAACTAAATTAAAAATATTTTGTCCGTAAATAATTTACAATTTTTTTTATACATTTATTATTCCACGTAATCAATCGAAGAGAAATATGTATCGACATTATCATCCAGAAATCTGAAAAACAATACATTTTTTATGATTTAAATATACCATATTTACTGTTATAATTATGTATTGAGGGGAAGTTGTGTTGACTGTATTATTAATAGTATTACAAATTTTACATTAAGAAGAATCTATTTTATATGTTTTATTTTTCAGTTATTTTTATTATTAGAATGAATTGATATTGATCTATTATCAAATTTTACAAGCTGATTTCCATATATGCTAGCACCCTGATAGTATCTTAACGGCATATGATTACGGGCTGCTATAATCACATTTACAAATAAATGTAAATATTTTCCATGGAGTTGGACTAATAATAATTTTTTTTTTTGATGATGCACCATCAAAATTGAATAATATAGATCAGTAGTTCCCAATCCATGGGTTGCGGACAGCTTAAAACTGGGCCGTGGACCATATAATATTAACATTACTGTATATTGTTTAAATGAAAAAAAAATTTAAAAATAATTACTTACTGCATCATTTTATTAACATAGTTAATAAAGAAATCCATATGGCATTGAACATTCCATGGGGTTGTTAATATAACATACGGTAATCTCACTAAAAAAACAAATATACACATATAATCAATGATACAATAGTGAAATATTTTCATTAATTTTATTCAATGTTACTTAATAACAAATTTTGGATAACAGACATGTTATTTACATCTTATTAATAATGTATTCCTTCTTAGACAAAGAATACACTCACACTATTTCCAAGTTTTGTTAATAATGTTAAATAGAATCAATATTTAAGTTATTTTATAGTAAAATATAATACCATAGGCTTGTGTGAATTGTGAAATGGACCACACAGTGTTGGGTAAATTATTTTTTAAAAGTAATAAAATTATATTATTTGTTGTATTAAGAGGACGCTACACCAGCATGTGTTGTCTCTATCTTACAAATATAAAACATACCAAAAACTGTTTTACGTAAGAGAAAACCGAGAAGGCGTTATGACATTTTCACCACATAAAGAGGAGAACTTTGGCTATAAAATTTTATTTTTATTTTTCCGATATTGGCACTACAGAAAAAAAAAAATTATTCAAGTTTAAAAATAATGAATATTGAAACAATAATCGCTTTTTTTTGTTAGTAAGACAGAGACAATACATACGAGTATAACATCCTTTTAACACCCAAGATGAAGCATTAATATGAAATATCTGAAATATATTTAATTATAAACATGCAAAATAAAATAGTTAACATAACTTAATACATAATTATTAATGAAATAATATTCATCAATTAATTATAAAATCAACTCTTATAAGTAAATTCCTTTAAAAGTTTTAAAAATTAAACATAAAAAATGTATTTGTGTTTAATACATACCAAGGAATCTTAATAGATACATGGGACCATACACATAACACCAAATTTTTTTGGGTACTATGTGTTCTTTAAAGACATATGTGGTGTTTGGTTGATCAACTAATCTTTTCCGAAAATGGGTCATTGCCTAAAATAGATAATATATAATACATAACTATTATAAAAATTTAATTTATTTATTTTAATTGGAGTAAGACAAATTATAATGTCCTCCAGTAAAAGTATTGGTTGAAACCTTGTACACTTAGCAATAAAAATGTGCTGGGATGTTATCAAAATAGTACTAATTAAGCTTGATACTTCTTTTAATTATAAAATTATAAATAAAAAAAATGTAAAATATATTAACAACTAAACAAAAACTTTTTATAAGAAAGCAAGCAGTGTATGGTACCAAACTTTTTTTTTAACACAATTTTTTTTATAAGCATTTGAAATCAACATTTTAATTTAAAATAATAATTTTAGTAATTTTGTTGAAATACAAATAACTTGATATAACTAATTGCTATTTAATATATTATTAATAACAATACACAATTAAATAAAAAATAATTCAAATTATATCAATATTATAAAATTACATTAAAATTACATATATTTTTTATACAAAATATGCTATTTGGTTTTGTATAAATCAGTCCAACTTACTACATTCCCAAAGATCAACTCTGATTAGAATTGTTTTTCATATACAATAATTAATTTCTGGATTTAAATCTTATCATTTACATACATTACTGTAATTTACTCAATAATGTGATATACTTTCAACACCTATATTAAATTTCTTCCATGGCAATATGACTAATATTTACCATTAAAGTCTTTTACAAAATGTTTTATTTAAATGGCATAAATATCTTAACATAAATATTTTAGAAATGTCATAATGAAAAGTTAAGTATAATAATGTATAGAAATTTTCAAGTTTCCACAAGGAATATTTTTAAATTACACTAAAGCAACTAAAATTGTTATTCTTTGTTTAAATATCTTATTTTGTCAATATTTAAATATCAAATGTTAAAAACAAAAAATTATGCATATATATTTTTAAGATTTCTTAGTTTCACTGAGGATTACTCATGAAAAATGTTGAATTATATTTCCTAGCCTTGACTTTAACATTTTATAAACATTTTTAACAATAAAATATTTAAAATTTTAACAATTTATGAAAAAATTAAAATTTTAAAAACTTATAAAAGAAATTGTGTATAATAAGTATAATTATGTGTCAGATACCACACTTAAAATTGAAGATAAAAGCATTTTTTTTTTTGCTATAAATTATAATATGTATATGCAAACACTATTTTATTAACCAATATTGTAACATCAATATATTTATTGCTTCATTCATAAGTTTGTCTTTGAAAGAATATCTTAGAATTTGAAATCTTTAAAAATGAAAATAATAGAATAATAAGTTTGTAGGAACTAAAAATATGCTTTGTATTTTTTTATCATTACCTTAAACTGAATACCGTTCTTTATCTCACTTTTGTATGTTATATGTGTGTGAACAATATTGTTAAAACACTCCATTAATTTTACAGACACCATCATTGAAGTTTGCCTAAAATAAATATTGTATAAAATATTTAATAATAATTAATTTAGATAATTAAATAATTACTTCTGACGATCATCTTCAGATTTATATAATTCTTCAATGAAAGCATGTGCAATGTTTGCTACATAATGAACGTCTTGAAACTTAAGTATCTAAAACAAAGCAATCAATATTACAAAGATAATAATAATGAAGTATAATATGAAATGTACCTTTTTGTATCTATTGTGCATCAACCAATCATCCATCATCACTTTTCTTATTTTATTTGGTAATATCATAGATTGATGTAATTTGTCACCAAGGCGCTAAAAAAAATTGTACAAACAAAGATAGTTTATTCAAATTCTTAATTTAAAATAAAAAAATAATTTTTTATACTGTTTATAATACCACTGAAAATGGAATGATTTCTAAGAAAATATTAGAACAAGCACGAATAGCAGCTTCCTCTTTTAGAGCTTGTTCATCAATATTCTCTTTAGTAGTATTATCTTCAATTATGAGTTGGCTTGGTTCAGTAATTAGAGTTTGTACTGAATCACTTGTAGTAGCATCATTAGATACTTTACAAAAATCACTGTTTACGGGTTGGCTTGGTTCAGAAATTAAAGCTTTTTCTGCAACCTGTTCTTCGATATTTTTTGTAGTATCATCAAATATGTTAGTGGCATTAACCTGTAACTTTTCTGTAGATTTATTTTTAGTATATGTTTTAAGACGTTTAAGAACTGGTTCATATTCAGGTTGAAACTCATTAGAATAATCAATATTTGTGGACTGGCTTGGTTCAGTTACTTTTATATTTTGAATTACTTCATTTGTAATTTTTTTAGCTTTATTGGTATATGTTTTTACATTTTTTGTTGCTTCACTGCTACTTGTTATAGTACTACTAGTAGGAATATTTTTTGTAATTGTGTCATCATTGGTAACTTTGATTTTGTCCTTGACATCTTTATCGATAGAGTTACTTTTTGGTACTGCTTTCTTTGATTGGCCTGGTTTTAATAAAACATTAAAATGACAATATAAATATTTAACTAAAAATGTATTACCTCTTTTTTGTAGATTTTTGTTTGTTTGCGATAACGTTTTAACTGCTAAGCTGGTAGTAGGTTTTTTTTTATTCTTCACAGAAAGTGGACATGGACTATTTCTTTTAGTTACTGTTTTTCTTGGTCGGCCTAGTTTCAACAAAATTTTACAATGATAATCATGAAATAAAAAATAAATATGTAATTAAGAATAAATTACCTCTTTTTTTCATTAGGGAACCAACACTGATTGTTTTTTTAGGTTTATCAATTTTTTTTTTTTTTTTGGATTCCTCGAGTGCTCGTTTTTCATCACTGTGATTATAATACATTATTTATAAACAAATGGTACAAAAATAGGTAGTATTAAAACAATGTCTTACAATTTCTTCTGTAGTCTAGCTTGGTGACCATAATTAGTGTAACTCATTTCTAAAACTTCATTTTCATCTATCCATTCGTCCCAAGTTGTTTTCCATCCTTTATAATGAATAAAGTATTGATTCTCCCCATAGTCTGTTTTGCGGCGTTTCATACATTTAGCTTCATACAGCAAATCATTAAAGTATACAAACACATCATCACCTAATTAAGAATTAAGAACATTTTAAACAAAATTTAAACTTGAGTTGAGAGAAGCAAAAATGTTGTTAAGGATCAGATTTATATACAATAAAATATCAAAAAATATGCGTGTATTCATAACCATAAATTTATATATATTAAAGTATAAAATAAGTTACATAAACATTTATTTATCATTGTACAATTATAAATGAAAAAAAATTGCAACATCATAAGAAAAATCACATAACATGCTTGAACATGGTTGCACGTCCAACGCGCACACCTATGATCATTAAGAGTATTACTATTGCAAATATTGCTACTTGAAAACATGTATATGGAATTAAATTAAATTATATATATAATAGGTGTTTAAATTGTACAGAAATCCAAAGAATTACCTTAAAAATAATTAATGTGTAGTCTCTGTCTTATTATAATATACGTTAGTAAGACAGAGACTATGCATGCAGGTATACTGTCCTCTTAATATGCAACATTAACGCTATCTATATAAATTATATACTCGACAACATCAAAATGAAATTATCAATTATAATGTGGTTATCCAAAACCACATTAAGAGAAGAGAGAGCTTAAGAGAGCTTTCCTGTTTGAAAATGTTTAAAAACATCAAATAATTCAATGTGATCACAAAGGTAAAAATTGAATTAACAACAATACATTTTTGGTCAATATTTACATGTATTTTTTTCATATCATTCGAAAATCAATTTTTAAGAAAATTGGCTTATATATTTATAGTAATATTAAAATGTCCAATAATAATAACAAATTTTCATATCTAGGAAATTATTTTTAAGTTTATTGGGTAATATATAACACATATTTTAGTATTTTTTGGTGCTATTAAGTCACAATCCTGGTCATGTCTAATACTTAAATTTTAATGTAATTCTTTGGACTTCTGTACAATTTAAATACCTATTTTATATATAATTTAATTTAATTCCATATACATGTTTTCAAGTAGCAATATTTGCAATAGTAATATTCTTAATGATCATAGGTGTGCGCATTGGACGTGCAAACCATGTTCAAGCATGTTATGTGATTTTTTATGGGCCGAAGCACCCAATGCTTTAATCAAATTACTATACTAATATACCTAAATTACCAAATTCAATTTTGATATCAAAATTAAAAATAATAGAATACTTCACTGAGTGCACTCAGTAGTTGTAAGTCTGTATATAGTTTAGTGTACAGACGCAATAATGATTAGTATTATATATTAAAAATTGTTTTTATACTTGGTTTATAAAAATGTATGTAATTAACTAATAATTTTTTGTAATACTAATGTAATAATGATGGTAACCTTATTATCACAATTATTGAATAAGAGTTAATCTACAAAAAGTTTTTCATTATTACTAAAGAACGGATTTTAATTTAAATAAATATTTGTATGTAGTTTAAACATCGGAATGTTTTCAATATATGTATACGTTTCATTTAATTTTGAATAAACTGAAGCTAATTTTATTTTAAATATTTTACAAAAAAAATATGCGTAATTCTGTGTTATTGTATATTTTCCATTTTTATATTAGTATTTTACTATGTATGACGAGAAACAATCAGGTCTGTACACTTCTTGACATCAAATAACTACGATTAAATATCGTATTTAGGTATTAGGCTACTCATTAGTCATAACTATATACAAATTTGCTTTTTGATCTGTGTTTATATGGCCGTTATTCGATCACAGTATTTTTGTGTCATATCTATTTGTGTAGTTTTAATCTGTTAGTTTATTCCATATTATAATAAAGTTAATTATTTAAATATGCCCAGTCACTCACACAAAAAGATCAAAAGTTGGTCTTTATTTGAAAGAATTTCCAAATAAAACTTTTAGAAGTGATGGGCAAGTTTTATATTGTCAATTTTGTGAAAAATCATTGTTGATTGACCAACATCCAAATTTTATTGTATATGATCTAATTGCTGTTATTTTAAATTTTAAAATGTCAAATTATATGTTATTTTTAACTGTTTCTCTTACAAAGATAATTCAGAATAAAAAATTTGAATTTGTATTATGTATTATTTATAATAAATTCTATCTTATATTAAATTTAAATAGTACAATATTATAAATAAATATATCTTAAGAAATAATGAAATATATAATATATATTTAAATATTTTTAATTTTATACTAAATTAAAATACGTTCCCTAATTATTACATAGAATAAAAGCAAGAAGTATCTACCTATATTATAGTAACGTATATCTACTATATTATTATTATAGGGTATATAATCAGGTGTGTATACTGTCACTGTACACAAGTCATATTTAAATGTTACATTAAACTGTAAAATATAAACAATACCCCGTTCAATTGTATCTATATTTTCCAAATTAGTAGTTTTGTATTAGAATTTTAACTAAACTAATGCAAATTTCTTGAACAATAGACGCTATTAAAAGTATTACAGTAGTCTTGCTAATCCAAACTAGATGGGACCAAATTCTATCCGGATGAAACAAAATGACGTTTTTTTTTAACATA
Source organism: Rhopalosiphum maidis (assembly GCF_003676215.2). Classification (NCBI taxonomy): domain Eukaryota; kingdom Metazoa; phylum Arthropoda; class Insecta; order Hemiptera; family Aphididae; genus Rhopalosiphum; species Rhopalosiphum maidis. Next base: position 68,338,908 of record NC_040879.1, read on the forward strand.
CTAATAAATATTTTTCAAAAAACACCTTATGTATTTATACAAATTCAAAATTTGTTGATTTACAATTTTACATTACACATTATTATTGTTATTATTGTGATAAATGTATTACATATGTACATATATCAAAACAAATTTATAGAAAATTAAAGAAAGTATGAAATACAAATTGTCTAGATTAGCGATGACCAGATTATTGAGACTCTACTGTATTATGAAAGGGGGAACTGTTAAAGAGTAGTTAAAGAAAAAAATAATTAAAATTAGTTTTGTTAAAGCATTAAAACTTTTATAAGAAAAAAAAAATAATCACAAAGACTAGGGGTTAAAAAATATAGTCACTAAATATGCATATTTTTCATATTTAATAAGTAATGGAAATATTTGTATGTTATAAACTCCCAATGTGTTGCAAATAGTTGATATTTTCACAAAAACTATCCAAAGTGTCACACTGAAAATGATCATCAATTCTAAAAAATGTACATGATGATTGTATAAACGCTATATTAATGTTGTATTATTATGTTAATCATGTAAAATATGTGTGAAAGTCATTAATAACAATTAATAAGATCTGAATTTTTATACAAAAAATATTGTCGAATACACACATTCTAAAAGATATAAATCAGCCAAATCTTGATAAAAAATCAATGTACTAAAAACTGGTTTCAATGTTTATGGATTTCTCAAACCAAGAACGCATAATATATATTAAATAACAGTATGTATACAATATATGTTAATTCATAACTGTGAATAAAATAAAATAATTATTAATTTACTCATTAATATTGGTTGATGATCATTTAAGATAACTATTTCGTATATACAGTATAAACATATATCAAATGGTATTTGTTAAATTAACTTAATAAAATAGCAAGGAACTTGTTCAAAGTAAAAAAAATTTCCAAATTGAACTATTTAAAAACTATGGGCTTCAAATTTACAGTATTCATTATAATTATTATAAACATGTAATTTTAATTTTAATTTTTTTAATATTACTGTAAAAGATTAATTAATAATAATAGTAATAATAAATATAGTTTTGATAAAATACAGTTTATTTTTGAAAAATTTATTTGCGCTTATGGTTTGTTAAAAGAGTATTTTTTTTGCACTTTTGGGTTATATTTTATGCTAATAAGCTACAGCTATAATGCACAACTTAATAAATTATTAATATATTGTAATATACATAATACAAAACAATTTAGTAAATTTATAAAAATAAAATATTCATTTTAAAATAGTGTTGCTATTAAAACCAAAATAAACTCAAATAAAAATAAAAATTTAATTTAATAAAAATATTGACACTAACAGCGACATCTATAACAGTGTGCTATGTGGGTTGTCTTTTTAGATAAATACACTCGTACACTACCACCATCAGCCACCACCAAACCAAGCCGATAAATATAGAAATAGCAACTTTCAATAATAATAAATAATAGTAACTAATTAGTAGGGCTCGGAAGTTGATGACCATAAAAACATTAAAAAAATGAAAATATGACATCATAATGTTCTTAAAAAATTACAAATATTTGTTTTAAAGTAATAAAAATATACATTTCTTTTAATTGAACTTTATTTGTGTTCTATATACATTTATCAACGCTTACAAATTATTCAAAAAAAGATGTCCTTAGAAATTAAATAAAAGAATGTATGGAATTTCGAAAATATAGTAAAATCCCATTACAACAAACTCCAAGCGGTCAAATTTTTTTTCGTTATAACGAAAATTCGAATAAGCTCTTTATAAGCCCTACTTCCCAACAGGGGACTTTTATGACTTTTGTTATAACGGGATTTTTTGTTGTATTGGTATTCGTTGTAACGGGAATTATTGTATTACAAAAAAATAACAAAATGTAGGTTTAATAAATTCACTACAACACGACAATGACGACTGTAATAGGTGAGATAAAATCGGATAGGTACTAATTTTAGTCAGTGATGATTTCAAAGTTCTAATTAAGTTATCGGCATAATGATAAAAACTAAACAAATGTGGGAAAATGACCCAAAAATGTCAAAAAATTACTTAAAAAGTAATAAGCACCAAAAAATGTAAAATAAAAATTAGTTCTTCAGATTCACATGCTAATGAAACACATTAGCATCGTCTAAGAAGTTCTAAAAAAAAAATGCAAAATACATCAACTTCCGAGCCTTATTAATAAACACAAAATATTGTGTACAGTGTAGTGTATAGAATAAAGATAAAAGTTAAAATATAGTTTAGCAAAAAACATTAAACATAAAAATATATGAAACTTTAAAATTAAACTCAATATTATATATAAATGGCGACTTAATAAATTTGAATAACACATTTTTAAATTTCGTACAATTTAAAAGACTGTGGAATAAATTTAAACTTAAAAATTCACAACACTAGCTATAGTTTAAGTTTAGCAAATTCTATGCCAATTCATCCAAGACTAACTCTTATTCAACATTTTAAATTAATAAATATTCTAAAACAGCGGTGCGCAACGTGAGAGTCACAACATTTTATTAGAATTATTGGCGACCAATAATTTAATACCAAATGAATAAGTTATATACTATTATAAGAAGGGGGCCGTATCAATGTATTATTAAAATAAAAAATGTCGAGGGTCGTGAATCAAAAACGGATGCGCACCATTGTTCTAGAAGCTTGATGAAAACTGTACAATTCACTTGTTCAAATGCCTTTTAAGTCAGTACAGTATCTACTTGTCTGTAGCGACATAATACGTTCATGATATAATTCACGAACGCTATATTAAAAACACATGAATAGTACTAGGTACCTGCAAATTTCACCAAGTTAGATTTAAGTTTGGCTTTTTATTAATATACCTAGGTACCTAGTTAACTGTCATGTTTTCGTTCCATGGAATTCTTTTGTTATGTTACATTACAGTACAATATCAACCAAGCAATTGAACGGAGATAATATAAGCAGCATAATATTTGCCAAATCAAGGCATGAACTTAATAGTACATTTTTTTTTTTGTAATAAAATTAACACTACCTTCGGCGAAATTGTAGTTGTCTTTCAATATGTCGTCGTCTGACATGTTGTCAAATAAATGAATCACTAGAGACAATTGGAGATTTGGTGTTTAACAATCCGTTTCCTTAAAAAGCGGTAGTAGTATATTTATGTATGTTTTATTGTATCGAAGACGCTGAAATTTTGACGTACAGATCAATAATACGTAAAATAAACAAGTGTTTGATAGTGTAAACAACACTACAACAGTTGTAGATAAGCAAACGCTAATGGCGAAATACTAACAGGTAAAAATGGTCGAAACGAGTTAGAACGGTATCAATAAATGGCGGTGCTTGATAACGCAATTCATTCGATCTAAAAGATGCAAACTATGCCAATAGGCTACAATTCAGAAATAACCAGCGGTCGTCATTATGGCTTGGCAGAAGGCTATCGGATATTCACAAGATTTACAGTATTTCAGATTTTGATCACAGGAAAACCGCAATGGCAACAATGACTAACAATCGAAATTCAGAATGTGTAGTGTGTACACGGTACTACCGACTACGGCGGCTGCAGACTAACACTAAAGCGTCAAAAAGTGAAATACTCATAAAAGATCCGCTGTGCGCGTGCGGCGCGTGTGCTGTGAGCTCGTCCGTGCGTACATTGACCCTATAGTTGTACACTACGGCGTAGTACTCAAAGACGTTGTAAGTACCGTCTTATAAGCTTTCCGCTTTCCTTGACATTTACATTATTATCATTTATTTATCCGATATCCAGTGAGCGCACACAGAATAAATGATAACGGACGGACCGTCGACGATTATCATTAGTCTTTATTTTTATTTGAAATTTTACTCGATTCTCGTATTAAAGAAAAAACTCTTCATCACATTATAAGTTATAACATATTATTTTCAATCACACATTGTGAATCGTCGATAAATTGCAGTACGGTTTTCTATGTGGAGTATACCGAGGACTAGCGTTAAACCGCGGCAGACTTCGTTGTTATTCTCGAGTAGGTACTGAAACATGGGATGAACTATGGTTTAGATGCTTATGTACCTAAAATGGATTAAATTTGTATGTACTTTAAAATTAACAAATGTGTATAAAAAAACTAAGTAAAATATAAATATAAAACTTAAGTGTACCTAAAGGTATTTAGATTGTAGGTCAAAGGCAGTTTGCTATAAGAAGACTATGAACGAATGCTCCTAGTCCAAAAATGGATAGCGTGTACGGTGTATTTACTATGGGTGGTAACAGTTCCGCAACTATTAACTCTGAGGCCTGTGTGCAAAATTTATTTGGGGGCCCCAAATCAATACTATTATTTTTTACTTGTTTTTTTTTTGTATGACTACAGCAATTAATCAGTACCTTTTTGATATATTTACTTATATGGAATCATTTATGATATTATACATACATTATACTAATTAGACAAGATGTTTACCTTACATTATTATATTACTAATTTGAAACTTTATACCAAAACCATTTTAATAATGTTTTATCTAGATTAAACATGCTCATAATATTTTGTAGGTTTAATTATATAGTATTTATAATTCATAATTAAACAAAATAAAATAACTAATAGTATAAACTAAAAACATTTCTATTAAATTTTAATTTAGTAATTTTAGCAAAATATAATAATGAATCATAAGTAGTTTACATTAATAAACCGTTTTTTAATGCAAATACTGCAGTATGTCTAGATTCCCATTGGGTAGAGCACACTTTATATAAAGTTAAATACTTTTCTTCTAATTTTTGATTTAGTGTTATATCCTAATGCCAATAATGCCTATTGAGATTTACTTGATATAAAGAAATTAAATAAATTCTATACAGTTTTAAAAAATCTTGATATGCTTGGTGAAATTTTTGAAGCATCAGATATCACTATGTTTAAGTTATGAGCACAACAATGGATAAATAATGCAGTTGGAACAATTTAATTTATTCTCTTTTGGACTCCAGAGTATTTTCTACTCATAACCGGTATTCAATCATATTCTTGTCCTTTACAATTTAAAATTTTTATATTATGATTGTGTAAAACGTCTTGTATCAACTGTGCGTAATCTGTTACTCCATGTTGTTCTAAAGTATAAATATTTTCTAAAAATGATTCTTTAATATTAATTGTGTGTGTTTTATAGTAAACAATCACATACCGTATAATGACACTGACTTAGTCGTCAGATTTTTGTTGTCTTGGGTAGGGTCTAATATGACTGAGAAAAATAACTCATTATTTATTCACATATTATGTGACATATGTTTTCAGATAAAATTGCAATCAATTAATTTTGAACCTTCCAAAATAATTATTTGATGTGTTTGGTAGGATCATTTAAAAGTACATAAAGAACTGGTAAAAATCAGCTAATAGATGAATTGTTTGATAAAATTACCTTTAAGCTGTACAGACTTATCACCTTTCTTACCTGTATTTCCTCATAAAGCAGTGTTTTTTGATGTGAGAGTTAAAATAACTTTAATGATGTGATGTAGAATATTTCGTTAATATTCTGCTTCTTTAGATATATGTTGTTTTATACTTTTATCAATTGTAGAATTTTTTAACCAAGTACCTCTAACTGTTGTGGCTTCAGTATGTTATAAGGATTTTTTGTGAACTTGAATATTTTAATATGAAGTTATTAAATATGATACATTTTTTCAATCATTTATACCATAAATCCATTCAGACCTATAGTTTGAATTATTTCTGTTTGCAAATAACCAACATGACTCATAGTAAGCTTTTTTTAAAATTACAAAATGTGGAATTTTTGAACCAGTCTTAATAATCATATTATAATAGCTCAATAAAAAATATCTATTTTTATTGTCCTTCTCGAATTCAATTTAAGGTTAACATGTCTCAAATAATAAAATGCTCCGTTTAAGAGAATCTGATATATCTTTGTTAAAATGTCCGCGATCAGTAGGGTACAAACAATTTTAAATTCAATTTATCAACTAAATATTCTAGTCACACCTATTATCAATACCCGTATAAAACCGATTTATTTATAGACATTATAAAATGCTTAATACTATTATTTTAGGACTTGGCTCTTACATAATATTTATCCTATATTTAATAATTATGCCTATAATTAATTTAATCTAAAATGAAAAACAGACAATTAATTTTCAATTTTATATTTTGGTTTTAGAGGCCCCTTAGAGTTGGAGGCCTATGTGCATTGCACGCCTTTCATGCTCAGTATTTACAGTACTGGGTGATGAGTCAATATGAAAATGAATCTAAATCTTATGTGTTACAGTGTAGTATAACGGGTGTCCATTCGCCTACCTGTTTTAAATTATAACTAGACTGGATTTATATACATTTAAAATTTTGAAATATGCACTTAAAAAGTTTCAAATATGCACATAAAAAGCACAAAATATGCAAAATAATTTTTGATTATTATAGCTAGGTATTTATTTATTGATAAATTATAAAACTTAACATTAATGATGGAAAAAAAAACTCTAATTTTATATATTATATGATTGTGATGAAAAAATAGACAATTTATTTGTTATTGGAAAAACAATAAGTAACAATAATATGTCAATACATTTAATACTTAAGTATTATAAAGTAACTAATACAAACAGTGTTATATAATATGAACACATTTTTATAATATGTTGACTATTACCGAACGTAGGTACACTTTGAACTACAGTCGTCAGTCTGTCAGTCCTAGTTTTGTAGTATTGACAAATGACAATAACTTGATAATGTTAAGCAAAATTGATAAGATAAATATATTCAATATGAAAATCAATATGTAATGAATTAAGTACCTACCTACCTACTAACTAATAAGTAATAATGATCTACGGAAACGTAATGTTATATTTTTAAAAATGTTGTGTTGTGGACCAAATTTATAGATAATAATTGTATATAAAATTATCAAACTAAATTAAAACATTTAAATTTATACACAATATGCAAAAACATGCGTTTTATGGAAAATAAAAATTTGTAATATTATTTATTTAGGTATGACTGATGTAAATCTATTTACTGCATGTAATTACTTATAAAAATATGAACATGCATTATATGCAAAATTCCGGTCTTTAATTGTAACATTAAATATTAATTAATCAATATCATTCATTTTTTTTTTTTAAGTTGTTAAATCATAACATAAAATTAGTCATAAGTTAAAATAAGTTTATTATAGCTAATTGTAAAAGTACATGAAAAATGTAACTTTAGAAAAACTAAAAATATTGCACTGATCTTAATAAATTTAGTTGGTGGATGGGTAGCTTATGAAGCTTGCTCCTAGACTGTTGAAGACTCAAGGTACTATACATATTTTTTTTTATTAAATTAAATCAATACATTACATTTAAAACAAGTAATAAATTGTAACATATTAAAATTAAATTATCCCCTTAAGCATAGCTTGTAGTGGGATAATTGAGTTATTTTATAAATTACTTATTACATTTTATAAAGGTATTTACAAATTATTACATCTTTTTTTTTAAAAACATTGTATTGGATTTAATACTATATAAGATAAAAATAACTTGCAAATTAAAGTTTGCTTAACAATCATGTTATAATTAATTTTTTATTTATTTAATAACCAGATTTTTTTTTTATATTAAAAAAGATGTTCTTGATATAATGGCAATGCATTAAAATTAATTGGACCTAGATAATCTAAAAAATGTTTTCCAAAACTTTTTTTTGTTTATTCAGCTTTGATATCATAAGCCCTTATTTCACATTCATTAATTTTTTGTAAGACTAATAATTTTAGAAGAATATAATATGGAAAATTGTTTATACAGCAACCTGACCGGTAATACACCTAACTCTATGTAGTTTGAAACAGAGGAACCTATTAAAACATTTTTACGCAAACATAGCTAAATTCTGTTGTGTTATGAGAGACCTTAATACATTTTCAGAATAACCTCCTCAAAGTATTAGTCGATATTGGAAAATTGAAAATTGATTTATATAACACATTATACATTATGGTGCACATGGTTTCTTTGGATATTATATTGTTTAGTTCAGTGGTCTTCAACCGGTGGGTCGTTACCCATTTTTGGGTCGTATAAGCTTTAAAATTGGATTGCAATAAGTCTTCTTTTTAAAATAAAAATTATATAAGGTAAAAAAAAATTTATTTTAATTATTAAATTTAGAAAATTAATAAATAAAAAGACCTATTTGCATACTAAATGTTGTAAATGTAAATTTTATTTATTCAGTTTTAAATAGTACTACTGCAAAGCATTAAGTAATTTTAGTTTTCTTACAAAGCTTCATGGGTTGCGAAAAATGTATGCCTAAAAAAATGGGTTGTGAGTTCAAAAAGGTTGAAGACCACTGGTTTAGTTTATACATTTTGAAAATAATAGATCTTAGGCTACGCGCCCAATTTATGTTTGAAATATGTATTCTTCAGCGTAAGTTTCAGTCAAAAAATTAAACCTAAATATTTTACTTTTGTTACTCAGATTATTTTTTGGTAATTACATGAGACTAACAAAGTATTATTTGTACCACAAGAGTGTATAACAATATTATCTATTGGTATATAAACATTAGTTATGGAGAATGCAACAAATACACTTTTTTTATATTTAAGGTCAGTTTTTGTTCAGATAATCTCTTAAATACTTTGTTCATTTCAACAGTTGCAATACATTTAACATTGTGCTATGTATCACTTGAGAAGAGTATACACATATCATCTGCATATGAAATAACTGTACTGTTTATTTTAAAATTACATATTTCATTTATGTAAAGTGAATAAAACTGGACCTAAAATCTGCCTTGTAGGACCCAATAATTAATTTAATATCTATCAATAAAAATAGCATTGATCAAAACCGTCTACTTTCTGTTTTTTAAATAACTTTTAAATCACTTCAGGCTTTGATCATTTATTCCTAGCCCTGGTAGAATGTTAATAAGTATTTTGTGGTCTATTGTATCAAAGGCTTTTGCTAAATCTAAAAAAAAAAACTAAAACTTTTTGATTGTTATCCAGATTATTGTATATAAATTAGGTAGCCTCATAAAGTGAACCGGTAGTATTTTTACCGGGTCTGAAACCAAATTGATTTTTTGTAATTCAAATTGTTTGTTTCTAAATATGAAATAAGCCGATTTTTTACTACTTTTTTTAATATTTTTGAAAAATTACAGAGTAATGAGATTGGCTTATAATTTAATATATTCTCTTTTTCTCTAGATTTATACAGTGGTTTCACAATAGCTAATTTAAATTTTTTTGGAAAAATACCTTGTTTTAAACATAAGTTAAAAATATAAGTAATAGGATTAATAATATTTATTGATATTTGTTTTATCATCTTCATTGAGATTTTATCAAAACCTGGAGAGGTTTCATTTTTAGCCTATGTATAATTGATAATATTTCTAATTTTTCTATTTGTTTAGTAAAAATTCCATTGAAAGATGAATTACAGATTTTTTTACTAAATCAATGATACAATTTTTGAATTTCTTAGTGTATTCTTCAGCAACACCCACAAAAAATTTCTTTGGTAAATTTGCTGTTTTGTAAAGGTTCTGTTTGAAAGTTATTTTTTTTGCTATTAATACATAAGGTATTATTGAAATTTTCATTTAAATTACTTTTCTTAGAATCAGTGAGTTTATTAATTAGCCCTTGGTTATCCAGTCCTTTATTAATATTTATTAGATTAGTTGATTTTTCAATTGCATTTGATAGTTTGTTATAAAATAAATCAATTTATTTTATCATAATATGGTGATTTTATTTGTATTGTATCAATTAAAAAAATAAAAGTAGTTTGTATATATAGGTGGATTTTTTTATAATGATTTCAAAAAAATACAAAAATGTACTAAAATATATGTATGTAATAATTACTAATAAAATTATTCAGCTAAAAAAAAAATCATTTATAATCATAAAACAAGAAAATAGGTAAAATATTTAAATTTATATGTAAAATAATAAAAGTATCAATTGATTCAGTTAGAAATTAATTTAATTTGTATCTAGATTCTAGGTTAGCATTAGAGAAAAATAGAAAAAAAATGTAAATTTCACAGAATATTGAGCCTAGGTGTCAGTTTAGTGTTAATTTAACAGTTTAAATTTTATCAATTTTGTGGCATAATATTAAATCTACCTAATATAAATGCTTCTGTTTTAGATCATTATTTCAGTTACTTGCATTTAACTTTTTCTATAGAATTATTTCTTTGAACTAGAAAAAGTAATTTTTCTATTCATCTTTCAACTATTTATGCTAAAGCTTATTTTTATCTTTATTCTTAATCTATAGTGATTTATGCCTAACAGCCATATTATTAAGATAATATTTGTTATTAACTAATAAGTATAAATAAAATATTGAAAAAATAAATTTTTATTAACCTAATGTTTTACTTGTATTCAATCTCCAAGAGAGGGTACTTGGTGGAAACCCCATTGGTTTGTTTCAAACTTACTCTATAAACAGTCCAGCTGATAATTGTACAACGCAGGAATAAATTACTCATTAAATATGAGGACAATTTCAAAAAAATTATGAACTTGTAATAGGTGTGTTAATCAGGATCATTCACTGAACAATAAGTTAACAATACTTATCTAACAAAATTCATTCTTCCTGCTTTTTTTCTATTTTTCTCTACTATCAATATCTATATTATGTAATAAATATTGTATAAAACAATGTCTAAGCAAAATATCGGTACATAAATAATAATATATAATTATAGGCTTTTCGAGTGCGTTTTGTCCATCAGCTATACTCCATATAGGTACCTAAATAATCATAATAATACGGTACCTGTGCGCCGTAATTTATTGCGTTAATAATATTATATTATACTGTATTCCTGTATGGATTTCTTCACCTGTACACCACTATGGCTGAGTTTAAACACTCACCGTTTAACACACGCGGCGCCGCGTATTCGTTCTTCCTCCACAGAACAATGGGCATACACATATTATAGTATGTGAGCCTAAAGAAAAATTATAACAATTTATTTAGCACAGGTCGTGGGCGTTGGTGAAAAAAAAAGGCGATTGTTTATTCGGTAAGCCAGGCAGTCAGTGCTATTATATATTATCGTTCTAATTTACAAGTAGGTACGTCCGTCATAGGTACACTCATGCACATAATATGATGTATACCTATATAATAATATGTATGTCTGCTGGTCGCTGCCTAACCGAACGGTACCTATAAACACAAATAATAACGATCACAATCGTAATATTACCCATGTGTAATAAACTAATAACACACATTATATAAATAATAAATGCAGTAATAATTGCGTACGAAAATCATGGGAGGCTATACCTATACATATTGAACGAGTTAAAACACACACACACACATACGGTTGAACGTTTTAAGCCATTGTTAACGGCCATTAAAAAAATAAAAATATTATTCATAATAATGTAATACGTGCCATTGTTTTGACGGCGTTGCTTGTGCATTTAAATGCAAGAAACGTGGTAACCGTGGAGCACGGGATAGGATAAAAAAAATGTGTAGGTATACGTAGGCGATTTCGTCAGGATGTGAGCTCTATTTATTTCGGCTCGGGGTACGAAAATGCGTGTACGAACATCCATCACAACAAGCTCGAGAAAATGAACAATATACCCGACCGGACAGACGTTTTGAAAATTGCATAATATATTGTAAATAATGTATAATTACCACCGTCAGCTTATTGTATACAATACGCGAGCAAGCGTGTGCCGACTTCGGCAGTGTATAAAAATAATTATATAGCTAATATATTCTTAAAAGTTAAAGTACTTTATACCTACCGATTACCTATACAGTTCAATTTGCTCACATAATATATTATTATACGATAAGCCGTGTTCGAGAGTACGGATTTATGAATATTTAATCAGACAGCTATACGTTTTATAAATACGTATAGCTGTCTAATTACAAATATGCGGCTACGGTATAATACTTAATATTATACTTTTGTTTGGGGAAGTTACGACCATTTTTTTATCGTTGATACGGTACCTAATCCGTAGGCGGAACCTTGTTACTTGTGTATATATAAATTCTATATCACTGCATCAAGCGAAAAAATTATATAGGTACTCCTTCTAGCTTCTGCATATCATGCTATAATATTATAATACACTGCAGTTTTTACTATCTTTAAATGTACCTTTTTGAATATTTAGGTATACTAGTTTAAGTTAATAAAATATAATAACTTTTTTTTTTATTATTGATCTCTTGAAACATCGGCTGCAAGGGCCATTAGTTTAACTTAACTTAAAATTAATTAACAAAGAGTGATTAGGTTACATGTTAGATACAATGTTTACATTTAGGTATTTGTAGCTTAAATTAAATTATATAATTGTACTTATTTTAGAAATTGTAAGATGTTGATAGATTATTGTGGGTCTGGTCCTAGTGCTTCTCCAATTTGTAGTGAAATTTGGTGTTTTATTCTAGGGTTTTCGTATTTTTGGCATTCAGTGACTATATGCTTGAGTGTGTAGTCCACTCCACATGTTTCACATATAGGAGGATTTTTGTTTAACATGAGATAGTTGTGTGTGATGAATGTATGCCCTATTCGTAGTCTATTTATTATAGTTTCATTTTTCTTCTTAAATCCTGGGTTATGCCATGACTGGATATTATTTTTTTATTTGATTTAACTTGGTATTCTGTTTTGTCCATTATTTATACCATTGGTGGTTTAGAATTTGAATGATTTGTATTTTTTTCTTCATATGTGTGTGTGTGTGTAAAAATTAGTGTGAGGTTGGAAGTGGCTGCATTTGACGCTTCGAGATTTGCTTTTTCATTTTTTTTAATACTATTTAATATCTAAATGTATATAATTTATTTTCAACAATGAATTGTTGAGGTTTTTAATTTATGTATATCAAATTAGGTTTATTATCAATTATTGTTCATAGACTCAATTATTCAATATGAGACGTAATGCATTTTTATGTAAGTATTGCGAAAAATCTTAGTTGTAAATTGAAATTTTTTTTTTTGTAAGAAGGATTAAATGTGTGTGTCTGCACTGGTGCTATACTTTACAAATTAATAAAGAGGATAGTAACATTATAATGAAATTTAATTAATACATTAATAAATTTTAATTTTAATTTAAAATAAGTAATACACAAGTTGTTACTCAAAATATTATAATTCTAAAGACGAAATATTATTTTGTGTACCTATTATAAACGTAATAAAATAAAATACATAAATAAAATCATTTTTTTTTTTTGTAGGTGCATTAAGTCATTAACTTTGTATATCAATATAGCAATATACGTAATAATTTGGTACCTATAAAAGTGTGATTTTTATGAATACTGATATACTATACAGTTTTTTAAGCTTATTGTTTCCCAAATATAATATTTTTGGAATATTGGAAAATTTTTTTTTTAAAGATTTAAAGGTATGGACTTACACATAATTGCGAATTTATTATTTTTATATCGTATGATAATTTGTTTCGCAAACCTATATTTAAAATAATAATAATTAATTTGAAATAAAAATATGTTTATAATATGTTTTATGGTGATATATTGATATAAATGCAATGCCATAAAAAGGGTGGGTAAGTGGGTACCGCTCTGCTGTATAGTAGTGATGAAGAGTAGGTCACTATAATGGATGTGTTAAATTTGAATGTAATGACAGCCGACAGGTATTATTCAATGATAATCATTGTAAACGAAAAACGATTCAGAACAGATATGATTTGTCAGTCTAGGATAATTAGTAGGATATTTTATATTATTACCTATATTTAAATTGTAATACATCGTTATTTTACCCAATTCCGTAAAAAATTAAATTTCATAGGCTCATAAAATTTTTTCTATATTAATGCTTGAATTTTTTTTTACAGTTATTTGAAGAAAAAGTTATGGAGAACATTGTATTGGGTTTTTTAACTTTAGGTATAAATCACAAAAATGTTATGAATTTTCAACTTAACATTTCTTGAAAATTTTCGCAATTTTCAAATATTTTATAAATATTTGAACTTTAAATGCTTATAAACAAAAATTGTGACCAACGATTTTTATTTTTTTTTTACTACGATAAGTTTAACTTATAATAAACCTTGTATTAAATTTTAAAGATTTTTTGGATTGTTAATAGCTTAAAAAAAGTGAAAATATTTTGAAAATTTCATCGTTAATAGATTACGCTAATATAAACATTTGATGAAAATTTCAAGTATTTACAATGGTTCGTTTTTGAGTTACAGCAAAATAAAGAAATTGATTTTGTCGAAAATTGATTAAGCATAAAAATTCCCATTTTGACCTCCCCCCAAGTACCAACTAGATTAATTTTCTTTTTCAAAGATGGGCTGAAGTAAAAAATCAAAGCACTTTTACTAACTCCAAAATGGCAAAACGTGATGACAGACACAAAAAAAAAAACCAAACATTATTATAAAATCAATACAACTTCGTTCAGAATCTAAAATAAAACAGATTTATAAAAAATAAAGGTATATTTTTTTGCACATTAATAAAGTAGATTTATAACATTTTTAATTACATCTGCTTATATAAGGTTTTTAAGTTAACTTATTTAAAATAGCACAGTGAACACTGCGATGTAAATAGTCTAATTGTCCAATTGAATGATATAAATAATATAATAATTTATTATTTAATTGCACATTAAATGCTTGAAATTTTCATTAGAATATTAATTATTTTTAAACATTTTACAAAATCATTAAAAATAGTATATAATTGCTTTGAATAAATATAGATATTAATAATTAAAGTAGGTAATAATTATGAACAATAAAAATCAATATTCCGAGTAAGTATAAGTGAACATTTCAGAAGCAGACATCTTCATAATTATACCATGTTTTAATGACTCGTTTGATAGAAGTTGAGGTCTGATACGAATTTGAATAGGTCATCAATAGTTAAATGATTCTATCCTATCATTAAGGATATCAGTTGCATAATAATTTAAGTTAGATAACATTCAACATTATACCTTATACCAAAATCGTATTTGCAAATTCCTTCCAAAATATAATTTATTATTTAGTAAAAATACAAGTATAGTAAACATATAACTAAAATATGCTTTATTGTCACTACTTATTACAGTACACAATATACGCTAAACAATATCGCACGATATTAAAATAATGTTCAGAACGTTTCACATTACCGTAATAACCGTTGGAAATTTGCTCAAAAATCTCTATAGTTAAGCTCCTATTTACGCACAGGCTCGAGTACTCGTTTAAATATCACGTGCATACACGGTACACGTATAATAAATCGTTTTATGGTAACGGGTAAAATATTACATATTATAAACAACTATTTATGCACTTTCGAGTTTAACCATACCATTTACCGATGTCGCCAACGCTGTTTTATGCAGATAAATCACTGAATTTTGTGTGCCGTAATAAACAGGGCCGTCCCAAGGTTTTTCGGGGCCAGGGGCAAATTAATTTGGGGGCCCTTTGACCATAATAATAAAATATGATAAACAAAATACTCACTGAGAATAACAAAATGTTTATAAACGTTATTTTTCCAAACCTTAACCAATCAAGCTCATTTAAATTCGTGTACCTATAGCATTACATACTTACATAATAGAATTTAATATTATTCATATTATTTATATCAATATTATTCAATACATTATTAGCAATGTATTACCATGTATACAAAAAACTAAAATTTATTCCTAGATATAAATATTCAAAGAAAATATTAACTTGGATGTTTATAGGATTAAATAAATAGATAAGGTAGATTAAGAAAATTAAAAAAAATGTTCATATATTATTTTATTATTTTAAATAAAATATTAAAATGTATATCAGAACAACAGATAAGGTAGATTAAGAAAATTAAAAAAAATGTACGTATATTATTTTATTATTTTAAATAAAATATTAAAATGTATATCAGAACACCTTTTTCCTAGCTTTTTTTTCAGCAAAGCTGTCAATAATAAAAAAACATTTATCTTCAATAAATTTAACATGTAATTATGAATGTAAATAGGTATAACCGTATTAGGGTATAATTTAGTATTATTTTATAAGTACAGGTAGATATAATGATACAGACTATAGCTTAATGTCCCAATACGAAGATAGACTACTTTAAAGACTAATAGAAATATTAAAAATTAATCATTTTAATAAAAATAAAGAATAATATGTACATATTTCAATCAATTATTACTTACTAATATTGGTGTTTCTGCTAATCGCTATTTACTGTGCTAGTAATAAATTTATAAAAATACAGGGACACTGTGGTAGTGTGGTACACATCGACTGTCGAGTAATTAGCAACCGAATGGTGCGGCCGTGTAGGTTGTGGTTTACTATACAGAATAGTCAATTCTACAATGTATCGGTTATAGGTTTTTGTCTAAAAATATCGAGTGCTGCGTGCACCATCGCCTATCGTAGCAAATCAAGTATCGTTATCGCGATCTATCCACATTATACTACACACATATACTATACACATTATACTAATATATTAAAATATTATTAAGTAGAAACGACGGCATAGACGAGCGGTGCGGTGGAGGAGATTGTTTTGACTACGTGACTGGACGTCATGCTCTTACTCGCGCATTGTATGACTGTATAAGACAGTAATAAATTATATTTTAATTTTATTTTAAGTATTAATATTATGTGGATGACGCAAAGCAGATTATTTTTGTCTCAATAACGGTGGTCGGTGATAGTTCTTTGTTTTTAATTATTATACATCAAGACTTTTTGGGGGCCCCCTAAAAATATTACAACAATGGGGCCTGGGGCAAAATGGTCCCATTGCCCCCCCCTCTGAACGGCCCTGGTAATAAATATGCAATATGCATGTTTTGTTATGATTACTATAAATAAATAAAAATAAATATAAATTATTCATTAGTCTTAACCGACACTTAACCGGACAATGTAAGAACTGCCCTAAACCTCTAAACATTAACATTCTAAAACATATAGTTGCTAAATGGCAGTGCTTTGTGTACCTACAGATATAACATAACAATGTTTTAATTATTTAGTTATGAATGACTTAAAAATTTAATAATAATGAAAATTAATTATGAACAAGATGTCTTTAGCGAACAAAAAACAAAGTAAGTACTTTTAATATTATAATAAGTTATCAGTGTATTCGATAATTTGTGTTAGTACATCTTGTCCTAAAACATTTATAAAAATGCACTAATTTCATCATAATTATATTTTTTTATAATTTTGAAAAACACGCCAATTGAAATATTAAATGCAGCCTTTACGTAATAACTATTCAATTTTAAATAAAAATAATCAAGTTAAGGAAAAACCAAGTCGGGTTTTCTTTATCGTGAATGCCAGCTGAATGACGTTGTCAACGCATATTTGGAACTCAATAAAATTCGATGTCATGTTTAAGTATGATTATTCGGATCGTAAATTCGAAAATCGGTGTTCTGACAGTAGCGTTTGATGTGCGGCACTAGCCATCGTTTTATACGCACACGTACGAGCTCGGATTAAGTGAAATGGTGGAAGATTGTTATCGATAAGGCGTACATTATCGTCAGATTATTATCATTGCTATTATTAGTATTATTATATAGTCGTAAGTTCGAGAGATGACTATTTATAAGACACGTCAACACGATTTATTACGTACGGTATCTTAAGAGCGATAAAGGCGCTTATATTATGGTGCGTATACGTTGTGCATATTGTAAGCGTACATCAAATCAAATATTTAAATATTGCGACAGTGTTCGGGTATTATGGTTGTAATACTGAGGAAAATCTTGTCGACACAGTACTTCACAAGAATTGTAGATACGCGAGAGGATTATGTATAATATGTGTACTGTACTTATATGTACTATATTATACGACCACGCACATATTATAGGTGACTTATTTTTCGTGTGGAGACTAAGCAACGCACCATCATATAGGTCAATATTATTCAACAGAAAATTTAAATTTTTTTGACATAACTTATATGAGTGATGGTAAGCAGTTTCAATCGTAAACATAGAGAGTGGTTTCTGGTGGAAAATTGGATCTAGCTCACCAGCTGTACTTGAAGGAAGGAGAAGAGATCAAACTCTTTTTTTCCATTTTTTAGTTTTTATTTATTTATAATACATTTTTTGTTTGTGAATAAAACTTATTGAAAATTTAATATAAAATTGATTATTCATAAGTTATCATCACTAACATTTTAAAATAAAGTTTAGAGTAAAGGCACATACATTTTTTTATGACCTCGAAATTCAACATTTGTATTATTGGATAATATTTAAAGGTATAATAATGATTTATTCACAAAAAGTGTTGTAGTATAAGATTTTATAAAGAGAAAGGTAAGTTTTAACCAGATATATAAATGAAAAAAAACTGCTCACTTTATTCGCCATTTGCTAGCTAATTTCCAGTTACATTTTTATCTACATCAATGTAGCCGGTGTAGGTGTCATTTAAATATTTTTTAATTACAAAATATGCGAAATATATATACGTTGTAGGTATATTGTGTGAAAGTTATTCAATAATAAGTTTTCTAAGTTTTATGAAATATATATTTTTTTTAATAATGCCTGATTTCTAGTAATTACCGTTTTTAAATAATTTTTTAAGTTGTTAGAATTTGTAGTCCCCTTAATATTATCATGGATCGAATCAATCGATCTTTAAAAAAATGTTTAAATGCAGCAACTGCTGCATATACTGTCCCCGTGTTCCCGCTTCTGTCCAATAAACGCATTATTAATTTTATTATAAATTAATGTGTTACCAGTTATAACTTATACATTTTAGTTTATAACAATTATTTCTATATATTCTATAGCTCTTAAAAAAATTAAGTTTAAGCTCTTTGATCTATAAATATTGTAAAATTTGTGATTGAAGTTAAAATATATGGCAAAAATAGTATGTAGTATAACAATTTTAATTTACAATACAAAATAATATTTTGTGATGATAAATAATAATATGATTGCTTTACATATTTTAAAAATATATGAAAATTCTAGTAGGTAAACCCGTAATAAATAATTTGAATATTTTATATAAACTATTGATTTTTTCTTAATTTTTTTTTTTTATTATAATTTAATTTATTGACAATGTTAAGGTTTAAATACCAAAAGTCACTTAAAAACTAAAATGTGTTAATATCTTAATGATATTTTTTCTTATAAAATAGCATTTTGGGTAAATACCATCTATAACATACATATACATAAAGCTAAAACACTGGATAACACATTTTATTTAGATTTTTAATTGTTTTATTTTACGAGTGAAAAACGAGATTAGATTTTACAGAATCCCTTTATGCCATTTATTACACATTTACACAACATATAATCCTTCAGCACAGTGGACACTAGACATAATAAAAAATTTGGTTATTATATAAAGTATTTAAACATTCATGATATAATATAATAACACCATTTCATACTTTAACACTATAATATATACAAGAAAGAAACCAAAATTGTAAAATCAATGCATTTATCACTCTATTCAGAATTTAAAACAGGGAAAAACAGAAATTTTTACACAAAACCAGATTGTAATAAATTCTATTTTGTTTCAATTCATAGATAAATAAACGAGGGATTTGAAATAATTTATTATTACTTTAGAAATTATTAGCATTTATTAGATTTAGTATAATTTTTAAAAATTCTAAATATTTTTACTTTTTTGTGCTATTAAGGTATAGAAACTTGATTTTAATAAGTTTTTTCTATTTATATATGGTAAAATGTTTGTTTTGAATAAATAAATTTTATAAATTTGATTATTCAACACAAGTTAATGAAAAATTGCGAATTATTTTGTAGTTTAAAATTTATAAAATAATTTAAATAATTTAAAACTAACATAACTTTAAGTAAAGCCAAACATTATATAAATTCAAACCATGACTAATATATCCCCCACCCCCATATTTTTTACTATACATAATAATTTTAATCAGACAACGTCCCGTAAATATGTGTATTTACTATTTAGGTAACATAAACGAATAATGTGATAGTTTTAACTTTTAAACAAGAAACGTAATTAATTGTATCGTATTTTAGACAATTTAGTATAGGTACAATATTATTAAATCGAAAAATCGTTATATTAATACTGATAAAAAAAATAAAAGAGGCCTATTCAGGACAAGTATGAAAACAAAAGCTATATTGGAGAAGGTGCCTACTTAAGTTTTTAATGTTTTTTTTTTTTTTTTTGAACGAGCTCATGTTTTAAATTTGTTGTGACTGTGAAATATGTTTATTGTGTATGGAATAATAGCATTATATACATATAACTATATAAAATATTATAATAATGATAAATTGTACATATATGTTATATTTTTTTTAACTATTTTAACTTTTTTATTTTCGTAGTCGAGTATAGTTGTAGCGGTTAACGTATTATAAACAGTAATATAATACAATAATTATACATTTATACCACAACACACACACACACACACACATATATATATATATATATCTACTGCCACTTGCTACTCATAGCGGTTTTTCGACTATAATACATATATATATACACTATAGTATATAGTATAATGTAATAATAATGCCAATTTTATCGTGTTATTATATGTCGAGGAAAATTGGTCGATTTTGCGCGAAAACACGTCCACCTGCGCGTAATATATTCCAATTTCAAAAATCATAATAATAATAATAATTGTAAACAAAAGACCTAACACTTGTTACACACATTCACGCCTAATAAATTTAATAGTCTGCCGGTGCTTACCGGCCATCACGCGAAACATGCGAGAAACATAAAAAAACATACACGAAAAACAAAAATTATTACACTACAACAATTTAACGATATTCAGGTATAAAATATAAATTCATATGCGATTTGATATTTTGCGCCCTACGGACTGTAGTAAAAAATAATGTATATATTATATGTATCGGACGTCCCGTGTATGTGTGAATAATACCTGTATAGGTACTTACGCCGTACAGCCTTAGCGCATATTAGGCGTGCACGAGGAAGCAGATCGGTGTTCACCGATTGCAGTTGGACGTGTGAAATTTATCGCACCCACCGGCGTTGTACTTAATGTGTGTATGGTGTTTCCATGGCTTCTGGGCCTATTTGTTTAAATGTTTATATATATATATATATGTGTGTGTGTGTGTACAAAATTATTATAATATCCAAGCGTCTCCTTTTGAGAACTGCGACTATATTATACTGCTTATATATTATAGTGTTATACTATGATATGCAAGGTATCTATATAATAGATATATGGTATATATTATAATATGTTGAAAAGGTAGGTGCGGCGCAGTTGTCGACATTTATTTTTAATTTATAAATACAAATATATAGGTATATGTCAGGTACATCATACATATGAATATATGTATGTATTTACTATGTATTTAATATATTATGTGAGTATCATTACACTTGGGTAGTATTCGGAGTTCTGTTAAAATATTTACTTTTCAAAGATAATATGTTTACCTCGAAGAAAACATTTTTATTTTTTTCGACAATTTTTTGAGATAATAAACCAAAATAAAGATTGTATTTAATAATATAATATTATGCATTTTATTATGTTTATTAAATTTTATTAAAAAAAATACCAATTATTATATAAACGTTCTAATCAGTACCGTAACTACCTATATAGAACTCACAATGATCTCAGAAAAATCAACGATAAATATAATTAAAATAAACTAGAACTCGCTGTTCTATATTATAGTAAATGTCAAATGCACTTCGTTCATTATTAAGTATTTCATTAGCTGTAATTGATATGTCAAAATTGAACTCTGAGATGAATCGACATGATGAAAACCGACTCTGAGATGAGACGGTTTGTTTGCCTACCTATATAATTCTAAGGATATTTTATTAATATTTATTTTGGTATATTATATTGCTATTAGTAATATAATAGATTAACCTAATACATTTGCCAAAAACAAATCATATTTGTTTTACATAGTAATTGATATCATATTATTTCATATTTATGAGCAGCTGTTATTAACTTATAAGTCGCAATACCGACATCATAGTACCTATTACTATAGTGTACTACGAAACGGTGTAAATAGATTCGTGGTATAATAGCTTGAAATTAGTCTAAATATTTTAAAAATTGAAAATAATATTGAATATAGTAAATAATAATATAGTTTACGTAGTAACCAAAAGTTTCAAGTCCCTGCGAATAATATTTTTTGAATTACAAGATAATAACTTTTTGTTTAAATATCCAATATCGTAGGAATTTAAAATTAAGTAAAAAAAATATAAATACTAAGTAAAGTTAGTTTAATTTTTTGCTTAAAGTAAGCCTAAATATTAAAAAAAAAAACTTTTTTAAAAGGGCGATCGAATTTATGTAGCTCACCTCATATTGTCCAATCATTTTCAAACTATCTTAAATAACTTTCCATAATATCTAAAGCCATTTACAGAATTTTAGTTGTAAAAAAAAATTGAAAAAACTGAAAACTATATTTTATAATTGTATGTTAATTGTTTGTGTACCTATACAATTAATTGATGCTGTATTAGTGTCATTCGGATAATTCTTTTAATTCTTTTCATCTTATTGTTCCTATTAATTAAACTCAACTTAATCCAATAATCTTTTACAAAATATTCGTAAGGGTCTGGAGTCTGGACGTCTGGTTATGATTGGGTTTAACATTCCAGATGAAGGTAACTTCTCGTACTCAGTGAAAACCTATTAGAATTGTTAAGTCATATACCATGCCTTTATGTGTGTAATGTTACCCTATCGTTACGACACTGGTTCTAGTATTCGACAATAAATTATAATTGAAATTATATTATATTATGTAACGATGACTAATAGCAAAAAGTAAAATAAACTGAGGTCTATACATCGATCATTTTTAATTACATATAACTTACATAAGTACGTATTACATTAATTTTTATTATTTTATGATTACTATTATTACAGTCTCCGACTATGTGCGAATAATTGTACAATGACATCGGACATATTGTAAGTAATTGTAAGTTATCTGATATCATTTTTACAGAGTGTGGTGAAGGGCTAACTAATACATGTACACATTCAGAGTCAACCTAGGAAGCTTGTTTATGTGGTTAATTTAGAAGCCGGCTCATCTTTAAAAAGCAGAGTGATTTTGACCGGCATGCGGATATAGTTATTGATAATAACTACATATCATGTTTTGTCAAATGATCAAACGTGGCCTATTGACAGTTGCCACCACCCATCACTGGTTTTAATTTTATAAGTTAAAGTAGGTGTGTCAACTGGATTTCGATTAGAATACAGACTACAGGCATAGATACAGACCATAATATAGTTGTGTAAATTAAATTATCAAAGTAATCGTAGATCATAGATTTTTAGATAATATATTAAGAATGTTGAGATATTTAAATATTTTTTTACATTTCAACTTGCCAAGTGTTTGAACTATTTGAAGTATATTGAAGTTTTACATTCATTTATTATATATAGAATACCTACTTATATATAAGTCAAATTTGGTGATTAAAATTGGCCTATTTAAATGGGAATCAAAAGTGTGCGCTTACTTAAAAAAAAATGTACAAGTAATCTTTTTAAAAACACCCGTTTCAAATTTTATTTTATTCCGTAACAATATTAACGATTAAACTATGAAATGAACTACTTTAATAATTAGAGCAAATATAAATTCCAAGTACCTACTCGTTCTTCATAATATTGTGTAAGGACGATGAAAATGTACTATTTCCTATCTAGGGTTTACATATATACTTTGTGTAGTAAAATATCGGTAAGGTTATTTACCATAATGTTTTTAGATCAAAACCGGACACTAAAGTTTTGTTTTTGAGGGGATTGGATAAGATCAAGGATATTGAATAAAGATTAAGGAGTTTCTATTAGAATAGTAAATTGAAAAATTGTAAATAAACAATATTTTTTTATAATTAATAAGATTTTACTTAGATTCATGAATAAAATGCCATTAAACGAAGTATTAAATTAAATATGTTACATGATTTTTATCAGTTCATCGAGGAAAACATTTAGGGAATAGGGATACACATCGTCGAGTGAATTATACGAGTCGTTATCCAGCGCTTGGTATTACATAATGTGAACAAATTATCACACGAATAGAAATAATAGTATTAGTAAAATTACATTTAGTAATATGTTAATAACTTATTTTGTGCCGTCAACGATAATAATGGGTCGTTGCTTGTGACGTTCAGGGAAAAAATATGAACAAAAATAGAAATTACAAATTATCGATTTATATACACCAGGGTAACATAACAAAGATCTGACATCTGACACAACTTTTTGCACCGATATGGCCATGTTTTTTATTTACTTTTGTAAAATCTCGATATTTACCAAATTATAGTAAACGAGAGATGACAAAATTAATTAGTGCGGCCCTGATTATTTTACTTAATGATTTAATATTTTATAGTTTATGGAAAATGCCTGAGAATAATCAACACAGTACACACAAAGTTAAATATGAGTATAATGTAGTGTTTATTTTATTTTTTAAACTATTTTTAAAATTTATATCAATATATAAATTTTAAAACTCAGAAACTATTTACTTGAATTTTGATTTTATATATAATTAATATTTGATTCAATTTATACTAAAAAGATTAGTTTTTATTTGAAAAAAAAAAGAAGTTTATTTAGTCACAGGATATTCTTTAATTAATAGTATATGAAATCTAAAAGTATTTGAAAAATATATAATCAGTAATCATTTTAAAATTTCAACACTCAGGATTTAATTAAATTTAATATCAAAGGAAAAAGTGAGGATGAGCACCTTTGGTAAATTACCCTGTACCTTTATATAACATTACAAATTACAATAATATAATAATATGCGGGTACTAGAATTTTTAACTTTAGGTTATTGTATACACATTATCTCTCATCGCTTTATAATATTTAAAACGATAATAAGATTAACTTACTGTCGCAGACATGTGCTCAATACTCTGCTGCAGTATTTTGTCTGCATTATTTTAAGTTGACAATGCTTATAATTACAAACCGACATTTGTGATGCATTCAAGTTTATAAGTACCTAACAACACTGTATGCAGTGTGTGATATTAGTAGCTATTATTTTTAAATGCAATTAGGAAATAAAAAAGTCGTAGAAACTAATGATGCATTATTTTAGTTACATAATATAGATATAAATTCCACATATAATTAGGTACATAAATGCATTTGCCTATACATGCATAATTTTTTGTCATTCATAGTTTTTTAATTAATTTATGTGGTTTTCAGGGGTTGAATTTATGTTGTAAAAAAAAAGTCTAATATATATTAAGCAATAATAGCTAGTATTTATAATGTTAACTCAATAACAATAATAAAGAAATAAAATATTATCTCGTTCGACTTACGCATAATAGGTGAAAATACATTTCCAGACATAAAAAATGTTCGATCAAAACTTGAAAGTTGTTTAAACTCACATACAACACTAGAAGTTATATAAACAAGATCAGAAAAAATTTTAGTTAGATGGTAAGTTTGAAATTGAAACCAAGCATAATACTCGTATTTAGTAAACTTTCTAATAATAATAATTAGTGCTAAAAATGTAAATTATTTTTTCCTTAAAGTTTCAAATAAATAAGTTTTAAAATAAAATATTTTTAGTGTGGTACTACACAATTTTATTTGAAATCATTCAAGGATTTTGTTTGTTGTGACTTTATGCTTGTTCAAAAGATTTTATGTATTGGAAATCCGAAATGGTTTTGAATCCTTTGTTTTATCTAGAACCATATTGTAAGATTTTTCGATCTTATTTATTACTTTATTGGTAGGTCAAATTTCAGTATTCATTTTTTAAAGTAGTTATACTGAGTTGTACGTTCAAAAAATTACTAAAATATATTGCAATATAACAATGATTTTTATTTTTTGTTTACAATTTTAATACCCTAAAAAGATCATAAAAAATGAAAAATGAATATTAAAATTAATCAGTTATAAAGTACGAAATAAAATGTATTACTTAAAAAAAAAAAAAATTATAACTATAACGGATTTGAAACAAATTAAAACCCCATTTTTACCATAATTTATTTAGTGCATATTTTTTTTTTCAAATTTAGATGTACTCAACTGAAAACTAAAAGTTCGAAGGAGTAGTTAAAATGTTCTTTATAGGTACTAAGAACAGAAGTCTTAAAAATTATTAAAAAAATACAAAGCAGATGCAATATTACCAATTATTATTACCATATTGTATATTATATTACACTTGGATCATTTTTTTTATAAACTATAAAAGTTCACAAAATAATATCAAATACTAAAATTTTCAAATCCTCGTAGCCCTTTTATTTTTTAAACCTATTATCGTGAATCTAAGTATTCACCTTCTCAATACGCAAATTTGAATAACTCAAAAACTAATCGATCGAATTTTGATTATGATACGACAAAAAATGTCAGAAAAATGATCGGTTAAAGAATTTACAGTATTGAGTAAACTCTTTCGGGGAACCGAAATGTTTTGAGAAATACATCGTACAAATTATGTGGTTACACGTAAACAAACTAAATATGTAAGTACATATTATATAATATAAATCATTAGGGTCCAAATAATCAGCTTTAATTGGGTTAAGATAATAATAATGTAAGATAATAATTTTTTATTCATTTTTGACTTATTTCGTCTTATATTAATTGAGGTTGTAACGCCATCCGATTTTACGGAGAATCGAGAGTACTGTATAAGGGGGCTTCCATTTGAATAACAGAAGTTAGTATCTTCACACACGATATCTACTTCTTAATTAATACAAAAAAAATCTCTCAAAAATCAGATATTTATAAATATACACCAGATAGATATATATAATAATAATTATTATTATTCAACTATTTTGCTCACACAATAAGCCGACGACATCCAAAATAATTTTTTCGTCTATTATTAATAGTCGAAGGAAGCCAAAACAATATTGATGTGAGACGGGTATTTGATATTATGTCGGCCATAATAATATATATCACGTGGTTATATAAACGCCATTGACTATTGTCAAGTTCTGGTGGCACTTATATAGGTAATTACGTCACGCAGACTTGACGCCGTTTTGCCATTTCGGTTTCACCTGTATAGCTCACCTAGCTCGCCGTCAACACCCACAGACAGGTCTATTATGGCCGTTTATTTTTGTTTACTTATTTATACCTTCGGGTCTCGGTACGAGTAATTATACATTATGCTTAATTTTTTAATTTTATTTTATATCTACAATAATATACAACTTTTCAATTATAAAATAAATTTGGAAATGTGACGTGAAAAAATTTCGTATGATGATGTTTTTGTAATTTAAAGATTAACAACGTCACAACGGTATATTATCACACAAACTGGAGAAAACTCATGTTATGTTTTGACCATCACGATTTTTTTATGATCATTTGGCGAGTCAAATTTACCCATATTATATCATTATAATTTATATAATATTGTAACGCTATTTTAAGGTTTATGCACTGTCTTATATAGGTACTGTTGATTGGAGCGGCTTTTTACTGGAACTCATGGTCTCACTTGATGTTAATTTTAAATTTATTTATTTTATTACGTTTACATGATATACATTATACCGCATGTATAATTTATTGCCCACAATTGGAAACAAGCTTCGTATGTTTTATTTCCCTTTTTGATACATGTCGGCAGCGTTGTCCGGTAGTTGTACTAATCGTAAGTGTGCATCTGTAGTTCGCAGGTTGTTCTTCTATATATCGCTTTACGCCCCCGAAGACAGTACCTACACACACGCCCGTACATATACCAATCCAACAGCTGTCTCGCCGTATGTGTATATATATATATATTCATATGACTCTTCCCCTGCCGACCCTTTCGTTTGTTGTGGCTAAATAGACCGACACGGCGGGACGGTCGGCGTATCAAACACGATCTCAAAGTGGAAGAATTTACAGCGTTTAACGTTTACGAGAAATCCGCCCTTGTCCCGGGGGGATTTCACGAAATTATAATATGTTTAATAGAGCGTCGTCGCATGCAAATCGAACGAGTGTTTTCCGAAAACGGAATATATTATTATGAACCACCACACGCGTCACCTTTCGTTATAAAACTACCATCATACGAGTATTATTATACGACACTATATTATAATATTTCGGGATTTGCTCGCAATAAATTATTGTGTACGATGCATACGAGCGGATATTACCTATAAATCGATCGTACATATTATACATATTGTATAATAATATTGCATAGTTTGGTTACAGATGAGAATCGCGATTGTAAGCACCTTTAATAAACACCTTGTACTTATATCTATATAATAATATGATGAAACCAAAAACTTTAAAGGATTAGATTAGACTATGATTTTAGTATAAATTTAACGATGGTGAATAAGTGGCAGAGGGTTTTCGTTCGGCATTGGTCTTACCATTATTTTTATTGTACTTATCATCATAAACATTTCAATTGAAATAAATGTTCCCGGAGAAAAAAATCATCAAGGTTATATTGTTAGAATACTGTACTTCAGTCTTCAAGTCCTGAAACTACGCAATTGTCAATTCTATAGAGGACATTTTAAACAAAAATATCAGAGCCCAAAGGTATTACAAAATATTTTACCATTTTTAGATTAATAGCAGTTACGGTGATACACTATATTTTTCAATAATAATAATCATAATTGTTTATTATGTTAATGATATTTATAATTTATAAAGAATTTAAATACAATATTTAATGCTATTATAATTATTTATAATTTAAAACTGAACATATAGTATCCAAATTAATAGGCAAGCTAAATCATCCAATATTTGTCTATATTGAAAGCATTTCATTCGATTAGTCTATCAAAAATTACTGAATGTCCTTATAGTGTGTCTCTATAATTTTAATCTACATAAAAATGTATGTAGGTATACGCATACTCGCACGAAAAAAATAGCTTACCTAATTCTTGAAATAGATTTCACATACAACTCTTAAAGAAGGTTGAAAATAAATTTTCAAGACGCGGTTTGGATTTTGCCAATATTGTTATTTATTTTCGTTAGAAAAATTAAATATTTTCAAACGTTTCTTGTTTTTTCAAATTATTAAATATATTTATTTTATTATTTATATTATAGTTAAATATAAATTGTAAATATATTTTTTTAATAAAAAAAAAAAAAAATGACAATTTGAAATATATATTTTATACATATAACCGTCGTATTATTAAATCTTTAGCTAATGGTAATGGTTTTATAAATATAAAATATAACATGTTGTTGGTTAATTATATAAATGTATAAAATATTGTTGTTTGCACTCATATATCCGATACCTTTGGATGTTATCAAATTGTCAATTTTTTTTTTATGCAACTGGTATATTTGATGAATGATGACCGATGATGATTTAATTTGTTAAATGTAATATTCCTATTTTACGATCAACAATCAGTGTAAGTAAAAGAACTGTGGAAAAATGTAATTATAAAGGTGTCTCTCCATGACACGCTATACGGTGTTAAATAATTATTCAGGGAACGTTAATTTTGTATAGGATTTCAAGTGTTCCACTTTTAGTTTTCCAGTCGTGAACTGCAGGGGGGTCGAAGTAGTTGCCTTCGTTTTTTTCTACGGCGGACATCCGCGCGCCTGCCCATAGTTCTTACCTATATTATATGCTATTATTATAACATACACCTACGAATGTTTGGATTTTAATTGTTTTTATTGTTACATTTCCGTTTTGATAAAAAAAAAAAAAAACACATATACGTAATGTATACATATCTATATATACGGTTTAAAAATAGTCGGTATGAACAGTATAAATACCATATGTGTGTATAGTAAAAAAGATTGAACGAGGATATAACACACAAAATAATAATAATAAACAACCGCTATACATTATAATATACTTAAGTATATGCGTAAATATAGATTTCCTCGACAAAAGTGGAACCGGTAACTACATTTACTCACACACACACACACACACAAGCGCACACAAGCGCGCTCGCGTATTCTTCCTTTGGATATAACGCTGCAAATGACGACGACGACGACGACGACGACGACGAAGACGATGAGAGGTCCTCTTGACAACCAGTAATTAGGCGGTGCGTTGTGTGTGGAACCCATAAATCTTGACGGTTGTTATACTATATTGTAATAGGCATTGGCGCGTAATTCATTTCTGGTGAATTGAGGGCCAAACACCGTCAGTTAGCTTTAATTTGTGTCGCATTGTTTCCGACGACCGGTCCCGGACACACACACACACACACACACACACACACACACACACACACACACACACGCACGCACACAAAGTATGTAAGTATATCGCGGTGGAAGCGACAGAAATATATACATATAATATTATAATATATAATATAGTACGCGACGTATGTCGCCGGCTAGATATATCGGTAAATACCGAAATGAAAAAAAATATATATATAACGTTATATTATGACAATGTTTTTACACAAACAAAAATGGACACACACACACACACACACACGTCACAGGGAGTCACTAGTTTTCGTGCTCACACACACACAGACACACAGACTAACGTACCTACTACACATGTGTAATTACACATTAACTATATGTACCTATATATTTGTGTATGTATATATATATATATATATATATATAGAGAGAGAGAGAGAGGTACACGAGAGAATTATTATTTTTTTGAATAGGTTTTAAAGCGTTTTCCAACAATACTCACGGTAGACTGTACAAAATTAACTGAGTCGAAAGCCGCTAAACAATCATGTCCTTAATTATATGGGCATATCGACGATAGCACGCATTTTGACACGTTATTATCGATGACCAAATGCGCGTGCGGCGTACGGGTGTTGCGCGGCGATGATCAGCTCTCACGGGTGGCTGATAATAATATTATACAATTTTTCGTTAATACACTAGCTACGTATTATGCAACGCACGCGTGTAGGACGCCTGTCCGACCGCGGTAGTGCGTATTACCCGCACGGCGTTTATTGGCGTCGCAGAGCGATGACCATCACCCTCTGGCGAAAATTATGGGGTTGAGTAGGATTGAGTTGCGAGCATCGATAGTCACAGTAAATATTTAAATTGTAAAAGTTGTAGAGCAAAAAATTGTATTGTTAATAGGTAGAAACTTGTGGTAAAAAATGACTTTAATCAAGAGATATAAAAAAATTTACCAATTTACTAATATAATATTATCTTAAGCAGCTTTTCTGAATTTGAATCGACTATTACAAATTGGCAATAACGTTGCCTTAGTTCAGCCACATTTGAACGACATTTTTCCTTGTATCAAAATATTATGGCTGATGATCATAAAAAAAATAATAATATAATAATATTAATATTATTAATCATAATCAAAATCGTTTCAATTCTCTGTCTACTCAGATGTCAAAAAATATTGATAATTTGATGAATACATTATTGAGAAATTTGCTGAAAGAATAGTCAATTAGTAATAATAGTATTGTTTGTTGCGTTAATATAACAATATTAACAATTATATAAGTATATTTGTTTTTGTTGGTGATAATATGGGGAGAGGGGTTTTGAGTACATGCAGCATCCCATATCATAAATTTAACATGTGTTAAAATAATATTTCCGCTCATTTTAATTAATTTCCGTTAATGGAACCACCGTTTACATAGCTTAAACGTTATAGTAAGATTTTACCACTCGGAGTGCGCGACAAATTCGAGTCAAAACTCAAAATATATTATTAAAAATAATAGAGTATTATGCGAACTTAATATTTTTCCTTATGGACTAATAATGAACTCGAAATAATTAATATAAAGCATATACCTACTATGTGCAACGAACGAGGCGGCATATTATATGTTTTTCCTCAAATTGGTATCGAACACATGCGCAATAATAATAATCGGAAAACAAATTTAATCGTGCATTATAGACTATTATTATTATATACTCTTATTCCGAAAAAATAATTATATCGACGAACACTAGTTTTTAATAATATTACTGCTAGTTTAGTTTAAAAAAAATTTGGAAGGTGTAGATATAATAGTGTGTAAGCACATACGATCTACCTAACCACAACATATTCTGTTCTATATTGTACACGCGTATAACGAATAGTGGTTTCCGCCTAAGTGGGAGCCGTTGGTATGGTGTTTTTTTTATTGAATGATCTCCTCATCATGACTTCATATATCTTATGTTTTTTACCGTTTCTTACTGTCATTCATGTTGCATATTGTAATTGTTTAAATAGATTAATTTATTTTTAATTAAATCATAATAAAATGTTTCATATTTTTTCAGCTATAGATATTTTGCGATGAGTGAAATTGGTACGAAATCAAACGACGATTTACAATTGGGGGGTTTTATTGGAAAATAATAAAAAGTACACTGTTTTAAGTTTTAAATGTGTTAATAAAAACGTCATTCTCATTAGTAAAACAGTTTTTAAGGATAAGTCTTGATTTTTATTGATACTGAGAGCATTCAAGTTCGATCGATAATTGAATTTGTCGCAAAAGGTATATTTTTGATATTATATTACATAGTTTTTTTTTTTTTTTATGAACGGAAAACGAATAGAGTAATGCCATTTCAGAAGAGTAAATTTTTTGTTGTTGTTATGATGGCTATAAACAAAGGGCGTTATAATAGTGCCTATCTTAAATGTGATATCTTAAAATCTACCCTCCCCGCCCCTAGGTGGCATATTTGTTAACACGTTACTGGTTGCGGTGACCGCTGCAGTTGTTGTTACCGCGATCGAAGCCGGGCGAGTGTATACATATACTACGTTACTATTATGTTAATAATATATCATACTATAGCATAATTATCATACTGGCTAGTTCATAATATATAATTTCATCACGTGGCAATCGATTACTATTTTTCGGGTTTACATATATATAATGTATAGGTGCCCGCGTATAACTACGCGACGGGACGACGAACGGCGCGTTCACGACGGAATACACGCGGTCAAGTCGTTTACAATATAATAAATATATAATATGTGAACAAAAAATAAAAAATAAAAAAAACGGAAAAAGAATGCCACCTCGCCTTATTCGTTGGCCGCCGACTCGGAGATTGCATATTATATTATTATTATTATATTTCGTCTTTCATTCTTCCATATAATTCGTCTGGGCCACACAATATATAATATAATATAACTATTACAATATAATAATAATAATAATATACATATATATATGTTATAATATTATACACACACACACTAGTCTGTATATATGTGCGCGTGCGTGCGTGCGTTTGACTGTGCGGATACCGAACAAAATTAACTGTCGGAACGCGTATACTATTACGTATACCTATATGGGTACGCCGCGGCAGTCGTTGCACCTCGGCCGTGCTTGTGTGAAAGAACAACCGAAGTGTGCGCACATCAAAATACAGTAGCAGTCTGGTAGCAGTCCAGTCACCGCACCGTAGGAATGTCTTGTGCAAGGCAGTCGGTGGCGGCGGCGGCGACTGGGGAAAACAAAACCTTCATAATGTGTATATATACATAATAATATATTAAAATATTATATTTTTATCGAAACACGGATATTATCATACCCCTCGTGCACACACACACACACGTCACACGCACAAAAACACGCGCGCGATCGAAGACTTAAAGGATACCATCGTATCGCGTTTACCCGCACCGGATCACCCGGATTCTCTCGCCCACCCGTCGCCCGCCCGAAACGGTTTTTTTTTTTAAAATATTTTTTTACACGTCGTTTTTTTTTCACGCAGATCTCTGCATACACGGGTAATATATATTTTTTTCTCCGACGGTTTCGGTTTCTCTCTCTCTCTCTCTCTCTCTCTCTCACTCTTCAATTTTCGGTAGCCGAAAATGGGTAAAAAAATATTGTCGATCACGCATCGTCGCGCTAAAACTAGTATATGTATACTTGCGGCCGCACACACAAAACGGCGTAAAACAACTAAAAATTAATATTATTATATCGCGTATACACACACACACACACACGTTTTATATTATTATATAAAAGTGCGTATTTGTATGTATATGTATAGGTACGGCTAAGCCGCTACCGGTCTGTATGTAGCTGTCTGTGTAAAAAATAAAATGTGATCGCCGAGGCGTCTGACTTGGCATTTGCCTCAGTCGTCGATCCATGGCTATATATATATATATATATATATGTTTATATAATATTAATATTAAAGTATATTATACGTGTACGGTCGCCGACAAACTATACCGCCACCGTCGTCGTCGTCGTATACGAATATTGTGTATATAATATCCGCGCATATACAGACGATGTATAAATTCGTAGATACATTCTGAAGCAAAATAATATTTAAATATCCCAACAGTGGTCGCCGCTCGCTATTTCATGTGTGTGGTTCCTTTGACGACACGGTAGATATACCGAAACCGAACGATAAAAAAAAAAACTCGTCTCGATCGGCCATCGCCTTGCTGTTAATACGTACGTGCGGTCGTCTTGATAGATGTTTTGGAGGTCTTTTGAAGACACCGAAAGTCCGACACGTATATTAAATACTGTAGGTAGTATATATTATAATATATTTGTTTTTGACTTATAATATGATTAATATGTGAAACTGTGAAAGTGCTCAATGAATGATAATATTTTATAGAATTCAATTCAAACCTATAATCGAGGACTACGGTCTATACGGTTGAACTAGGACTGGGCATGTAAAAGTGAATCAAAAAAATTAAAAAGTCCTCTTGAAGAAGGCGCTTGCTGCACACAGACATTTGTTGTCTCCGTCTCTACAAAAGTGAATTTAAAGTGAAGTTAAATTTATATTCAGTATATAGTTTACGTTTAGTTTCGTTGGTTTTAATATTAGTGATATTTATTTTGTTTGGTCGACTGGGGTTGTAAAATAGGTACAATAATATAGAGACAATAAATGCGGCGTTCTTTTAAAAATCGATATATTAAAAATAGAATAATATAATATGTTTTTAAATTAAAAAAAAAAATCATTTATAAACATTACACAAGTTTGAATAAGTGAGTTTGAAAATCTAAATTTTCTCACAATAATTAAATAAATATTTACGTATAGTTATATAAAATTAATTTTAATATCTGAAGGTTAGGTTTTACTGTTTTAAAATCTATTGCACGATGTGGACGATGTGGTTAATGTATCGATATTAATGTTTTATTATTTTATCGGAGTATAGGTACTTATATCAAGCGGCAGCCGCAGCCGAGCCGTCAACATAAAGTTTATCTATTTATGGTGTGGAAAATTTTATTTTTATACGTATACCTTTAACTTGAAAGTAAATTAGCGTCCATGACATAAATATTTCTGCTGAGCCCCGTGTATATATATATAAAAAAAAAATAAACATTAAACCGTTTCTCTTAAAAAATTCTGTAGGTACATTATTTTGTACAGTTCTTAATAGTTAATAATTCATCCTAGTTAAAACGTGAATATAATATAATCTCGTTATCTGTCGGCTGTTGTTAACAGGGTATAATTGTATACCTTTTTAGATTATATTTTATCTATACACCTGTTTATTATTTTATAGTTTATGGAGGTATGCAATACTTACTTATTTATTCTATATTTTATCGTGAACGAATGTGTACCACCGTGTGTTATTAAGTTAGAGTCCGGATTTGTATGATTTTTTATTTTAGATTACATTATCATTAGATAAAATTTATAATTTTATACAGTTTAAAGGATTTTTAAGAAATTTCGACTATTAATTGTTAAGCTAAGAATACATGAAAATAAATTCATAGTGCATATAAAAATGTAAAGTATAATTGCATATTTTAGGGTATCGCGACATACTTATAAAAGAATTATATACTTTAGAATATTTTGAAGAAGTTATTTTTTACGTCTGGATTTATTTATGTACTTGTATAATGTTTGTAAACAAAATATTTTGATTCGAGAACGCGACAAGTTGCTATCGTCCATCTCTATCTGTACTTTCATCAATTGAAACCCATATTTTATTATTTTCAACATATTTTTTGATTTGGTCCATTGCATTAATGTAACATTGATTTAAATAATTTTTGCGCAACGTGGACTCATTCGGTATGTCATGTTTGATATATTTTTCAAGAAAACGTCGAAATTCTACGTTGTTTAATTTATTTAATGGTATATTTGATGATAAAAATACTTGACAAAGTTCTTCATTGAACTATGATTTTTTTGTGTCTGAGATAAATATTTGTGTTGTCGCCTTATCTTGAATTTCCTTAGTTCCCCGAGTAACGCCCTTACATGTTTTCCGCTCGCGATATGTTGTTTTAAAGTAAATTTTTTCGGATGCAATTTTGACTCCACATATTTTACATAATATCACTAACCCATTCGTTGAAAATACATCCTCGCCAAACTCCAAAATAAATTTGTGTAGTCGAGCAGCATTGGAACATTTTACTTTTGGCATTTTTAGTGTGAATAAAACGCGTATACTAAAAAATTCAATAACACTAGTGTCTACACTACAGTACCGACCTGTGGCACATCATACACTAAACTAAAGATTTTGTAATGTAAGTTATTTTGTCCTATCGACACATTATCGCAATCATCGGTCGTAAACATGATTAATAAACGTAGAGTTAAAGTTAAGAGAAGTAAGTAATAAAGATAAGTTAATTATATTACCTACGGGTTTAATATTTTTTCATTTTCGTTAAATGTGAATCCGACTGGGCCTACACAGGGTTTTTATTGAGGTTTATATTGTATATTTAAGTTATTTTTTGGCAAAGTATACATTTATTTACAATTTTTTTCAAAATATGCATTTATTCATAAAAATCCCTAAATATGCAAAATAAAATTGAATGTATCTGATTCTATGTCACACAAAACGAATTTATAACTTGGTCTGCAATGTGCACGACTAAAAGAAAAAATATGCAAAAGTCATAAACATCCTAACCCTACTTATGAATAATGATCCTATCTCTATCTATTATGAATAGCTAATTATTAATTACGTATAATTATTATATTTTATATGTGAGACTATCCAACTGTAGGAATGTGGAACATATGATGAATGAAGAGAAAAAACTTCGTTAAAAACGTCTACGTCTATATCATATAAATGGTTTGTTAAACATAAAACAGTCATGAAAATGAATTGGGTCTTGCAAAAAATTTGAGTTGTGAACCATATATATATATTCATATTATTTATAACTAATGGAGTTCATAGTACAAAATAAATAGGTTGTAACATGTACGAGTTTAATGTAAACTAAATTTAGTTTAAAATGGATTTTTTTTTTAAATTTGACTAAATTGTTTTTAAATACTGCTAGGAAAATCGAAAAATTACCTTTGGGAAAACCGTGTATACCTAACCTAAAGGCTAAACAACATCATAGTAAATTTAATTAATAGATCAAAATCAAAAACGTTTTGTGCTCACAAAACTAACTAGAATTATAAATTTATAACGACAATTTATAGTAATTTATTCAAGTTATAGGAAAAGCATAATTTTTTATATTATTCTCCAAGCAAAATGCTATTTATACTACGTTTTATGCAGCAGTTAATGCGCATTAATGCAATGCGCATTGAGTTGGTTCGTGAGTTAGGCGCATATAAACGCATTTATTATTTAATTCGATTCGTCAAATCGAATTAACTTTTACTCCGGGATTAAGAAATGTATGTAAACACTTTAATGCGAATTAATATTTTAGCGAGAATTTTAAAATGTCAAATTATAATTGTTTTGGTCAAAGAATTCAAAGTATAAAACATGGACTATAAAACATTCGCATTAACTTATAATTTTATTCAATCTTGGTATATTTTTAGGTGCATATAAACCCGTTCTCTAATGCGAATTAATTAAATGCGCATTCAATTAATTTGCATTAACTGCTGCATAAAAACGTATAGTAATTGATAATATTGACACTTATACCTAAATAATACAACAATATATTTGATATATGGTGGATATTCATAATTATTAATTTATGGGTTTAAGTTTTGATTTTATAAACGAGGTTCGACATTCGACTCGATTTAAAATATCCCGTATGAAGTAGGTAGTGTTAATTTTTAAATGTTAACCTCTAATAATGTAGTATTTGAAAATTTCATGAAATATATAATTTTGAAATATTTCAGTATTTTAATAAAATTTGTTTTTCTTTTTTAAATAAGTTTTTTTTTTATGAACATAACAAACGAAAACAAGACCATAATATAGAAATTAGTATGTATCAATGATCAAAGCTATAACTTATTATTAATTTATTATCAATTAATAAATAATTATCATTAATATTTGTGTAAAAAAAAATGATTCATGTTTTTTGTGAAATATTTTAGACATCAAACACTAGTCAAGCATGATATTTCTATCTAACCATCAAAGATTTTGCATAATGAATTGAAAAGTAGTGACATTTTAATTTTATCAATAAAAGGCGTTATTTTAATGAAATAAAATATTCACTATACTCATTCATTGCTTCAACCGAAATCACCGGAAAATTGCAAATGAAAATAAAAATTCTTTACAGTCATAAAATATAAAAACCGTTATGATTTCAAATTACTTCGATAACTCGATAGTAGGTTTAAAATATTATGTGTGATTAAAAAAAAATATACATATTGACGGTTTTGAGATTGAGGTCGTATTGATTTTTGGTAGACTAAACTTTCACACGTGGATGACTCTATTACGCTGAAGGGACTGAACTCAGACAACCAAAAAAATATTTGTTGGACTCAATTCCGACAACCCAAAAGTATTCAAGTATTCGTTATTATTATACCGAACACGTCGGCTATACCTATGATATATTATAAATTATCATCATAATAATAATACGGCTGTATGGATCCTCTATAGTGCTATACCTACGAGTTAAACATACTAGCAGGTATGTGTGCGCTTATTACGTATACCTACCTACATATGGGCTTACGCGTACACCTATACACACATGTATAAAATACATTTATAGGTATATATTATAATTTATAGCCACGGTGGTATAAATATCAATCGCGCACAATCAGTGTGATGATTTCTAAACTCTCGACTACCGTCAATCACTGCTGATTATTATTATTATTATTATACGCCGTATGGCTACATCAGTTGAACCTGATAGAGAAACCTCATAAGCATCATCACGGACGTCGTTATGATATGGGTAATAATATAAACGTATAGGACACGCATATTATGATGGCAGTCGCGGGCACACACATAATATTATGTACACGGTAAAAGGTATATACGGTATATATATATATATAATATCATCGCATATTATATTATTATTAATACGTGGGCACGCGGCGGCAGTGCGAGCTGCAGTCGTGTATATAATATTATATATTATGTGTCCACCGGGAGAATCTATCTGCCCTCTTGCTCCGCGACGTGCACCTGACAGCGTATTAACATTAATAATAACGACGGGCGCGCGTATAGGTATAAGTATATAGTACCTACGTGGAATCGTAAGTACGCGCAACTGTGTTTATCGTTATTACTATTATTATGCGTTTCGTATTGGAATTCGTTTGTTTGTATAGGTTTCTCTCTCTCTCTCTCTCTCGCTTTCCACACGACAGTAGTTAGTTACAAGTAGATCCAATGCACACACACACACACACACACACACACATATATATATAAATAATCGTATGTATATAGCGTATGCATAGTAGGCACGCATCTAGCTGTATATGTATATATTATATTATATTATCGAGTAATGTGCGGCGAGCGTAGATGGGTGAAGTCGGGTTAAACGTTTTTATTATTATTATTATTATTTTTTTTTTTTTTTTATATATGTAGAGCGAACTGAAAAATGATATACAACTTGCACGGACACCCTTATTAGGAGGTGATCGGTGATAAACTGCGGACCATCCGTCAATGTAAAATCAATTTGGAACGGCCCCGCGATTGACCGTTATTGGGCGACCACACCGTGCCCTCGAAAATATTATCTACACGCATATACTTAACAACGCGGTATTGCAGGTATACGTTATACTGTTATAATATCACGTAAAATATTATGCACAGGTCGAATAATACTAACTATACATAATAGGTAAACTTGGATACGCGTTGTGATCATTGCAGCTGTATACGACGAAATCGGACGGCATTCCTACTTACACATTGCTGTGGTTATACAAATAGTAAATATTTTGCAAATGGCTAAGACAGTGTAGTTGTAAATAAGAACTATTATATACTTACAAATGTGAGCGCGGACCTCATTGGCTGCAGAGTATTCAACTCAAACAATTGCACGGGCCTTGAAAATAATTTCGCCCTTGAAAAAAAATTGTATTGTGTAATAAAATCACAATTATTTATTGTCAATAAAATACAATATTTTATAGTTAGGTGCTGCATTAAAAAAAAAATATATATATATTTATTGATTAGCTCAAGACGTATTTTTACTAAAACACACGAGGGTTTTGAACTCGTCTATAACTAATTCAATAATACTATTATATCTGCAGAGGAGACTATATTTTTAAAACAGAATTTTAAATCTATCGATATTGAGATTTTTTAAGAAAATAAGTGTCTTTTACTCCTTTGAATCATGTCATAGGAATGTATAAATTACAAATGTTTAAATATAGATATAATACCTTTATTATCCTATACGTATATCTATTAACTCGTATGTAATTTATGTTGTATTATTAATATTTAACATTATAATAAGTATATAAGTACCTACACAACTATTAGTAGTTTCAGTGTATAAACAAAATATACGATAAATGGTATTTTTTTTAAAGTTATAAATATTATAAATAATAGTGAACATTAAATACGCATGGTTTTTGATTTAAAAATGCAATGTTAAATTATTTTGCTTCGATTAAGTTTTAATAATTTTAAATTTTATAACAATTATGTTATTATTATTAGTCATTTATTGGTTCAAACCTTTTTTCTTAGCGAGTACATTGTGGAATCTTTGTATTACTGTTGATGTTTCCATAGTATTCCATGTAAGTATGCCCACATGAAATTGTACATCTGTATATCACCTAAATTATCTGTAAGTACAATAAACCAACGAACAGAACAAAAAATAAAAACATAATAATGATAATTTATTGAAGACTATGATTGTTGCGTAAATTACTCGCTAAAAAAATAAGCTGTCAATCAGTATGAGTAATATAAACACAATATAATACTAAAAAGAAAAATTGTTCTCCGAAAAAAATACGTAATTTTAATATTCTCT
Source organism: Rhopalosiphum maidis (assembly GCF_003676215.2). Lineage (NCBI taxonomy): Eukaryota > Metazoa > Arthropoda > Insecta > Hemiptera > Aphididae > Rhopalosiphum > Rhopalosiphum maidis. The sequence continues at coordinate 68,380,482 of NC_040879.1, forward strand.
GGTTGGACGGTTCAATTATAGTAACTAGACGCGCCATGGTGACTTATGAAACAAGGACGAACCGTAAAAATTCAATACGTTATGGCTAGTTAACAGTCGCAGAAAGTTAATGCCCAAATTATTATATTATTACAATATTTACATTTTTTTGGCACTACTTTTTTGCATACTCAATAAGGGTAATCAGTATAGCTGGCATAGGAATAAAATAAACTAACTGTTAATTGTTGATAGTATATTATGCAGAATTGCAGACTAGTCCATTCACAATATTGTACTAAAACTATTTATGATTTAAAAATTCTTATAAACATGCAATACTTTAAAATTCTAAGGCTGAAATATTCAAGGACTTCATCGTCCTTACGATGTTAGCGGTACAATAGTTATTTTAGATTGTAAACATAATGACATATGGCACATTAAAATTATTAAAAATTGTACAATAAATGAAAACAAATATAACTGTACTATTAATTATTATTATTATATCAAATCAAATATAATGACAAGAATCACTACGAAACTTTATCTAACCACTAATGAGTGTTCTTATTGGTATCTAAATATATAACACACGCCAACCGCAAAAATACTTTTAAATTATTTAATTGTATTTTTTTAATATAATACCTACTAACTCTTCATAACTAAATTAGTATTAATGTTCAAAACTTCTTGATTATGTGTGTCATAACTTCATAAGGTATAAGACATTGAGCGGTTTTAAATTCATTATACATATAAGACACAATAGGAAGTGTGTTATTTTGAATTACCTATTAATTCACTATTTCTAGATTTCAATAGGGATCAAAATAATATAAATAAATACAACTATTTTCATATATATTTCCATTGAAAATTATAATCTCACCTAAACATTTTAATTTAAAATCTAACGTCAATTATATTAATAGATAACTTTGTCTGACGTTTAAAGAGACATTGGTGCTACGGCTCTTAGAAAATTAACTAACCAAAATAGAATATTAACCAATTAATAACGTTTTTTAGTAGGGTTCTATTATTGGATGTCCTCCCTTATTATTATATTTTTTTCAATTACACACATTGTTTTTGTTAAAATAGGTACGAAAAAACGAAAATATTTCATTGCTGAACTCCAGCGTAGCGACGTCAATAGAATGATGTTCAGAACAGGCATTATTACAGAAGACTTTAAAAGATCAATAACTGTTAAGGAAAGATTGAATGATAAGGTAATAAGGATTAGGGAAAAATCAGAGTTTGTATGTAAATCAGTGTGCAATATATTATGGTCTGAGTAACAAGTTATGAGATTTAAAGTTAAAATCAAGATTTTTTTTTAATTAAGTACAAGTACACTGTATAAAAATGTTTTTCAGTACATTATATTTAATTTCCGTCATTTCTGCATTCGCATTTATTTATATTCTCAATTTAAAATTATTTTAGCGCAGGCATCACTTTAATTCTTGCATTAAAAATCATAATATTTATCGAGGACGTATAATTTATTTAAAATTAATAATATTGTATTATAATAATTATAGTATGTAATTTGTTAATGCTCGCATCTCCATATAATATAATCAATGGAGGATTCGAAAATGTAAGTAATACGCAACATTAAAGTATTAAATGTGTTGTAGGTACTTAAAATGCGTGTACGTACAGCATAATTATTATGAATGTCGATTCTGCACTTTTAAATGATTCGTAGTGTACATAAGTATAGGAGTTTTGTATATACATCATATAGTGTTGCGTATATTATATACTTATTTTGCACCTATATATTATTATTATACCTATTGTACCTATTATTCATGTGTTATTATGGTAGAACCAATCGAATGCTAAAGTGATGCCGGATGGAAAAATATGAACGGTTAATAAGTCAAAAAGTAACGTTCTTATTTCCGGTCCGTGAACACATAATATTATAGGTACACATGTATTACAGGCACTCAATATAATGACCAGATACAACTGGCTGGTATATAATTAACATTATATTATATTAATATACTGATCATAATATTATGTATCAAGGTGAAGTAGGCTGCAGTCACGTCCCCGGCGGGCGAGTTTTGCATTGCTTGCTTGGGCGTTAACAATGATTAAAATTATTAAAATAATTACAATACATAATTACATAATATTATGATGTACATATTAGAAAAACTATTACTTATTATAGCAATGTTTAGAGTAAACCTTTTCAATTTACGTATTATGTCTATAACCAAATCATCTGAACAATCACATATTGCACATTTGCACCTTAATTTTGTTGAAATCCAATAATGACATCACTACATCAGAGATTGCATAAATCTGCTGCGACGACAAATAAAGGCATTGACAAAAAATAAATAAGTATAATGAAGGAGCTTAAAAAATTTTCCAAAATTAACATAATGTAACGTGATTAATTTATAGAAAAGCATTAAGTAATGAATACTGTCATTAATTGAAATTTTTTCAAACCCACCTATTAAAAATATTATATTGAAAAAATATATTACACCTTATAAATCTTATATAAATCTTGTATAAATGTGTAATGGTATAATAGTAATATAATTACTATTATACTACGTATATGATTCTCTGCTTATATTTAAAAATTTTCAATCAAAAAATAAATAAATTTATTTTTATTATTTTTTGAATTAAATAGTTACATTTTACATTTATTTTACAGTATAATACGAAGCACGACCAGAAAGTAAGTGTACTCGAATGTTGTAGGCTTTAAAAAAAATTACCTGGTTAAATTAGTATATTATATTTTTGTGATATTTTTCCGCATAGTCACCATCCCTTTCAATGCAAGTTGTAAGGCAGCAGATTAATTTTCGACACCTGCCTCGTAGAACTTTGCCACCACCTCCTTTGTCCACTTGTCGAAGGGAGCTTTCGCCTTCTTGTCTGTTGAAAATTATTTTCCACCTATGTGTTTCTTTAGGGAAGTGAACAAATGATAATACGGGGGGGGGGGGGTTAAAAACATTCCATCCAAAGGATTCCCACAGTTTCCAACTTGGTTTCAGACGTATACACTATACAGTACACTTCAATCCAAGTTTCATCTTCAGAAACAATTGAGTTGAGAAAATTATCACCCACCAGTTAGGTTGGTCTTAGCGGCAGACTCGATCGACATGTTCCACGAGAAAAATTCCTGTGATTACAGTTTTCAACATACTGAACCCGTTATAGTCTTGTTATAAAGAAGAGAAGTAAAGCTAAACAGTAGTGTAGCGAATCATAGGCGTAAATTGAGGGCGACTTAGGGGGGATTAGTCCCTACATTTTTTAAAGTTTTTCAAGAAGTTTAAGGTTATTTATTAGAGAAAATTATAAAATGTAAAACGCAATTTCTAATCAAGATATCCGATTTAGTGTTATATGTGAACATTTAAGCTTCATGTATGAATTTTATATTGTAAATTTATAATAAAATTAAAATGATTGAGCTATACGTTATAATATTTTAGAATGACAACGATAAAAAGTTATGTATAATACGCCGTTAAGTAAATAATTTTTAAGTTTTTATATACATCTTATATAATAAATGTTACAATAAAATTGAAAAAAATTATATGTAGGGGTACGGGGCGAAACCGTCCGCGGGCTTGTTCTATGTTTATGATTTTAGTCCTCTCCTACCAACTAGGCAAAATTACGCCTATATTGCTATAGTAAAAATATATTCCCTACGGTCGTGAGAGCGCGATACACTTACTTACTGGACACGCCTCGTACAAACAGCTAGGAACCTCGTCATCAAGATGATTTTTAAACGTATAATATTACTATTGAAATGACAACACTTGTGATAAATTCCATCATGATACTTGAAAGTAATTTTAATTTACAAACGACATTTTCAGTATAGAAGCCGAAGCAATTTGAATAATTAATTTAAATTAATTAAAAACACAATTATTGACAAGACGTATAAAGAAAATATTTAAATAATATAATATTATGCACACATTACCATATAATAAGTAACAACTTTAGTATAAATATTAAAACCTATATCTTTTACTTATGAATGTAATGTTGATATTTTATACAGTTAATACGAGACATTACGAGTTAAAATGCTATTTAAACAGACTACATCGGTAGAAATGTATTGAGTAAGCATTTTTTTCCAATGTAAAATGTTATGGATACATAACATACACGAGTATACAACAAAATCGTCTAAATTATGCTTTACACGACTACTCACTGTTTAATGTGCATTAGATCGTTAACTGAACGTGTGGGCGCACTTGACTTGGATATAAAAAATATACCCGTCGAAGCCGTACAAGTGTGGTTTTTACTAGGATCACGGGTGTATATATAGATAGTATATAGGTACATTACTCGTCGGCATGAGTTTAAAACGCTGCCACGGCAAGTGTCTAAGTAGCAATATGATATTATATTTTACGTCAGCTGAACAAACACGTATTTATATTCTATCGTAAAATACGTTTTTCAGATGTTTACACTGCTGCATATAGGTACGTTTAATATTATCAAACCTATAGTCAAGATTTTACACCAATGCAATATTGCAATAAGTATATTTAAGTAATGACAGTAACTTAGTTAAATTTTATTATATCAATTATCTTTTTAATCCTTTCCCCGCTGAATTATTTTTTCCCAGTTCACAGCACTGTGCTGGGATTACATTTTATTTTTAAGTATTTTTTTTTCGTGTTGTTTTAAATATTGTTATAGTTCAAATAATAATAAAATTTTCTAGTAACTTTTTTTAACAGATATTAGTTAATTAAGTTTGTGATTGGTTCCCAAATAGTCGATAATGAACTATTATTTCAGTTTATCAAATAATGACAATTTGGGAACCCTGGAAAAGCAAATAATTTATTTTGCTTATAACTGTTTTAATATATATCATATGGTTCTTTTTATTGTCTCTTCGGATTCGTCTAATTTTTACCATTTAATGATATTACCACATTATCGATAACAGCTTTTGTTGATTTTTAAAACGATAGGACGCATATGTGCGTCCATAGCAGTGAAAGGGTTAAATAGTTGTCAGGGATGCCGAAAACGCGTCTTATAGGCATGTACCAAAGTGTGGTTTTACTAAATATTGTACATTTATTATATAATATTTTATGTCTGCGTGAAAAAACAAATCAAAAACATCACAAGAATCCTGAAATCGCGTATATTACCTAGCTGCCTGTCATTTGCGATTACTTACGTTCTTCTCGTTTAGTACATATACCTACTATATGTACTATAATAGTATAATATATATGCATTGTGTGAGTTCGTACTAAGTAGGTTGAAGGTACTACCATATACGTAAGTATATTAGTTCAGTCGCGGCCGATAGGTACATTATCGCGCGTAAACGGTTAATTAAACCGTGAACCGTTTTCACACAAAACGCATATACATATATATATATATAGGTAGGTAAACCTAATAATGAAGTTAGAAAAGAGAAGAAAAAAAACGTTTAACCGCCATATTTTCCGTGTGTACGGGCCTACGGGGAGAATGTCGGAATGGGTTAATGGGTAAATTACACGTTTGGGACTGAAAACGATTTTTTCGTCCGTTTATATTTCTGGGGTATCCTTTTATTTGGATGAGATGTTCGGTCCGCGTCTCTCACACGTTCGTCGACAACAACAACACAACAACAGGCAATATACAACAGCAGAAGCAGCAGCAAACGGCTATTCAAACAAACGCGACTCTCGGACACGATAAGCACCCGGGAATTAAATAATAATACGATATACTCGCCCCCGCGTGTCGGGCATCATATTCACTCCGAGGCGGAGGCGTCCCGCGGCCAAATCTACGGGTATACCTAACCTATGTATATACTCGATAATAACATGTGACAGGGCCCAAGGGCTGCTGGTCCGCCGACGGTATTTCCTATATATTATCGTGTAGGTACCTATATAATATATTGTTCGAAAATAAATTTATAAACTAATATTATAATAACTATACAAGACGAGTCGGACGGAACGGTTTGTTCGGAGCGACTACGGCAACAACAATGTTTCGTGTTACATACGACCCATCGTAGGTATATTATATTATTATTATTATATATTGTATGTTCCGTGAGAGCGGTGCACATTAAATGCATATAAATACACACACACACACATCTGGTTGTATATATACGTGTGTATAGTATATACATATAATAATATTAACGTCGTCGACGTTGTCGTTTCAAAGCACGCAATATTCCACCCGCTTGTCTGCGACCGCCGCGTGAATATGAACCGTCGTCGTACGGGAGATATCAATATATATATATATATATGTATAAATTATTATGTATAATAGGTACGCGTAATATATTATATTATACGAACGCCACGATAGCCGCGAGGAGGTATCCGCCGCCGCGGTAGTTCTTCACACACACACACACACACACACACACGAAATTTCGTGGCTACCTGTATTACGGTCGGTTTTTCGGAATACCGGGGCAACACAAATTTATATGTCCAAACGGGTTATTTCATATTTAATATACGCGCTGCACCCGTGGCCGGTTAGGTGTACAGAACAGTCAATTCCGATTAGCCATACCTATTAAACGCGTGTTGAATTTTATAAATCGGTGAACAAATGAATATATAATAATATATTATACGCAGGTAGGTGGTAGTATAATAAGGTACACACACACACGCGCGCGCGCGCGCACGACGATGCGGCTACGCGCACACTATATAAATACGTATATCGTATATAATATATGCATACACCCTATATATGTATAGTGAGGTTCGAATGAGCGAGAGTATATTATTATTATTATTATTGTTTTCACGATCGTTATAATTATTTCTCCTACCGAGGTTAATAAGGAACTCTACATATTATCATATTATATATTGTACAGGTTACGACGGTTAGGCCAACACGTGTATTTCGTGTTAGCTATATGCCTGTATAATATTAGGTATGCAATATAATATCACGTATCGTGTATTTTTGTGATGCGAGAAAACACGATGATCCGCCCTGCGCCCTGTAGTGTAGTGATATATGATAACGTCGTGTCTATCATAGCAAGCGTAATAATTATTAAAACTGTGTGCTGGAAAAACAACCGAACAGTGATCATCGATATTATGTATCTACACAAACGCATTAATCATACACACTGTCGTGGGACTTCCCGTCGAGGCGTCGACAATCATCCCCGAATGGAGTCGTTTTACGATCTCGCCGAACGTGTTATATTGGTAAAAAAAATAATTATACATCTGTCGATACGATTAATTTCAAATAAAATAGTGATTATAGGTAAACAGTTTATCATACAGTGGTTAGCAAATTTTCAAAATAACGATCGTAAAACGTCTTTACGAAGTAGGAAAAAAAAGGTTTAATCAATTATTTTGTTTCAAGAAGCTACTCGCAGCACATCTTATAGCTACTGGATGTAACATTGAAGTCGTTTGTTTAATATTTACATTATTAATAGTATTTGCAAAAAAACTTTTGATTGATGAGATTTGTTCTAGATGTGAGTTATAGTGCAGTCTGCGCGAGGACGTAATTTGTTTCTCGGTTTATAACTGTCAAGAGGAGACTTTTCATACCTAATAGGAGGATTTTTATCATTTAATTCAGTGTCCGTGTATCGTTTGTGAGACAATCGAGCACTGAAGGTTGGAGTTTGAGTTTGACAATCTTATATTTTTCCATGTACAATGATTTATTCAAATTCAACCTACCCATTACAGTGACCAACCGATAATGAGATACACTCGAAATTTACTTTACAGTAGAGTCATCACTACTATAGTTTTTATTTTATGATATATTATATTTTTGTAATTTTTAACGATCATACCTCTAAATAACATAGCGTTAATTTTTTTTTATTCCTTTATATATTATTCGTTAGCATTATTCTATTAGTGTATGGGTATAGTAATATAAGCACTCAAATTTCGAATTTTGATCATCTTCATTATAGAATTAGAGTCACTTGCAAAATGTTGGTCCACTTTTTCACTCTAAAGATTTTATAAAGTCTAAACCTTAAACAGACATTAACCTCTAACCTAACCTAACTTAATTTTTAAAAATTAAATGAATATTCTGCTTCAAAATAGTAGGTTAAAAATGTCTATTCTCATCATTAAAAAAAAGTAAAAACTTTAGTTATAGGTAATAATAAAAAATGTTTTTTGTGCCTATACCTAATTATCACAAATCATGTATACAATTTTTTTTCGAAAATATCGATACTTTTGCTTATTTACAAGTAAAAAAGAAATCATAAAGAATCATTCAGCATGTTACCTATATATTATATATAATACCACTACAGCTAATCTAACCAGTAGCTAAAGTTATTAAATTAAATTTAAAACGCACGATGAAATTAGTATAAGATTAATATTTACTTTAATCGTTTATGCATATACCTACACGTAGGTATCTATATTCTATGTTGAAAAAAATAGTTATAAAACCTTATTAGGTGTTCAAATAATAGTAGGTACATAATATTATGTTATTATAAAATATCGTGCGTGTTGTGTTTATAACAATATTATAGAATAGTAGAAGTTATACCTACTAAATATTTTATCAATAATCTATATCATGCGCGTACATAATATATAAATTATATGAGATGTTAATAAATTATTAAAATATAGGTATCATATAGATATAGTCAGTATAATAAAAGAGTAGGTAAATGTGGTTGGGCTACTTCTGTTTAATGGAAACACGACGATATCATGAACAATTTTCGAAGTATACAATTAACATGTCGTTTAAATATTATAATCTTGTAAAGGTTATTATCCATCAAAACTAAAAACGCACTTAATATTTAATTTAATAATTTTTTAGCTACTCGTATTATAATATAGACTAGCTACTTGAAAATTGTTTTTAATTTAATGTTCAAAATAGTATATATTTTAAGACGAGGTTATGTAGTTCTTTATTTAAATTTTAAACAAAAAATGGCAAAGCCATTTCCTTAAAAGCTAAATTTTTGTACATAACTGTCTCTACAAGATGCTTAATAGATTAAAAATATACTAAAGTGTGTATATATATATATATAGTATAGACCGGGGATGGAAAATTCGTGGCACGTGAAAAATTAAAATACTCATAATTATATATTTTTTTATAGATATACAGTATAATGTAATTTTGACTTTTTTTTTTTAATAATTTACCCACTCGAAATCTACTGTAGTACAGCATAGCGGTATACCCACTGGCCTAACTGTTTTCTTACTATTTTTATATATGTTTAATACTTTTCGTAAATTAATAGCACGCAGGAAAAAAATAGGTAATTTTTGGCACGAAAAGTATTAAAAAAATGTTCCATTCCCGGTGCTTATAAATACCCTAATTTGGTATAGCAAACATTTATTACACTTGCGTATTTTTATATAAATCATGTGTGTTTTGTGAGACTTTATCTCAAATACACAAATTTATGTTGTTTTATATCCCAATATACTCACTCTGATTTTCTGCCGAATGACAGTTATTGTCGGTGGCCTGCAATGGATGTCAACATCGAGTAAAATGTTATTATAACTTATAATATATCGCAATAAATCTTTATTTTGACATTGACTTCATGAGTAGTGCCGCGATGCGTGTGGTTATAGCGTATTCTTATATTGAAAAGGTATATTATAATATTATATAAAACTCGTACGATGGGCTGATATTATGCACACCGCGTGTCCGCATACAATGAACACCGTTGAAAAGTAAACAGTAATAAAATAAAACACGCCGCCGGTAAGTTTACTTCGGTTGGATGGCGTGCATTTCAATGCGTGTTCTGCTGTACGTGATTTGTGTATAGTGTGTAACGTCACATTATTATATTTTATGAGAAGAAAAATTATAGCAGATAACTGTGCGGCCTACGGGCCCGCCGCGCACTGCTGTCTAAGTAGCGCTCGTTGCAAGGGTACGTCGTTTATAGCCGCGTGAGAAAACACCGATTAAACGAACGTTATTATAATCGTGTGTGTAAATATAGTATTATGCCAAATACCGATAGACACATAAACGCGCTACACGCTTTGTCGATAATAAATACACATAAGCTAAAATTTGACTTTTATTGATATTCACCGGGTCAAGAGGTTGAAATTGATATAATTTTGAATTTTGAATAATTATGGGTATATCTATATTTAATAGTATGTGCAAGATGATTTTCAAAGCACACTCACTCCCTTTTCTTCTTTTTCATAATACACAGTTATTCAAAATCTGATTTTTAAAATTTTTAAATATACATACTTAAAAGATCATATTTTTAATTTCTTGTATTAATTAAGGAATTTCCTATCGAAATAAAAATTTCTAATTTTCAAATAAAAGACCCTATTCACAGTAAATTATTTAACAGACATTTTTCTGAAATGTTGTGTCGTATCGTATTTAAAATTCGAACAAGTTAATAATTAAGAATAATAAATTTATGTTAATGATTTTGGAAGATATGAGGCTATGGACATTTGAACATTTTAGTAATTAATATTATTAACCAATCAATATTTATGATTTAAAACGTTTTTCAAGTATAATAATCTATACTACATTCAATATTACATTTATTTTATATTTTTTTAAGATCATGTTTAAAGACAATTATTATTTATTGCCCTAGTACTAAATTTAAATTACTGAGATACTGTTGGAACTATTTATTAGGTAAATCGAAATTTACGAAGGAGGTTTTTATTTTTGAAGAACAGAAGTTTATATCGTTACAATAAAAATCAAAAATATGATCTTAAACCATATTTAAAAATATCCAAAAATCAATAACTGAATAAATTCAGTATTGAAATAAAAAGTGGAGGTGAGCACGTTTGGTACATGATTGTCCTATACATCGCAATAAATATAATATTATGCACTTAAATATATTATAACGAGTTGTGCGTTGAGTAATTTTTTATGTATTTTAATTTAATGTTTCCGACGGTGTTCTGAGATTAACGAATAAATGATAATGAAATATGGCTATATAGTGATATTATAATATGTATGGTTTTAGGTAGGCAAATATGTATAAGTACAGTGTTCATTATGTATGTTTATTAGTTGTTTTTATTGTACGCGCGCATAATATACCTATCTCGCGGTCATTAAGATAGAATTATTCGACTCAACGTCAAAAATGTCCGTGCTTATTTATACGTTTCGTACTATGCGCATAATAATAATATTGAACATCCACGTCATGCGTGTCCTAATGAATACGACGTATTAGGTATATTTATGTTTTACGTAAATATTTTACGCAACGTTTAAACAATTTCAAAATACTCCAAAGCTCGTTAAACCAGCCAATATATTATTATATTGTTATTTGTTTTGTATTTTGATTTTATTTCATGTCCACTTAAAAAGTCATTTTGCGATATGAATTTTAAAACTAAATATAATTCTTAGAATTTATAGTTATATTCATAGTTAACCGGTAGAAATAGAGTTTATATAATATTTTAGAAAAGTTACAATTATTTAACTTTTTTTGTAAAAGCGTGCTCAGTACAGCATTTAATTATTACACAAAACTTTATTTATATATATTTAAGGTCGTTTTTTATTTCAAATCGATTGACCTTAATTAAGGAATACGGGATGCTAAAATTTGCACAACTGTACGTACCTCGCTTGTCAGATTTTTAAAATTATATACGTATTACAACGCACAATATTATGTATAACCGCTGCGGTTAAAAAGACTTTATTGTATATATCTATCTACCGTAATATTTATTTATTGTTTCATAATTTTAATCAATTTCGAAATTTTGAATATTAGGTAACCACGATAAAGCAATTTTATTATTTACTACAGAAATAATAAGTATTGTAACGATTTACTGTTCATCAAACACTGTATAGAATTAAATACAAAGTTGTACCTATGTAACAACCATTCCGTGCTAAAACCATAATTAACTGAAAACACGATTTATATATCATTATATACACACGTTTACCCGCAGACATAACAAGTTAGGTTATATACTATTTTATACTACGTATAGACAGGTATAGTTATATAGTATAGTTTTTCTAGTAACAAGTCCAGTGGCGTTGAATCGTTTAGTGAATATTTTTAGACACCCACTCTGAAAAAAATGTTCATTATAAAGCCACGACATTATGAAAAATAAGATAACTTACACGCGCGTGTGTATAGTGCATAAATAATACATATTTATTTACATATATAAGCATAACATACTTGAGTATTTAGTTGGATACGTGTACATAGTATCCGACAAGGTCACAGAAACCACTATACATATAATATAGGAAATGGGGATGCGTGTTGAGCGCGACCACGGGCAAGAATACGTTATAATTTCAGATGATTTGATACATTCGATACACTTACACGAGTACACCTATATTAAATATGTTAATATAGATCCATGTAAAAAATTTCAATATACTGAGGTAGAGTTGATGACTAACCACTAGCTATATGAACATCTCAAGTATATATTTATATATATTATATAGTATTATGTATAGGGACTATACACATTATAATTATTTTGTATTAAAGCGATGTTGTATTAACGGGATTAGACGAGGGACCGCAAATTGAGATTTATCTACTCACGGTTGGCCTTTGATTCTATGACCTACTTTCCATTTAAATTTTAATCTCAAATGTCATTTGCTAATTAAAATTATAGGTTACTGCTATACGGACATTTTAATTGCTCAATACAATCAACACGTTAAAGATATTTCAAAAAGAGGTATGAGATTTTTAGATTTATTATGTATTAGAATAAATTGCAAATATAATAAACATAATAGATTGTTTATGAAAATAAAAAAATAATTTATGTGTATTTGTGTACCATAATTGTATTGAATTATATTATAATTTATCTGTATGAATTCTCAATTGTAACATTGTAAATAATCTAAACGTGTAAGGATGGCGTGGATTTGTTGTTCTATTCTTTCATTGTCGTCATTATTAATGTGAAGTGTATATTTTAATAATTTACAGTATTTATGAAACAAAATAAAACGTTGGTACTAAACTATAGTTGGTATATGGTATAATTTCAATGTTTTGTTGAATGTAAATATCTTTGATTTTGTAATACTACAGTTGTGGGTCGGCAATTAGATTTCATCACAAAAGAATGAGAAAAAATACACGTACTTTCCTACAATTTATAAATAATAATATCTACATATTATATAGTATTATACACATTTGAAATAGGTATCAAATACTCGTTATTAGTCATTACTGTCATTACTATTTACCATTGAATGTATAATGAATATATATATTTATTTATAATTAATATTAATCAATAAATATATGTAAATAATTAATTCATGATTATTACAAATAATATGTACTTATTTTTTTTTTAGATTTAGAGCGGAACGGGAGAGTAAATGTGTTTATACCATCTGTATGTTATGTTGACTTTTAAGCCTCAAACCGTCTTATTTCTTTTAAAATCTCGTGATAATTTTTTTAAAGCAGAAATAGACAAACGAATAACAAAGTTTCATGCACAAATTATTTGTGTACTAAAATTTCAAATTGACTACAAATAACTATAGGCGTAGTTTAAATTGAATTTAGACTAGTAATTTGATAATGTGGGAATGGACGTGTTTATTTAAGGTGTGATGCGACTTCGTTAATAACCAATTTCCCGAAAAAACTAATACCTATTTATGAAATAAAATTACCTATTTAAATAATTGTGAAAAACATGCACTATAATCTTTGTCATGAACACGGAAATAAGAAAAAAATAGATTTTAAAATAAAACGATTAAGTTTTTTCAAATATTATTTTTTAAATGTATATTATTATGGCTAGTTATTAATATAAATTTACATAGTATGGAAAATATTACTGTTTAAAAACCCGTACTTTCCAATTCATCACGTCATTTGATTTTTAATAAAAACAATGAAGTTGCAAGGCTCCGCATAGATTCGACACTAAGAATAAAAAATTGACAAAATAAGTTACGAAATTTTTATTACATAAATTTCTCCAGCCACATTTTCAGTAAAATAATCACTTTATCACTGTAATATTTACGGGGCTAGATAAATTGAGTCCGCGATAATTTTTGTTCATTTTGAAAGCGGTAAGTTGAGTCCCGGGTATAAAAAAGTAGTAAGTAAGTTGGGTCCAAGCTATAAACCATTGGTACAACTAAGTCTAAAATATTGAAAACTTAAAACTAATATTTTGTATTTATACAATTTACTTTTGAATAATTTTGTTTTGTGGATGAACTGTTACAAGAATAGTTTGAGAAACATATTAAATTACAAAGTAATATTAAAAAAAAAAAAAAAAAAAACGCTTGCCAAATCAGAGATCGGGATGTAAACTTTCTTGATTTTCAATTTTTAGAAATTTATTAATTGTATGCAATATTTATAATGTATTTTATTTTAATTTTCATTTAGCGAGATAGATCTACGAAATCGGAGAGCGGATTTCGTCGTTTAGGGTCTTGTTAGATTCATATTGGCTAGAAGAAGTGCAGTGAAGATTTTCAAAACTTTATCTTTTATAGTTAATTCACTACAGAGCTTCAAAAACAATTAAAACACATTTTATTGGGCGTTTTTTTTTATGTTTTTTAGCTTTATAACTTTATAGTGAGTTAACGATTGAAGATAAAATTCTGAAAGTCTTCACAGCACTTATCCTAGTCAATGTGAATCTAACAAGACCCCAAATAACAAAATCCGTTCACTAGTTTTGGTAATTTACCACGCTAAATGAAAATTTAACAAAAAATAACTATTTTTTTAACCGTGAAAAATGAAATATTTTTTTTTTTGAAAATTTTTAATCTCAAATTTTGTATCTATTTAATAATCTTTTTTTAATGAGCTGTCAACCAACTTTTAGCTATTATAGTTTTGGAGAAAAGTTAAAAAATAGAAATAATATTTTATGTTAAAGCTAGCTTAATTATTCACCTACTCATTACAACTGAGTTACATTTTTATCATTTTCCTATAATAATTCTTAAAGTTTTAAAAATTCAGACCTTGTTCATTTCAATTATCATACTAACTTGATTAAAAATCAAGAAAGTAAAATATATGCTCGGTAAAGAAAAACACAACGGAACAAATGACGAAATACTCGTATACTAATAATATTGTTAGATTAAAATTTGTTAAATGTTTATCATTTAAGAGGACGCTATACTCGCATGTGTTGTCTCTGTCTTATACACGCGTAACATAGTTAAATACTGTTTTGCGCGGAACAACTTTACTCTCTCGATATTTATTTCAAAATTACCAAAATTATAAATCCTAATTGGAAGAACTTTACCTGTGACGTATCGTTTTAATTTTTTTGATAGTGGTAAACAATAATTTTTAATAATTAAATGAAAAAAACCTAAAGTTCTCAAACCGATAACTTTAATTGCATTCATGTTATCAAAAAAATTAATACGCTACGTCATAGGTAAAGTTCTTCCAATGGGATTTATAATTTTGGTTGTTTTGATTAAAATATCGAGGGAGTAGAGTTGTCCCGCGCAAAACAGTATTTAACTATGTTACGCGTGTATAAGACAGAGACAACACATACGGGTATAGCATCCTCTTAAGATTTTACCTAAAACATAATGATATTGATACATAGGTACTCATAACATTTTTTCCAAGACTCAATTTTTTAATTATTTATACCATATATTATTTATTTAGAACACGATATTATAAAAACCACATGTATCTTAATTTATATATACTTTTTCCGGGACCAAATTTACCAATACCGATATTTACGTCTATATTATTATACATAGGTTAGCCAATTTCGACCTGAATAACTGTGAGGCTGTGATGTATGAAACACAATGTTTACTACGATATATTTTAAACACAGTTTAATACAGATATACCTTTATCTATATAATTTAATCTAGTGTCCATTTATTATATGCACCCTAACTGCGTATCGAAGAAACTCGAAGAAATGTATGTTGCCCGAAAAACATCACTTCTCGACACACGCACACACATATAATAATATACACTCACGGTTATTCAATTACACATATTATAAACGTCCGGTGACACGGTCGGCGATACGTATAAATGTTTATATCCTCGAAACCGGGTGTGACAAATCGGTTATTGAAGCATCCCATTGTCACGCATATTGAACTTTCTTCGTGTGTCTCGAACTGCTGAGCAAATAAACCGATCGGAAAACGAACCATTAAATCTCATTGACATACTCATTATCACGTTACGCCGCGTATGGGTGGACGAGGCAAAGCTTTTGTCACGAATTAGTCAGGATCCCTCGGATGGATAGACAAATAATAAAAATAATAACAATAATGTGAAAAAAGTAATGAAAAACAACACGCGTAGTCTCCCGCGGTTTTTTCTCACTGTGTGTGTGTATATACATGTAAGTATATATAGGCAGGTAGGTGCCTCTGCACCTTAATGGTTGAGTGGCGCCGAAGAAATGTTATACACTTGCAACGAGTTTTGACTTCGTGTGATTACGTTTTCTAAACACAATTGCGAATGATACAAACGCTTTTGTCTTAACACCAGTACACAATGACGAATAATAATATACGCACTGCAGAGTCTAATATAGTATGTATAGTATGTATATGACTTTATCACTATATAATGTATGTATAAACTATGAATGTAGTTTACGTTTTGTATACCCATTACCCGCATCGTACTCGCGTGTATATTATATATAATTGTATTTATATATATTGTATACATTTGCAACTGCATCATGTGAAAACATATTGTTCTGTTTCGGACTAGTGCAGCACAATATAATGCATTTGTATGTATGCTCGATTGCTGTATGGTATATGTTCATATATAATCTATAAATATACTTTTGACTGACGACCGTCATAATATATAATTTATCCGTACCGTATGTGTACACACAATAAACGTAAAATGTGACGAGGATAAGATATTGCGTTATTGTGGGAAACAGTTGTACATAAAATGTAAATGGTAAATATAAATATTTTACTTTCCATAATTTTTGTTTTTGTGATTTCATTAAAATGAAGTAATAAGTACATTATACATTACATACATTAATATTTACCGCCAAATAATTACAGCTATTTTGAGTATTTTGACTTGTATGTAAACTCTAATATTTTAAATCTATCTATATTATAATTTGCAATACATTAATTTATATTCAATATTTTAAAATGATTATTATAATTTTATGTTAAAATATGTGACATATAAACAGAAAATAAAATATCTATTATAAAAATGCAAAATAACTAAGTGACGACGTGACAGTCAGTTAACTTCAACTGCATTTATTTAAAACTATTTTCATCAAATATTTTGATCTTAAGAATTTTATTTTTTTAACATTAAGAAATAATTTATAAGAAGTATAGTTTTAGTATTTAATAGGAAAATTTCAATCGATAAAATATTTTACTTAGATTACAACTTTGAAAGTGGTACATATATGTATACATGTTAATATTTTTTAGGATAATAGTTTTTAAAATATAATTAATATCACTTTTAACATGTAATATTAATTGAATTAAAAAAAACCCTTCTTGAAAGAATTTTCTCGACTTAATTACATTTAATATAATATAAGTAGGTACGATTAAAATTTATAATAGATAATATAACATTGGGTTGTATTCATACCAACTTTGTCGGATATTCTTTCGTGATATTGGTCAGTCGTAAATAATTAAATTATTACTACTATAATAGTTGCTATAAAATGGGCTATAAAATTAACACTTCAACAATACGAGTATTTTTGAAGTGGGGCCCATATTTCATTATATGAAATAAAAATTAAATAAATAAAAATATAGAAGATTCCGTAGCAGGTAAATAAAATCTCTTAACAAAAGAAAAACAATGTTTGTTGTAAATTAAATATATAGGTTACTCGGCACCTCAGTACACGTGTGTAGCATTTTTTTATATATTTATTTTATATTTATATAGTTTATAACTATTCATTAATTGATATAAATATGTACAATTATTTAAGTTGTTTTCGCGCGTTTATATTCGTTTCCCGTAAAATAAAATATAAAAATCGTGATTTATTCTATATTCATATGTTTTATATGTGGACCACCTGTGCAAAATCGTTGGATATAATAATATATATTTTCTATTCCTATTTATTATTTATTGTTTTTAAAGATTGCAATATATTGCTGCATCCAGAAATCCAGATATCCAGTATTATAACATAAATATTACGATGATTAATATTATACATTTATACCGGCAATAATTATATGCCAAATGCAATAAGCTAACTGAGAGCTCGTACAAAATGTTTTTTTTTACTCGTGACCGCGACGTGAACTATATATAATCAATTTAGTAAGTTTTGGTAATAATGTATAAGTTCTGAAACACACAAAAAAAAACACTAACGAGGTTCCGGAAGGACCTCCGAAGTGCCACGCTGAACTAACTATAAACTGATATAATAATGTTCCCCGTAAATCATTAAATATTGTATAATGACGAATTATTATATACCTAAATATCAAAATCCAGCCCCCCGAATTCGGTGACTAATTAAGTCGCGTGCGTGGACCCTAAAATAATCATAAACATATACATACGCTGGAGCATAATATGGTACGACTGCAGAGTCCAATATACACATCAGTCGATTAGATGTTAATCGATCGGTTAATCGGTTGTCAGTCCGCAGGCATGATAATACAGCAATATAAACATAATAATATTGTGCATATACATTTCCTCGCTTAAAATATTACGTATACAAAGTACGTAGATACTAAGTAGTAAATAGCCTTCTTACGATATAAAATTATTATACACAGGTACATGGCTTTATAATATTATATGGATGGTCTAGATGTTATACATATATAATATTCCTAATGTACTTATGTAAACGTAGAAGATCATCGGTGAAATGTAAGACGGTGGGTAACACCAAAAATCGAAATGCAGACACGATTTAATAGTATTACGTACCTGTACAAAGATTACTTTACTCATATATCGATGAGATATCATACTATTATACGTAGTTGTATAAGTATATATATATATATATATGTGTGTGTGTGTGTGTGTGTGTGTTTGTATTGAGTATATTGTGTATAATTTAAAATAATAATAATAATACGAAACGTTCGGGCTCCTGAAATTCTGTGCGCTCTCGGGGGTTAAGATGGGGAGAGTCGACGGTCACGCGAACATGTACGTGGTGCGTGTGCTCCTGGGAACCCGTTACCGTTGCCGCCGCCGATGGTGAATCATGTCATTCCTGTGGAAGCCACCGCCGCCGGGTGCACGTCCAAGTGCGGTTTATTAAACCATCGTATAATATAATATAAATATAATAATATATAATATGTACAACTACAAAAGACAAGTGTGTGTGTGTGTGTGTGTGTGTGTGTGTGTGTGTGTGTGTGTGTGTGTGCGCGCGCGCGTGAATGTGTGCGCACGTCGTATTTATGTGCCACTGTCTGTATACCTCGGTAACTGCGCGGTTATATCATCCTGTCTGACTGCGCTAACGAACCGATGTCGACTTATGTAAGTGTGGCAGACGCCTCCGCCGCCCGCCGACGACGACGAGGGTTATTAATAATAATATATAAGATACACAGTATACATATAATACAATACGACCGTCGCGGCCGTGCGTGTGAGGTCCAACCTGCAGCATTATGATCGTGTGTGCTGTATATATATATATATATATTATAATTTCACATACATATTGCTAGGTATATATGTATATAATATTATAATATAATCGTATACCAAACACGTTTTGAGATTTGTTATTTTTTTTTTCAATACATATTAGTATATAACATTATCGCGTTTATACAGATTTGTATAATATATAATACGTATATGTATATTCGAATCAGCGCACCGCGGAATCTGCGATCACTGCACGACGAGGCGACGTCCGAATCGAATTCAGTACTCCGTCGAGCGTATAAAAATAATTAATCATTAATAACACGCGAGTAATTGATGTATATTATTATTATTAATTAAAACACGCGGTTATAATATGTGCAATCCACACACGCGTGACCGACTGCAAATAAACGAATACTTATTTTAGATGATTTCAGGTTTTCACAATAATATTATCATCATTATCATTGTGTTCCAATTACAGTATTACACTATAGGTATATGTAGGCAATTGCAACATTTATAACTGATACGATACTATGTACACGTGAACTATTTACATAATAAAATTTCACGTGTAAAATAGAAAAGTTCGTCGGTCGCCATCACACGGGTTATTTCAACTTTTTCGCACGATCCAATGATTGTTATGAGATTGCGACGCGTTTAAAAATTCCGTACTACTTTATAATATGATTCAAGTACCTATGTATTGAGAAAGTGATGAAAATCGTCATGTTGTTATAATCATTTTCTCGTTAATATTTTCATAATCATATTATAATATATGTTAGTAACTAATTACGCAAAACGGTTCCGTCCCAATATATGCTTTTGAAACAATACTTAAAAATTATAGACTATATATGGACATATAGTCAATGTTTTTCTGATCCTATATTGAAATTTACTTAATATGTGTTGTAAATGATTCGAACTAGCATAGTGCAGTCATCGCAGATAATAAAAACATATTTTAATATTACAATGTTTCTCTTATGTTTGAGTACTGAGAAGTAATATTTTACACTTTAGTACCTACATAATAGCAATACGTACTCTCATAATTTTCTTATAAAATATATAATTCGAAATTACTATAATATTATAGTGATTTCATAATATATATAATTAAATAAAAATTAGACCAATTATTAGGTTACCTAGTAAATAATAAACCAATTATAAATCGTTAAAAAAAAATATCATCAATAATTATTAGATTGTAACGTTAATATTATATTATATACTATTATTTTAATTTTTAAATATTACTAATTTTTTTTTTCAAGACAGGTCTTATTATTCAGTATCTATTTTTTCAGTACCTATCTGTTATTTGAGAAACGATATCTACAATCTGAACAAAACTAGTTTATATGGATGTATAATTCATGTGTTTTAAGATATTAATAACTAACAGTTATTAACTCAAGTAAAGACTATAGTTAAGTAATTAAAATTGCTTTTGCACAACCTTAAAAACTGTGAAAATCCATAACTCTATAGGTTTAATAATAAGATTTATATTTTAAAATAAACTAATGAATAGTAACTTTTTGCAATAGGTAAGAAATACTAATATAACATTTATAAAGTTTTTTAATATAGTGTAGAAAAACTGAAAAAGTCATCTTAAGTAGTCAAATATTACAACAAACATTATATACCTATACGTATTATTTATAACATATCATTATGAACATTAAATGGACCATGTTTCTTTGTATCTTTTCATCGTTTATTCATTCACATATACTATTAGTAAGTATATACACATATCCAAGCTAATGATGCTGTGTTAATGATTTAATAATATATATATATAAAAATAAATTGTTGTCGTCGTCCTGCTATTATAAATGGTACGATCAACGATTTAATTACGAATTTATGATCATGTTATAAACACAAGGTATTTTATTTTTCACATATTTACAAACAAAGTATATCTATCTTTAACATTATTTTTTTCTATTCAAATTCATCTCATTAAATGATACGTTCGATATCCATAATATATTTCAAATAATGTTATTAATTAAAATTTACATTTTAAAAGATTAAATCAAAAATATAATTACCCAAGTCTAATATATTATGTATTGGATTTTATTAATTAACTATATATTTTGACTAGTGTTTGTGTTTATTTTTATTACTTTATTAGTACATAATTTTTATATTGAATTGAATTCTAAAATTTGCATTATTTTATATAAAAATAATACATCAACTTAATACACAGATTTAAAATTTACAATTGAATATTTGACTTAATTATTTAATACGACTATGTTATTTAGATAAGTACTATTAGAATTGCAACCAAAGAAGTTAGATCATTGTATTACGCTTATTAATTTATATTTTGAGATATTTAAATTTATAACTATTCGAATGGCAAGGAACGATAGAAACGATAGGTTATTTGATTCTGCGCCCTTTATGGTGTAAATTAACGCTAGAAAAAATTCTAGCGGAAAAAAATAATCTCAATCTATTTTATTTAGTGTACGATAACATAGATAGGGAAATTATTATTCCAATTAAAATTTCTTGGTTATAGATAATTTTCAATTGGATGTATATATTTAAGTTTTTGTTATTAAGTTCAACATTTACGTGTTTTTGCTTGATTATTATTAGACATATATTTTTCCGAGTTTTGAATTTATATGAGTAGTTAAATAGCTCACATATAATATTTATATGTAATTGAAAGTAGGAAACACTGATTATTTATGGTAAAATTCTCAGTG
Organism: Rhopalosiphum maidis; assembly: GCF_003676215.2. Classification (NCBI taxonomy): domain Eukaryota; kingdom Metazoa; phylum Arthropoda; class Insecta; order Hemiptera; family Aphididae; genus Rhopalosiphum; species Rhopalosiphum maidis. The sequence goes on from NC_040879.1 coordinate 68,403,048, forward strand.
TAAACCGGTTGATTTAAACCTACATGCACTATTATACACGTCACGCATTGAAACGTAATGTGTATTACGTGGATTCCAAAACAATATATAAATGATATTATACATTTATACATAAAGAAATGCACCTATATGTGAGTAAAAAAAGGTCAAATTATTATCGTCCTAAAAACTCGTTAAGCCCAATTGCCGTTTTGTGTTCTCAAACAGCTTTCTAAACATCGAAAAGTGATTACCGGCTCATTGTTTTCAAATACGACGTATATAATAATATAATTATACTTCCGAAACTTACTACTAGTTGAATATTGTACTACCCATATATAATATTATCATAAAATATACTTTCCCCTCTACAATATGATGTAGACCGATTTTAAATTACTTTTTGTTATTTGATTTTGTCTCTTCTGAGCATACAATATTAGTAGTTTTAAATTTTATTTATTTTTTTAATAAAATGTATAATGTAATTTATTTTTATTTAGTTTCTAAATATAAATAATTAAGTATAATTATTAAAAAAAAATTGACTTTTATTGAATGTTTGAATAATTTAATGTTATCACTTAAGCGATATTGCAAAACACACTGATGTAATATGTGGTAATAATAATAATATGATTGTATAGTATCTATTCTATACAAAGAGTAATACCACTATATAATATAATAAAATATAACTGTAATTTGAATTACGTCTTATTATATCCAACTAGATGTAGAACAATATGTTCAATACGTAAATTATCTGAAGTAAAGACGCTTAAAAAAAATTCTATATATATTTATACATTTTACTCGTATTTTATAATAGGTATATAATACATAATAAAATATATACTATAAATATAATTTATTGTTTATGTAGATCGATGAATGACTGAAGTGGGAAAAATTTTTAATCGAAAACGATACGGTTTTGAAAAAGCTAAATAGATTTAGACAATGAGAAAACATTTTTAAATTCAGTTAAGGTAGATTTCCCGGAGGCGAACAATGGTTTTGGCCAAATTTTTTTTGTCATCATTAAATATACTAAAAATCATATTTAGGGCTCTAAAAAGAAGGTGACTGTCACAAAATTCTCAGATTTTCTGGGAAGTTGTTTAAATGACTAGTATAACCCTGTTCTGATCAAAGAATGATTTTTATCACCGTAAAATTGTCAAGATCGTAATTACTAAGTATGGTGTTGACGATTTTACTATGATCACTATGTATGATATACCGATAATAATATAGTTTGGTTTTAAAATTGAAGATAATGGCATATAGGTAATACTATAAGCGTTTTGCTTAGTGCTGAGTGAATTGAAACCATTGAATAGTTCTAATAAAACCTAACGAGTAGTATGATTATTCTTGTTTTAAACTAGAAAAAAATTGAGTTTTGTGACTTAATTTAGTATAATAAAAACTCATACGTAACGATGACCTCTCTTTTAGTCCAAAGTTTTTATTTACATGGGTATTTATAAATTTATAATGTTCTATTATATTATATTATAGGTAACTATATATAGTACCTAGTATTAAATATCATGAATATTATTGTATTCAAGATTATAATTAATAAATTATATATTTATAATTAATTATAAAAGTGTAAACGTTAAGTTTATTTAGGTATTTATTGAATTTCAATTTAATAACGTGTTTTTCGTAATTATTTTTTAATAATGTAATGGGAATTTTTTACTCTTATATTTTCCAAAAATACTAATTTACTTCCAGGAACATTAAAAGTTGAAACAAAAATTATTTTTACTGCAGAAAAATTTTAATTTAGGGTTTAGACGCTAGTCGACTTCCACACCCATGCCTCCCAACTCTCTCACCAGTAGCGCAACCAGGATTTTTTCAAGGGAGGTGTTGCCAGTAACGTATACAGTAATTCCATAATAAATTTCCAAATTTGTTAGTATACTATGGAAAAAAGTTACGGTTCAAGGGGGGTGTCCAGACTCCAGACACCCAAAACACCCCCCTTGGTTGCGCCACTGTCCTTCACTCAAATATCGGTTTTATTTATTGACATTTGTAATATTGTATTATACGTTTATATGTACAGATTATAAATTTCTTGTCGTAAATAAAAAAAATCAACCAATGTTTATAATATTACATGTAATTAAAACTGTAATAATGACAAAATAATTTATTATTTATTGATAAGATTCTGAATTAAGTATTTAAATAAATATATAACACATGTACGTTATTATTATAATGAGATATAATAGGCGGTATGTGCGGCAATATGTTTCTATACTCATACTCAAATTGACTATAAATATCGTTTATAGTTATATAAACAAGTTAACAGTAATAATTTAACTTAAAAATCTTAAAAAATAAACTTATTTTAATAATTAACATTAAACAATTATTTTTTTTTATAAAGTTAACTCTTTATTATTTTTTTCGTCTAAAAGAATGAATTATACAATAAGCACAGAATACAGAAGTATACAGAGTTTGAATATAATAACTGAAACGTACATTTGATTAAAGGAAAGAAAACCATATACCTATGTATAGGTATAAGAAATAGGTAATAATTTTCTCGCTGATCAATATAGAGACAAATAAATTACCTATTAGTATAATCAGCAACTAAATGTAGATATATATTACATAAAACGCAGTACGTAACATTGTAACAATTTATTAAAATTAATAATGTTATAAAATATGTCAAAAAAAAATTATTAAAATATGTTTTTATTTTTTAATCTAGCTATATACATTTACATAAATCATAACTCATAAGTAAAACACATATCTTAATTAATCTTATTATATTATTATTTCATCACTATAATTCTTATTAATATACTATTATAATCTGTTATTATCATGAATATAGATAAACCTATAACAACTAAGGGTATACCTATTTCAAATTTGTCATAATGTTTAATTTTTTTATTACTTATAAGTACTAAAGATTAATACCCTATCTTTTTATATTAATATTATATAATATAAATATATACGTATACGTATACGTATATATAACTAATGGCCCAGTCGCTGAAGCCAAATTGTATATTCATAACCAGTAAAATTAAACATAAATCATTATATCAATGTACAATTTATCCTTACTGATTAATGATTAACATCATAATCACATTATCATCAATATTAAGTGATAACTATATAATACGAGTAAGAAATAATATATCTAATAGAACCTATTAATTTAGTAAACTGATTTAAAAATATAATTATGTTAATTGTTAACATTTTATATATTACCCATCTATAAAGTATGTATATACCTATATAAATAAATATACTTTGTATGGGGCTCATATACTCGGAAACTACCGAACCAATTAGCAATAAATTTTGTATCCATATATTCCTTAAAATTTCATCTTTTAACTCTTCTAGGCTGTAGGATATTATGACTTATGAGCCATACATGGATTCGTATTAAATCAAGAAATCGAATATTTTTTTTGCTTATTTACAGGATTGCCGCATTAGTATAATAATAAAATTGATTTAAAATAGCCATCCTGTCACCAGCTGCTGTCCTGTCATGCATTGTTATGGATTTTTTTTTTATTAATTAAAGAAAATAATATTTAAAATAACTTGTTTGTTATTCAAATGTTCAATAAAAGGTAATATATTAAGACTGATTTTGATAAGATTTTTGTTTTTGTTTTTGGAGATATTATAAAATTTTAAAAATTGCCTAGTTTTGAATTGTGTTTGAGAATAAACTAAGTTCTCTAAAATCCAATACAGACGAATTGTTCATCTCGGTCGAATTAATTCACCGATAAGAAACACCGATGCTCATTTTTCCATCACGAACTGAGATACGCCGATACAGCACATTAGCACCATATATGTTCATTTTTTCCCAGGTCAGTATATTTAATATTTATACAAAATATTATTTTATTATCATATAACTTACCTTTAATAAAATATATTATATAGTTCAATAATAATCAGCCAAAACAAGTTTGCTGTGAATAATTTAATTAGTGAATAAAATAATATATGATTTTTGACTAAATGTGACAATAAATAATGTCTTAATATAATTACCTATATAAGTGGTATAGATTATTTCAATGACACATATTTTTAAGTTATCAATAGTTTTGATATTTTCAATATTTTAATTGGTCAATACCACGACTCTTCAATGTCTTATTTTATTGTTTTATCAACCTTGGGTATTGAAATATTGAAATATTTAATATCTTGTGATGCCTCGTTTTAAATACTCGTATAGAGGTAAATTCTTATAAATACGATTATCATGATAATTATTTAAATTTCTCGCTTATATAGTACCTAAATCCGGCTAAACCTCCCCTGAAAGACACTTTGAATAAAAATGTATAAAACGTCAGCTATATCGATTGTCCGAAATTTAGAGGTTGCACCGTACATAATATAAATAATGGCTACATGAGCATATGGCTATACGAAAAATGTAAACAAGCGTGTATAATATATATTATTATAATAGGTACGATTTGTTATTAAAATCGAACCAAATAAAAAAAATATTCCTCTTGATATGTATATATATATATATATCAAGAGGAATGTTATATATTATTATATAGTTATTATATATCAATAATGTTTTTCATTTATATAGGTACCTATACTCTGACAGTCTTATAGTGTATCTACCTACGCTGTAGCACTTGAATGTAATCCAAAAAATAAACATACATTTACATCATTTTTGGTAGGTACTTATATCACGAGTTAATAACGTTACATAAAACCATATTATATAATATTATATGAAAAAAAAAGAACTAATCAAAAATCTATTTTACACACAAACACGCTTCAAGCGTTTATCATATTACAATATAATATGAATATTATATACTAAATAGATATAAATTAGTATAATAATAATATATTATACTTTTAAAAAATATAACAACAACATTGTATGATATTGTGTTATTTGAACATTATTATTGTACACGATACGATTTAGGCTTATTATTAGACGAGTGCAAACAGGCGGTGAGCGGCGGACGGTCGCCGCCGCCGTCGTCGATTGTTTCGGTGGGGTGGTATAGTGTAAACCGCGCGGAAAAGGGTGCGCCCGCCGCCGCTTGGACTTTTTCGCGGGCGTCCGGTGGGCGGTCGGTCCGTCGCGGCCGGGGCGAGGTGGTCGGCGGCGGTGGGCAGACCGCGCAAGCGCGCGCACACGACGGGGACGGCCGATGGGCGGACGGTGGCCGATTAGCCGGGCCGGAAGGAGGAGGACACCTGTGCCCCGCGGGAAACGCCCGGGCGCGCGTTCGATCGACATCCGCCGCCGCCTGCGTATACCTGTCGCGCGCGCGGATTATACCTGTTTTTTGTACAGCGTTATCGTATTAACGCGTGTGCGTGCGCGTATGTGTGCGTGCGTGTGTGTGTGTGTGTGTGTGTGTGAGTAACGTGCGTGTGCGAGTGCTTACCTATTCACACTTCGACCCGTCTGCTCCGCCGCCTCATCCACTGCCGCCGCCCCTTCTTCTCGCGCGTCTCTCTCCGCGAACGATATCATACTCGAGACGCGGCGGTAGTCTATGTTTGACGAGCGGACGCGTTCGGTCGACGACCACGACCACGATCACGGTGACCGCGTTCATTCGTCAGTTTTCAAAATAATATATAATATTATTAATATTGGGTGTTATATAGATCGAGCTTCGGTATACCGTTCCGTTTTCGTCGTCGTCGTTACCGAGAAATTTTTTCTCCTCCAGGTTTTTACGCCCCGTGAAATCGCCGCCGCAGTAATAACCTCCGCTGCAGCTGAAGCCCAAATCATTAAATAGCTTTCACGCGCCAGTCGCGTATGACCGTCGTCGTGATGCGTTATTGTGTTCCGTCGACGATCCGTTGGCGCGTCGATCGGAAATCGGAGTTCGCCGAGAAGACACGGTCGTAAGTCGAGTAAGTACCCAACTTAGTTGATTGAGTATAGGTGGCGAGTATAGGTACCCAGTGGCGTGCTGAACAGTCATTTTTTGAGTTAGTCGCCTCAAAGAAAAAAATTCGGGGTGGTTTATTGGATGTATCGTGTGCAACTCGGCACCTGTTATACTGTTATATAATCTTATAATGGTTGATGTATTTTATAAGAATATCGCCTATTTTATCGTATAGGTACCTTAAATTAATATTTATAATTTTTAATAAAAACAAAAAAATAAAAAATAGCAAAAGAACTGATGGTAGTGGGGTGGATGGTCAAATTGTATGGTTTGTCTCAAGTCTGAAAAAATGTTCAACACGCTACTGTTATATCTACCTATCGATGAACACTTCATTGAAGTACTACAAAATATATAGTACCTAATAAATAATAGATTGATATATATCATCGATGAATACGGTTGACGGTGCGGTGTCAGTTTTTTTATTTCGCGGAAAACCTAAGAACCGTAACCAATTTCATAAGTATTTGTGAAAATGAGTTTAATCTGTATGATTATCGCATTGCGAGCAGTTAATATACTAATACTATATCCTATTATTGAACTAGGCGCGTTTAATAAATTGCTCGACCAATCAACGAGTTCTCTGTTCCCCTCTCTCTCTATATATATATATAAACATCATATTTAACGGGCATTTATATGAATATAATCCACCAAAAAAAAAAAATAGTATTTTTCTTATTCTTATTTTTTTTTTACAAATCGAGCATATTATCATTTAAGACGTGATGTCTTATTTTAGTACGATCATCTCATGATTATTGTTGTATAGTTTTTCATTTAGTTTAAGTGGGCTTTCTTTCAGTGCGACGTTTATTCATCAATATATAACGGCAATAGGTACAATGGAAATAAAAAAATATCTCATCATTGTGTAGGATTGACATAAAACCATTTATATCTTTGAATCTTTCGTTGTTAGATTCCATCTATAGCATAAGCTAGTTTGTGATTAATTATCGATCATTTTATTTAATTCAATAAAACGTCATCGCACATTTTGGCCTATACCTAATGTCATATATAGGAGTATAGAATATCTATGTACCTATCTATTTCCCTATTTACCTCTCCGCAAATTGTGTAATTTTAATACCTCATTGTGCATGTTTTCCATAGTTATAATACCTAATGGCTAATATTTTTTGTACATCATAATAATTACACAGTAAATATCACTAATGTAGTTTTTTTAACTATATATAATGAAAGTATAGTAATGTAAAACTTGTTCCGCGGACATCAGTAAAGCCGTATCGATATACTTATATACAAGTATTATAATATGTAAACTTTAATCGTGAATTTATAATTATATTTTTATTATTTTTTATGAAATATAATATACCCATATAAATAAATATATTTTTAAAATTACTTAGATTAGATAGAATTTTTAGGTAAATTTTGATGAACAATAAACTTCTTAGTAAAGTTGATTGTCTGGACATTTGTCAATTGAACTTAAAAAAGTTATTTTCTAAACATTTCCTAAACAAGTTCGGAATATTTTCTAAATAAAAAATGGACAAGTCGAACACGGAGGTAAATAATTTATATAAATGCATAAACACTATTTTTGAACTAAAATTTGAAAAATCCTGTAGCAAACCCTGAAGCTTTTAATATGCTATTATTATTTTAACGATTAATTTTTAAATTAGGCATACGTATAATAACTAATAAATTCTTCTTTATCATTGATAAGTTTTAATATCAAATCATTTTTTCCTAAGTTTGATCTGAATAGCATAAAACATGTTAATAAGATATAAAATAGAATATATTAATGTAATAGGACTATAACATTATTATATATAGATACAAAAATATTTATCATAATATTGATAAAATTATCTTTTTTTGTTAGATGTTTATAATAATAAAACTTTTTTTGCATTACTCGTAGCCCGTAGGTAGATTTATAAAATATTAAAGTTCTTAGTTTTGTAATTTGTGTTGTTTTATAAATAACATCTATAATTTTCTAAACATCATATCCACAGAAAAATTAAAAATAGTTTTTATAATTTAAAACTAATATATTATATATGATCAACGCACGAAACTATTATAGTATTATTTTTTTAAATAATAGTAATGTTAGTAATGATGGTTTAGTAGATATATCTAATAATCACTAACTCAATACATTTTTATTTGTTTATATGCAAATTCAAATGTAAAGTGTATTATGTATAAAGAATTATATTTATAGACTTATAGTATTATTTAAAATGTTCATAATATACATGCATATTATATGTTATAAATTGGAGAATTATTTTGAAAGTATTTAAAATATAAAACTAATTAAATATATATTGTAATCATATATTTTTAATTTTTAGTTATACTTCTCTTCGAGAGAAAATTATAGTGGCTAATATTCTATATACATTTTGGTTATTTACGTTTATTGAATGTATAATGATACTAACGAATTAACTTTATAGGTATAAATGACCTATAGGGTAATAGAAATATATAGGTTATCTATATATTGCTAAATTATAAAATATTAAAAATTTAAAACAAGTATTAATATTGTCGAATAAATAAGTTATTATATTAAATATAATTTATAACTAATGTTGTAACGTATGCAGTTATGCTAAGTATCTATCTTAGTAGTCAACTACAATTTTAATAAGTATATTTGAATTTGTCACAAAGATTATATAAAAACAATTTTTCCACTTTTTTTAACCTAAGAAACGATAGAAAATTTCATTTTTATATGTTGAATACTAAAAAATTTAAAATGTTGATAATATTAAATTAAAATACACTATTAATGATCTTTCATCATATACATCTTAACACGAAACGTACTCGCGCATATACTTGACCAATTGCCTATATTTAACTCCTTAAAAATGGTCAACATTAATTAATACCCTTAAATTTTGATAAAATATAAACTTAGTTTTAAAAAACTTTTTTTTTAAAACTGTATCATTAAATTAATATATATATTTTACTTTGAAGCTAGGTCTAAAGTGAGCACTTACCTTATCATTACTCCTTTTGCATTCAGTAACGATTATTTTACGTATATTATTAACTCATGGAATATATAATTTTTTTTAGCTGAATGTATTTTTTTATAACCAGCTTACTATTGTATTCTTAAAATGACTGTATGTATTATTCAAATTGTATATTTAATATAATTTTAATTATTTTATTTCAGAATATTTTGATTTTCAAGTGGTCACAATTATTAAAGTAATTCCTGTATTAAAAATTGTGTGGCACCCACGAACAAAGCAGTGAACTAATTAGTTTCTTGATTAGTCAATTTCAATAAAAAATAATAAAATTGAAAAAAATATGGCCAACTCTACGTCAGTGACTAAGTGTACTGATTTTTCCGTGTCCAGTCTATGTCGAGACATGAAGACTTCACCTCCTGATCCTGCAATCGTGGTCGGTGGAACCGGAACTAATATGAAATTAACACTGCCTCTAGCTGCTTGCGCACCTTTTTCATCCAATATTAATGGACCAACTGGTAAGTCTCATATGGTCATATTACTCCGTATAATCAAGCTTAGTTATGTAAAAACAATTAGATTTTTAAAAAAAGTTTAATTATAATAGACACTCATAAAAAATAAAAATAAAAGACTTATACAAAATTTGGTTATATACATTATATAATTGTATATACTTAAAGTTGTCTGTTAGTCTTAATATGCTTGATAATCAATAAATTAAATGATTAAATGACTTATTCAGGAAAACTTAATAATAAAAATAAATAAATAAGCTTGATACAATTTATAGGTATACATTTATACAAACCTAATTAAACTTGGATGTAATAAATATTTGTAGATAATTATTAATTCTAAAAATGGTTCCTATATTTTTCATTATTACTTTTGTTTTTATAGAATATGACATAATTTTGGCTAGTTTATATAAACGTTTGGAGAATTAAATAAATTAATAACACAATTAAACAAACAAATAAAATAATAACAAATACAAGAGTAGGGTAAATTAATTTTAAGTATTGGTTAAAGTAGCACCGAGTTCCAAACAACTATGATCAAAACGCAACTATACTTTTTAACAGTTGTACAGTTTTACTATAGTATTTACTATACTTACCTAATATATAAGATAGTAGGTATCAATTGTAATTATCAGGGCTCGGGACTTAAAGCATTTGTTTATTTTTATGGATTGACTTAAAATTTAGCAGAGTGCTATAGAAGTATATGACATGTTACAACATGTTTAGTTATAAAATTTGGAAATGATGCTTTTTTTTTATTTTTTCAATGATTTAAAAAAAAAATGATTATTTCGATTTTTTTTTTTGATTATTTTTGGTTTTTTGACCAGTTTTTATACTTTTTATAGTTCTTTTCAGAAAATCCCTCGAAAAATCTATAGACAATAAGGCAAAATGTCTTAGAGTAAAGTTTGATTTTTTTATAATATGAAATGTTAAACTGTCAAAATTAAATACTACAAATAATACTTAATAAAAAATCTAACATTGGAAATCCTGAAAAAACAATTTATCAATTTAAACCACTCGTATCGTGTATTAGATATATCAAATAATCGGTATTATAGTTCAATAGTGTATAAAAAGTATCAATTAATGATAATCAAGTACTGAAGAGCCATGATATAAAAAAAAAAAAAATAATAACTAAATATATTTTAACATAATTTATTATATGTTAGAATTAAAATATATCTAAACAAATTGTTTATAATTGATATATTATAATAAACATCTCAATCTCATAAAAGTTATGTTAAACCACGTTTAAATCTTGAATTGTTAAAGCTTAAATTGAAAACTAATGTTTTTATTTTTTGCATGCATTACAACACTCATAAAGTATTTACATATGACAATTCAAAACATTAATTCGTATACATGTAGTTTAAAAAAAAAACTAAAATTTCACTAATTTTTATAATATAGTGAAAAATTATGCGTTGTTTGATGTAGGTATAATAAAATAAACATTGATAGCAGTTACATTATTTTTTGAGGAATGTAAAATCAAACTGGTTTTACTTGAAACACCATTTGGGCAATGAAACTATTATTTTACTCTAAATGCTACATTATATTAAACTATATAGTACATTTTTATTTCACTATAAAATTATTTTACTATGAAAGTTATAACAAACACGCGTTTCATAAAATAAATTGCTTATTATTAAAAATGCTATACTTAACATACGTAATAGATATCCTTTTAAATATTTTTTTTTAATTAGGTAAACGTATATAATATATAGTATATTATAGTATATATTATATATTTGAAAATTAAATCGTTACATAGTGTTTATTATAATTCGTACATTACTATTACCGATAATTTATTATATTCTTATAAAAATGATTAAATTGATGTTTATATAATAAAAAGTTAGATACGATTTTATAAGTTTATTTTTAAACCATTTATACACTTATAATTATTAATTTAATTTATTTTTAATCTAAAACATAGTAAATATTAAACAAAAATATTTTCTGACATATACCATAATATTATTTATATACTTCAAGTTAAAATACAATATAATACAACTACATCATTTATTATTATCTTGCCATAATATTGGTTTAAAAAATTATATTAACAACATATAGGTAGAGGATTTAATGTATTTATCGTTATAACAAAAAATGATTATCTATAACCTATGTGTTGAATTCCAATACATCTATTTTTATAAAAATTCAATATTATCAATATCTAAGAATACTATAAGATTTATAAATTCGCGATCATTAGGATTATACGTTATATGTAAGTACGTGATACGAGAAATCTAAAAAATGAAATACGTTCTATGTATTATATGTATTAGGAGTATTAATTTCGTTTAGAACATACGCTAAGACTGAATGATGATACTCAAAGATCTAGATTCTACTACCTATTGCTAAAGTATATTTACTCAGTCAACCCGTAGGCGCCACTGTCTGACAGTGCAGTTCTCTCGGTAGATGACTGTAGAGATATTACAGCTGCATGAAACATTGAATTGTACTTCGAACACTTGACCGTAAATGTAAAAGGAAACAACGTTTTCAGAACATATTATAATCTTGAAACATTATACGTTATTTATACGAAGCTATACCTGTAATAGATATACATATATATGTACAAAAATAAAGTACGTCAAAATCATCTGTCAAAATCTATTGAGACATAGCGACAAGTTCAATACACGTGAGAAAACACATATCGAAATCGATTAACCCCTTCAAAATATAAAAACGCTAACATCTGTAAGATGGATGTAACATTTTAGTCACGAAAACTCTTAACAAAGTCGTGAGTATCTATTGAATCTCAATAGTGTACTGTGTAATATGCTCTGAATTCACAATTATTAATTGCATCGAATCGTTCTATGGTATTTAATATATGATTATAATATATACATAATATATAGGTATGTTATGATATATGCATGAACGTTATCTATACAATCTGATTAATTTTGCACATACTATAAAGTCTCTTATCGGAACACGATTTTTCTCAGTCCTCTAATAATAAAGAACAAAACTTATTTGTTTTTTATTTCCTTGTCGGACATCCATCATCTAGCGCAATGAAATCGTGGAATGATTTAACGATTTTTGCAATAATACGTTTAATTTAAGCCGGGGCCGATAATGGAGATTGAAAAAATTAATTGTGCTTTGTTGGCTGCCATTTGTGCCGACACAATATTATTTGAAAAAATATCAATGTTTCTACATTCCGTTTATTTATGGTCATACATATTTTTAAACGTCCTTAAAATTCGTTTTTAAAACAATCGTTTTTATACAGCTTAGCAGTGGGTATATGTACTAGGTGGGTTCAGTGGTTGCTTAGGCCTCGACGCATATTATTATATACTATAACCGTCAGATAAACACACACATTTTATATAAATTAAATATAATATACCATAAGAATAATATATACATTATAGATATAATGTATTGACAATGAATCTCAAGGCGTTCGGGGTATCGCGGAACATGCTCATGAAACTCCGCTAATATCTCTGCGAGCCGATCGATTTGGCGTGGCTATAGCGTACACCATAAACATTATATTATGTATACAAGTTCCAAGCGGGACAACTACCTATATTATAAACAGTCGACGGCGGGTGAACATGTTCGCAACAGTGGCGGCGAGGGGAAGACATAACATGCGCGCTGGTGCCGGATTAAGACATTTATTGATGCAAAAATTATTTTCTGCCCTTGCAACTAAATATCATCAGAAAAATTAATTTCTCAGTTCCCATTAAGTTAAAGTTCATATGAAACTTTGTCGTCATTATGGCGTGAAGCATTACGTATACAAATATAATATAGGTACTCATAAATTCATCATTATTTGGATTACATAAAAATGGTTACGAATTCAAACACAAAAATATATTTATATAAAATTAATTTTATCGTATTTATTACGCATTTACGCACATAGAATTAACAAAAATACAACGATATAATATTATATCATCGGGCTACGTAAGATAAATGTATAATACAAATTAAACACATCAAACGTATTATAGAAAAATGAGAATAAAAACGGGACAACGAATTAAAAATACTGTAAAACATAAAAAGTAAAGTTTAACAACGTTAAAAATTATATAGACTACACTTACACCTGCGGATAACTGCCCTCCATTGCAGCCTGCAGCCTTCCATTCATAATATGTTTCTTTATCTGAATTCATCGGATGTACCTGCCGATTGACAGACTAAATGGTTGAATATTATACACGATTCAGAGACGTATCAATAAATACGCGTTGGTCGTCGTCATCGTCATTATGTACGGACATAATATAATATATATTATAGTACCCGAAGGCTAAGACATTATATATAGGTACCAATTCATAATAATATACGGTATATTCTCTAATGAAATAATTGTACATTTACACCTACCTATACGTATATAACATATTATATATATAATGGTATATTATTTATACATTTCAGTTTTATTTTTATTATATCTCTGTCCCTTTCTCTAACTTGCTGTTTCTTCTTATCCGCGACTTACACACGCGTTTGATTTAACATGTCGTGTTATAAATGCTGTATTGACGTTATTATACATATAAATATATATATAGGTATATATTATTGTGTATTATACGCATTACACATAGGTGTATACACACACACTCACTCCGTATAGGCAAGGTCGACCCGCGATCTTCGGCGGCGGCGTGCGTACAATATATTATTATACATACATATATATATATATATATATATCTACTCTTTCGGTGGCGGCAGCGGGGTAACCTTCCTCCCCGGCAGACGCGGACGAAAGAATAAAACACATACCTGTTGTTGCGACGAAACGTCGACGACGGTGTCAATGAAATTTGTAGGCGACAACTGGTCTTGTCAGATAATGGTACAACAGCCCCTTTGTATCCATACTATATTATATAGTGAGTGTTTACCATTTAATTTATTACCGTGTAACATACAATCCAGTTAATGTTTGTTTCAATTCAACGCCGTTCCTCCCGCCGCCCGCCACAAGCAGCCTGCCCCGTCGCCGTCCGCAACAGGCTCACAGCAACCGCCGCGCCGCCGTACAGGCATTATACGGCCGCGTGATTTGAATAGTTAAAAGAATACATCGAAACCGACTCAATTAAATTATACGATTTTTAAATTGACCCATCAACATGTCTCCGCCGTTTCTCTTATATATTATGTTACATTATATGTGGTTGCGGCGGCGTGGCGGCAAGAGAGGACGAGTCCATGTTAATACCTACGTAAAACATTTATCAAAATAAAAACGTGGAAATTTGTTGTAGTTTATTTTGTTTTTACACTCTTCAACCGGCATAATAATAATAATATAATGAGTTTATAATTCCGTCTGTACACCACACACGCACGCATGCGCGCTGCGCTGTACTATATTATAATAGGTAACGATGAGCAGGCCGCCGAATATTTAAATTTATATTAATGTATAATCGATGGACGCGAGCGCGGTATACCATATGTACGCGTATAATATATACGAATATACCTACTATATTATACCTATTCTAATATTATAGGTACATATTTTGGTGTTTCGCGACCGATACCTGTTCGTTCCCCGTCGATGTGCTGTTGTTGTTGTTGTTGTTGTTGTTGTTATTATTATTATTATTATTATTATAATACACGTTTTGGATTCGTGTGTCCGAAGGCGCGGCCGATTTGCTCCGCGCGCGAGTCCCGCAGCGGTCGCTGTTAAAAAACAACGCATCGCCGTCGTCTCGCCGCAGACACCGACGGCGTGATTTACGTTTATACGTTTCTGCGGCCGGTGCCGATCGGTACGCGTTTATTCGCACGTTTATTGCGATGCTCGTGGGTATAGATAGGTGTATAATAAAATAAAATAAAAGCGATCTGCTACTATTCCAACCTGTGCCGATCTTGTCGCGTCGACGTGTGCAGACGCACGGGGACGGAAGACTAATTGATTTATTTGCCCTTATTGTTTGCACTCCGAGGCGAACACTTACGTAGGTTTTATCGCATAATTCGATAGTGATGACAATTTAATTGCATATTCGCTAATTTTTTCGTAAAAAAAAAAAAAATGATAAAATCTTTATAATATAAATGTGATTTAATAGCGTTTATAATTGTATGTTTGTATATCGTTATATATTTTATTACTCTTAAAGTACCTATAGGTGTATAACAAACTTTTACCTTATAAAATATTTTGACACATTGCGCTATGAATAGTAAGAATACGTCTTCATATTGTTATGTTATACAATATTATAGTAGCAGGTATCTTATAAATATATAAACTATAATTATATTATCTTAAGGATGAAATAATACAATTTATAAAAACTTGCAATTATAATATTAACAATTTAATGTAATATAATATTTATATTAGGTAAGCTAAACATACCACAATTTTAGATAAGTTATGACATGCTATATTATACAGTATTTTCGAGAACTTGTGTATGATATAAAACTATATGAAATTTTGCGTAATTTCGTAGATGTAATATGCAAAAGCTAATACTATTACTAAACATAATATATAATAGCTTCACCGCTCCAAGCTACATAAAAGGAAAAAAAAGTATATAAAAACAATATTATACAACATATCGTATATTTTTCGGGTTAAAAAAATGTATTAGATACATACTACATTGTATATAAAATGCATTATGAACACGCGATTATATAATTTATAAATATATGACTATACTTGAGTCAATTTTATAAATATACGATTGATTAACAACTCAACTGATGTATTCAATTTTAAAATAAATACGTAATCATTAATATTTATTAGTTAAGAAATTTATTTATAGAACACAGAATATTCCATAATTATTAATTAAGTATTAATTATTTTTATATTTCGTATATTCTATACATACACAAGAGTTATTTAGCTTACAAAAATTAAAATAAATACATTTTAAAATTAAAATGTATATCATTATAGGCTGTTATAGCTTACGAATATTTTATGTAGGTACATTTATAAGTACATTTAGACTACTGATTCAATTATTATATCTATACATAGAAATAATGTCTGCATTTTCTTGATTATTTGCGTTTTTTAAATTTTTGTTTCCTTAATAATTTTATCAATATGAAATTAAAATTTATGCACATCCAATCGGATAAAATATGGTTGCCAATCGGTACATTAGCGTTGCTTATCTTAAGCATATATTTTAATCTATAGTGTAGTAATAATTGTAAAAACAACTTCGTGATTCACTATAGATAAGAGTACACGATTCGGAAAAAGATCATTTAGCCGTTTTGATAAAATGTGAATAAATAAAAGTATTATTTATATAAATTCTAGATAAACCAAGTCTTATATTTTTTTGTGCAAACGAGGAACTTTTTTTTTTTAAGACATTGCAGTAAATCAATAATAAAATTTAAGTACTCAATAATATGCAACAATGTATTTTTTTGGTGATACTTTCAGAGTTTATACAACTTTTCTAAATTAAATTAGAACTTGTAAACTATATGCTTTTACTACAGATCCTTAATTAATTTATGAAATTTGATACTTAAATAATAGGTTTTCCTATAAAGGATTTAGTTGTATGGTAATTTTCATCGAGTATTTAAATTGAATTATACATACATGCACAAGTGAATTTATTTAGTTTATTGGACATGCATGGAAATATTATAAAATATTTATATATTTTATATACTTTTAATAATTAAATATTCAAAGTGAAACATGATAAAATTTTGGTAGAGGAATTTAAAATATAGATATTTAATCATAATAAAAGATAAAACTAGTCTACATATTATTAATATTTTCTCGATTGTAGTTATTAATCAAGAATATGCATAAAATTAATATTATATATTGTTTAACTAAAAAATACGTATCATAATATAACATATTCGTATTATTATAAAATTAAGTTATTATAATGTATTATACTTTTATTGTTATATTATTAATTTTATGTTAATAAGGTATGTTATAATATTTTTAATTTAAAAAAATCAAATTATATTAATAACCCTACAATCCGAAGTACACTCAACTATAATCAAATAAATAATTATTACGATTAATAGTTTTAACTTCAATTCAAGAACATTAAGAAAAATAATAACATGATAATTCAAAATAGTATTAACAATAGTTTTATTATTAAATATTTAAAACAAATTACGTAACATAACCGGTTTTTTATCTTTATGTTTTAAATATATTTTAAATAAATTTAAAATACGGTATAAGGAACTAGAAAATTGAATAACATTACATTTATAATATTCAATTTATCTCAATTGTATGTGTACTAAATTATTTTTAATGATTTCTTTATGTTACTACCTATTTTCTATATCTATAGATGGAATAAATGTTTATTATATTTCATTTTAAATTACCTACTTAAATAAATTATAAAACTAAATTATGTTCTCAGTGATAACATTAAATATCGTTTTAATAGTGTCTATTTTTAAATAAAATTTAATTTTAATTTTGTAGGTATAAATATATTGTTATATTTGTTAATTATTGTACTCATCATCAGTTATTAGTTATTTAATTTCAAATACGAAATTTCGAAATAAATTAATTTAAGTACTTATCTTTAATTTTGATTGCTTATCGTAATTAAATTTAATTAACAGTTGTATACATTTTACATCATTATAGCAGTGTATTATATGGAACTATAATTATTATTTTACATTTCATAATATAATATAATAACTAAGCTTGTTAATTATTAAAATGTATGTAACCTATATATATATATATATATATATACCACTTGGCACTCACAAGTTTTTTCCGTGAGAAGTCTATTTTTCAGTTACGATCAGTTGTATGTTGCGCTCATATTTAATAATTTTCTATTGTTTAATTAAATTTGTTTAAGCTTTCGGGAATTTAATAACTTGATATATTATTTAAAATAAATTGATGTTAGAACCGTGTTTTGAACGCTATATAAGTTTTGGTTTATAATAAATAGGTACGATTGGAATAATTAATTTGTAGCCCGATCGTCGGTGAATACGGTTTTATTTTATTTTTTATTTTCAACCATCGTGTCAGTTGGTCCTAATTTCCACACCCTATTTTCTCGTTTTAAAATGTACATAATATATACATATATACATACGTATATTGTATATGTGTATTCTATATTCTATATTTCTATGCACAAATTAAAACTTACTCTTTCCTGTTGGAAACCCATTCGTGCTGCATGCGATATGTGATATGATACACAATGTTTTGTATCATGCGATATTCACATTTATTATTTATCATCCTACAATAGTATGCATGTTTCTATAACCCTCCGAAGAACATGCTTACGTTATGTAGGTAGTGCTTTTCTTTTGCTGAAATATTCAAGCGGAAATTCTATTATAATTAGGTGAATACGCCCGAATGAAATTTTGTGACTACCTGAGGTCACGTATTTTCATCGAGTCGACGAATAAACTATTCAGACTATTGATTCTTTCGAGTTTATTGTTAGTATTATTTTATTTTTTAATAAGTTTTTTTTATTTTGAAAACGTTTAAATAACACATATAACAATGTACCATTATTTAATAATTTAAATAACATTTACAACTATGTGTTATAAAAGTATATAAATAGTACCTAATTTAAAAAAATATAACTTTAAGTCAAATCGATTAAGTCCGTAATATTCATATTATTTTTTTGAAAATAATAAATTTGCTTATCTAATACAGACATTTTAGTATTTTTTTATAAAATAAAAAAATGTTAAATTTCCATATTACCTGTATTAAATTGCTTATGTCACATCTAATAATAAATGCAGACTTCATATTTTTTATGAAATAAACATGCGCATACATAAAATATATTAAACAATAATAAATATTAATGTAAATAAATTCTCTATTAAAGTACTAAATACCAAAATATATTTATAGGTACCTTATAAATGTATAAGTATACTAAATATAATGCTAACAATATTTTGTTGTCATATTGTGTTAAAAAAATGTTTGATAATTTACACAGCCTTGTAAGTTTGAATAGCGAACAACAGACACATAGGCACACACACATATTCCACCGCAACAATTTTATGACAATAACATTATACACAGCAATATCTATCACCAAGTGCACATACAATAAATAACCACCATACTATAATGGACAGTAGTTGTCATAACTGCGTTTTTATAATAACATTGTTATATTTTATTACATTGACCTCGGTACATGTACGCATTAGAATTATCTCCTTATCTACTCTCGGACTCTATTATTATACTTTTTTTTTTCAATTAAGGGTATATCAGTTACACCTGTAATATATGTCCGAAAAAACTCGATTATTCAAAACAACATCATCGCATTATTATTATGTAAGCTGCGTGAAGTACGTCGATATGATTATTACATAGGGTATCATGACAAAAACTTCCCGCTGTGTGTGAAATCTCTGACTTCCTACTTGGATTTCGTGCGGATGAAAACCCCGCCGAGCGATGATGTTCAGCCCCAATCGGACATTTATTCTATAATATATTTATACACTCGTTTCCTGAGTTTGATTTATCATGGGTTTCCGTTTTATATTTCTTTAACGTCTGTTTCAAGTGAGTGGTTAAACGTTTGGACGTAGCCATTAAAAATGAAACGGTTAAGTTATAGGAAACGGGTGGATAGAATTGAAGGGATAAATTCGTTTTTAACTAAAAAAATATATTACCAACTATAAAGAAATTCATACAGTAGAACAAAATATTGCTTGAATAAAATATTTTGAGTGCTTACAATGTATAAAGTTTTGTATAAAATTAATAATTACTTATTCATTGCAAGAACAAAGTATGTTATAACCTATATGTTATGTACCTATCCTGTATCTTAACGAGGACTATAAATATCTAATTGGTACACAATATTAGGGAAATTCAAAAAACGACTGATAAATTGGTTATCAATAATTAATTTTTCGGTTTAAAAGCTAAACAACTACATATATAATTTAACAAGTGGTTCTTAAAAAGTCTGTCTAACTATAAAAATAAATAAATACATTCTATAAGAGTAAGAATATTGGTTTCAATTATAATACATAATGTTCAAGTTTATACTACTATAATTTTAAGAATTTCTAACATAACAAGATTGCACTGGATATAAATGTGAAACAAAATATAATTAATAGATTGTAAATAAAATTAAGAATTGTTTATTTATTTTAATTAAATATGTGTATTTCGCACAGTTACAACAGTATACAATATTATAATATTTTAAAATACTTTACTTTATAATACTTTTAAAACACTTTAAATTTTCAATTAAAGTTAGAAAAAGTATAAAAACTCATAAAATACAAATGTAAAAGAAAAAATAAATATATTTATACGGTGTGTCATCTTAAAATATCATAAGAAACATAATAAATCTGCAGTTCAGTTCTACTATTCATAACTTAATTAGAAAAATAGAGAAAAAGGGAACAACATTAGCAATAGACATATTATGAGTACAGCGTACTTAGAATTCGTTTATATCATAATTTGTTAGACTAAAACATGAGTATAAGAATGATGTGACTCGAGAGAGAAACTTTAAAATATATGGATAAAAGACGAGTAAGGGAATAGCACCAGAGATATGTTTTAATAAAATATTAAAGTTAGAACCGTACTTCCCAGCTATTACCAGTTAAAAAGTCAAGGCCTTTTAAGAACAAGTGAGTTATCATAGGGTAGGAGAATCTATGATCTTTCCTAATGGAGTAACTGGTGTACTTTAAAAATTTCCATTGAACACGTTCAAGTAAAAAAAAAACGTTCAGATCCCAAATAATAAAACAGTTTTTAAATTTTTCTCCGACGATAGAGCATTTAAGTGTTTTTAAAGGATATAGGTAGTAATCCTAACTCGGCCGGTACACATTTGATGAACCCTAGTATTGAGAAAGCCTCACAACAAATACTTTCAATTTGTCGTAATTTAAGATGTAATGTGGGACTAAATACGAAACTCCAGTCAATAACATATTAAATTTATCATGGAAGTAGATATTTGTTCCATTAATATTTTATTCATATAATGTTGTAACTTGTAGTTATTAAAACTGATATAATTGCTAGGTTTCAATGTATAAATGTAATAATTAACAAATAAAATCCACGAAAAAATATAATTTAATTAATATTAGGTATTGTATATATTTATTTTTCTAATTTTTATTAATATGACTTACCTATTTACTTTTATTATTATTGCTTATTTGATCATCTTCTCTTTTACTTTGTTCAATTTATAGTATTATCGAACTATGAACTTGATGACATGCAATACATCCAGCTTTTTACATTTAAATAATATTATGTAGGAGAAAATTCTGTGATACGATATTTATCTATTTATCCATATATATATATATATATATTTATTTATTTATTATATTATTATATACATTTAAATGATAAACATAACGGATAATTATTCAAATAAATTTAAAGTATTTAATATATTATACCGAATGGCGACTGTAAATGTATTTACAGTAAAAAAAACATGAATTGAAATTCGTTATTTGCTGAAAGAATTCAGCAGGATTCATATATAATTTATTTATACTAAATTATAGGTTCATAAATTCAAAACAATAATTAGAATAAAATATTATAAAAAGTTTTTTTGTTTTTTAAATGGAGTAGTCGATAAGTTATAAAATAGGTTTTGAGTATTTCTCATCATTCAGCATGACACTATAATATAGATTTGTTAAAATGAAAATTAACTGATAAATCATTGTAAAGAAATGATTTTAACTTTTAAGTATACAAGTGCACAGTGAAATTAATTTTTTACGGTAATACAATAAGTTGAACTAAATTTTGAAAAAATAAAAACACTGCATTTATTATATAAAAACTATTATTCCATATATTATTGTTATTGTACCTCGTAAATGCATATAATTTAATACTCATTCCAGTAGCATATAATGACGTTAATGTATTCTGAGATATATATATTTTTAAAAGTTTTCATTTTATTTTGTATCATAAATAAACAAATTACCGTAATTTTGGAATCCATTTATACCAATTTAATTTTCGTCAAAAGTGGGCCATATAGGAAGCGTAATATGGTACACAAACGAATTTTAAAACCGTCAAAAATAACAAGAGTAATAATAATAATGACAATAATAGTAAATATGTATTATGCGTATTATATTATATTATATATTATCTTCGTGAAGAACATCAGTGTTCCCGATACGTTGTTATCGTTATTACTATTAATGAAGTGTATTATTATATATTATTGTGGAAATTGGTGACGACTGTTAGCATTCGCGATATTATATATATAATAAATACACACATATATATACACATAATATAAATAAATATTTATAATAATAGGAGGTACCTATATAAGATGATAGTCGAGCAATTCTCTATTATTAGGTAGATACACGCGTGTAACACCTTTACGGTTTTTTGCGATCATTTGTTATTTTATTATATTATTTTATTATTATTACGTCTATATATATTATATATACATATTATACTTTATACATACAATATATTATTTTCGCATGTCGGTTGGATGAGAAATTCGCCTGAAAATTATCGTGAAATATCACAAATAAGCGCATAATAACGATATTGTACAATTCGAAGATTCATGTGTTTATCCTATTGTGTTTCCCTTCATTATAATATATTATATCGCTTCAGAAAGAGACCGAGAGAGAGAGAGAGAGAAAGAAAGAAAAGCGATTACTGCGTCCACATACACACGCATAGAAAATCTATTGGACAAATATTTTACGTAGGTACGTCTATTATGGCGTGCACATTTGTTACCCACGGGGGCCATATTACGATAAATACCAAATCGAATGGCGCGAACGATGTCTTTTCCCCTACAATTTTCTACCACACCTCTCCACCGGGACATAGGACGTTTTCAATAGAGCAGAGAAATACTTGCACGGTCTCTTATGGAGCGAGAAAAAACCACTCGTCGTATCCGTTTCGAATATATATGGAAAATCGATAATTGCGGCGGTTACGACGATCGTTGTTGTGCGTGTGTGTGTGCGGTTGCCATTTCCTCGTGTAATGGGCGAATCCGCGTTTGACGTACCGTACATAAATCTCCGCGTCAATTGGTCACCGCCGACTAGGGAAAAAAACACCGCTCTCGGCTTTATAAACGCAATATAATATAATATCTTAGATAAAAGTGTGTATAGGACATATTATTATTATTATTATTGTATATACCTATTTACGATTAATATGACATTCGATCGCCGCCGTTTGCGGCATCGTATTATTATTTTTATTTTATTTTCGTGTGCGCGTGAGAATTGCGGGTTTTCGTTTTTTTTTTCGCGTCAAAAAAAAAAAAAAAAAAACCGACCGTAAAAAAAATATATGGACGACGATAATAGGTGGCGAATATAAAACACGACGACTCGTATTACAATAATAATGTTTATAAAATTTTATATATTTTGTCTCGTTGGTAGATATAATATATACCTGTACCTATGTATATATTTATATGTATGAGATATAACATTATAACCAATGAAAATATATTGTGCGACATTGTTGTACGGTATAATAATATAATATTTTATATTGTAATACGCTGCCGAACAGTTTTCGTTCAGCTCAAACATATCGAATTATATTATTATATTATATAGTCGCGTAATGACACATGCACACACGCACGCACATGAGAGTAAATAGGTACAGGTAGCGGGTACCGTCTCGGCGTAATGATTTGTATATTGTAGTAGGTATATATTATACCGGTTACGCGGTTTATATAGTGTTACCGCCGTTGTATACTTGTATATACATATATATATATATATATATACGTTTAATATAAATTATTATAATAATATAATATGCCGCGCAACTCTTCTCCGTCGCGTAATATAGCAGCCTCGTAGTCCGCGTTCAAATCCCGAACGAGACGTTCACTCCGGCTGCTGCAGGGTCGACTGTGTGGCCATTCAACCGCCACGATTTGTTAATATGATATGCTAACTATGGATAGTCTTTTATAGATAAGCAATATACGTTGATTAAAAGTAAAAGCGCGTGTGCCGAAAAAAATTAAGCAAACTATTCAATTTATACGCATAGTTCCTATACTTACGACCATGTATAAATGTATAATTATATATGTACCTAATATAATTTTTGTAAATTGTTTTTAACGCGTGTGATACTTCATTTATCGACGATTGGAATTTCGTAAAAAGTTTTCATTTCAGAACCAAAAATAGGTAAAACAATAATTATATAGTGTTTTATTTTAATATAATGAACACTATAACAATGTTATAAGTTATAACTATAAGATATGATGATTGATGGGTGTAGTACATAATGTCATAATGTATAGCTATGAATTATAATTTATTTATAAATATGTTATAATACTAGGTAAAAAGGGATGATCATGATTGGTGAATTATCATGATCATCCTTTTTTTCAATTTAATGTTGCAGTTATTCAAAATTTGAATTTTTAAGAATACACTAAAATCATACTTCCAAATTCTTAAGACTTTTTGTACTATTTAAAGGCTGTCTTGTGTAGAGCATGGTTATTAAATCACGTTGTATAATATAAAATAACGATGGAAAATGCAAAATTATTGAATATAAATGAAAACTATAGGTAGGTACATGCTGTGTGCAGTGTCCGTTTTTTTTTTTTTTTTTTGTTGAATATAATAAATATTAATTAACATATTGTTTGTAAGTAAAAAATAATAGTGAAAAAAATTATTTATATTTATATTTGATAATGATGGCGATAAATAAATCTATAATATAATATCAGTCTGGTCGCAAACATTACCAGGCCTCTATTATTGAGCAAATGTCGTTTAATAGTTACCATCATTTTTTAATTTTCAATGACTGAATATAGTGTTTCCCACGTTAAGCTAGAGCTAGATAATATTATATTGTGATATTATGTAATGCCGTATGCTATTTGTTTCAGTTATTAATTACTAACCAGTATAAAATAAACAGATGACTATAAGTAATAACATGTTCATAATATAGTTTTTTTTATTTTGCAATGTATTTTTTTTTTAGCAAAACTATCACACAAGTTGTTTATAATACATTAACTATGTTGTTTTGGCTTTTGATTTCCTATAAATTATAATACTAAATATTTATTTTAAAAATTTTTAATTATAATGTTATTAAATGAATACGTATAATAGGTACATATATTATTTTACAATTTCAAAATAGTTTCCATTTTAAAAATCTTGAACAATAAATTTATTATACATCTAAAATTCCAAAAAAGTCGTTTTATTATAACTGTGGCTTTATATAAAGCTGTAATTTTCAAATTAAATATTAAATACTTTTACTTAGTATAAGTCATCAGTAAAAAATACTTCTTAGGCTTGTACTGAGAAGGTAAATGGAACAAGAGTACCTACATCAAATACAGTAAACTATGTATGTCAGTTATATATTTTTCTTGTATCCTAAATAGGTAGTCGACTGTAAATGCACCTATTTGAAATTGTAACAACATTGCAAATGTCATCAATTAATGATTTGCTAAAAGATCGATGTACATTTTTTTTTAACTGTAGGGTAGAGTTAAAATATAAGCCATAATATAGAAAGTCGTGTACACGGTACAAAAGGTAATAAAAAAATTAGTTCATAATATATTTGAAATTGTATACTTCAAGGTAAAAATCGTAAACGCTAATAAAAAGGTTCGGTTGATTCCCGATTAAAAAATAAAAATGTCTATAAATATAATGTATGTTATATTTAGAGGCCATTGTAAATTATTATTATTATTATACAATACCACCCAATCGGGGAAGCACATCGCTCCAACGACGGAGGTGCATAATATATCGAATGTCATTTATAATTACGTGTACACGCGATCAAAACCGTATGCAAACATTGTACCTATATATAAAGGTCTCTTAGTGTGCGTGCCTATAAGCATAATATTATATTGTGTGTGCGCGTATATAAGGGTTATGTACTTCCGTCCAAACCAACATTTCCTATTTTTATTTTTTATTTTTTTTGTCCAATAGCCTAAATTAATTTTGCGTCACGTGTTCGCATATAGTATAGGTAATATAAATAATTAATAATACATAGCAAGTATACTATTTATAGTCTTCTTGCTATAAGTATGCTGCGTGATTCTTTTATCGAAAAATTCTTATTATTTTAAAAACTATTAAGGATTTTTGAAAATGTTTTTTATATAACTTTAAGTTTTTACAAAACTAAATTTTTGAAACAAGAAATTATATTTTTATAATTGTTGTCGTTATTATTGTTTAAGTTGTCTTACTTTTTTCAGTATGACAACATATATTTTTAATTCCTGCTTATTCCAATGTAGAATATTTATGAACTTTGGACGAGTAATTTATTAGACAAGACGTACTAGCGGAATAGAGTTATATTAGGGTACCCCACAAAACATTACCTAATCCATTACTCCTCTCATCAAAACTCCAAATACTTATAACTGTTATTAACTATACTTATAGCCAAAATTCGTTTTTCACACATTTGTCGAAATTCTCTAAATAACAATAATGATAATTGCTTTGGAATAAAATAAAAAACTATTGAGTAAAAATTGTAAAATAATGGCTGGCCCGGCATGATAATTATGATACCTATCAATAACTATGTAATACCTCTATAGCAAGGCTGTCGAAAACCTCCCCACATACAGTATATGCCATTAATAATGTATACATATTATTAATTTAATATTTGTTCGTCTTATTTGTTTCGCCCGGTACAGCCATCACGACCGCAGTCGCCGGCAGACCGCCGCAGTCCACGTCGCCGTCGCCGTCACCGTCGCCGGCCACGCTGCGCGAACTGTACGCCATGGCGGCCAGCCAACAGCACCAACAGCATTCGCGACTGCTCGAGCTGTCCAACAGATATCGCGGGTACCCGGAAATCGCCCATCACGTGTTCAACCAACAAGGAGCCGTCACCAAGTTGCTAGGTAAGATTATACAGTACCGATCGTCGATAATATAATCTTCGTCTTCGTCGTCGTCGTCGTCGTCATAATATTATACCGCACAAACTGCGTACATTACGCGCGGTCGCGTATATACCGCGATAAAAGTTAATAATAATATTATCATTAATACACGCGTATTATAACAATAAGTCGCAGTGTTCTACGTATTATATAATAATAATGGTTACGGTGCCCGTGTAGTAGTGTTTATATGCACAGTCTTAGTGTAGTTGTAAACGCAGCCTCCGTCTCCCCCATCAGCCATCTCCGCGCCCACTCGGCAAGACGATCGCCGTCGCCCATCGAAAGCGCCCATGTCACAATACAACGATCACGACTGACAATATAATATTATAATAATGTACGCGTAATAGGCAACCACTAGAACATTCGACGTTTGAGATAGATATTTTATTGCGTCGTGTTTGACGTCTTTTTTTCTCTTTTTTTACAATCCATTCGCGGTTGTATTATTTTCCGCTATACACCTCCTTTTTGTATGTTATTATTTACTCTGTAACTTCGAATTCACGTTTATCATTGAATGACAATAATATGTATAAGAAGACATTATTATTATAATACACGTACGTCGTACAGGTACACATACCTACAACCTACTGCTATTTCACGCGATGTGTTATCATTTATTCACTGCAAGTTCGATTCGCGCTACGAAGGGTATTCGTTGTGCGGTGCTTTGTCCGTTTATGCCATCACAAGCATCATCGTTACTGATCATAATATTATCGTCATAACATAATATTGTGATATAATAGTAATGTACACATACCGTAATCCAAGTATAAAAGTATGTAGGTAATACTATGATGGTTATAATATTTTGTACG
Source organism: Rhopalosiphum maidis (assembly GCF_003676215.2). NCBI lineage: Eukaryota > Metazoa > Arthropoda > Insecta > Hemiptera > Aphididae > Rhopalosiphum > Rhopalosiphum maidis. The sequence goes on from NC_040879.1 coordinate 68,431,582, forward strand.
ATGTATTATACGATCTACGAAAATAATATAATTATATTATCTGTTAGCGCGTTTGGTTAAAACCAATAAGAATTTAAACAAAACAAAATTTATTGACTCGAATTATTGTTGATGATTTGGTAATAACAAATTTATAGATCGTCGGTTTTTTTTCGATTTTGATCTTTTACTACACTATACGAATATTTACGCCTACTCTAGTCTCTAAGTTGTATAGGTAGTATGGCCACGAAAAAAACACTGTCTTTTCCTCTTTAATAAATAGTTAAAAATGGAATATCGTTAGACACTAAGAATTACATATTATATGCTAGTAACTATGAAGTTACTTTTACAGCCATTTCTGAAAAATAATTTTGGACACTGTTTAGAATTCTTTCGTGTTTAAAGTTTAGCTTTAGTATATTATTCACTTTGAATAATTCTCATAACATATTTAATATTAAACGTTTTTGAATAATTATACTTCATAAAGTATAACGTAGATATTATAAGAAGGTATATGACGTCGGTTTTTATAAGAAATAATTTAAGATCGAGAACATAAACTTACGAAAAAGTATTTTAAATAATTTAAAATATAATAATTCTCTTCAATTATGTTTGTTCTTAAATAATATTGATCTATTTTTAAACTAGTTTGGTTAACAAATAAATTTAAGTTGGTTTACCGTATGTGAAGATGTAGTTGGTCGTAGCATTAAATTATATAACAAAATTATATTTTAGAACGACCATCACATTCATGAAGCAGATTATGTCTATTATACAGCTATATTAATTGTTTCTTCTGCAGTAGACAAACATAAAAGTGATATAATAAAAACATGATACAAATTATAGCTATTTCTATATTATATAATTAGGTGAATGTGCGTAACATAAAATGTATCTGCAGATACTCAAAAATGTATAGGTAAACGCTGTTTTAAACACGGTTGACTCCGAAGTCTATACTGTACAATAAAATTATTGCATGGCCATTAGACATAATTCTTATAAAGAAAAAATCGTGAAACGTCGTTTTATTTCACATTTCGATTCAGTATGAAATGTGTCCATTTATCTTAATATTCTAACAAGACGTATGTATATAATGTGTAGAAGGCGACCAGTTACGGTCTGTGATTGAATTCAGTATAGGCATACCGAAAATATGTTAATAATCGCATACGTACGTACTACGCATAGTAGTACAATTATTATTCGCCGAGTATTTGTAACACGATAGGTATTACGTCGAGATGCTTCATTGCCGGTCGACTACTTTGTTACGCTGTTGGGTGCACACGTCCGTGAACGGTACAGCCTCTGCGGATACAAAAGAAGCGAATAACAGAACGTGAGAAGTCTAACATGAGATTTAATTATTTTACAAAATTGAATTATGTCTGTTTGACTCGTACACGCAGCAGCGATTTTTTTTCGGGGAACGCGGACTTGTCGCATTTAACCAAAATGAAATTGTTAAAAAAAAAAAAAAGAAAAAAGAAAGTAGTCTAAGTAATAGTATAATATTATAATCAATACTTTTTAAGCCCATGACCACAACTACCGGTCTCATTTTGTAAATTTCACTCGATCATGCCCATTTACATTTTTGTAAGTCTTCAGTGGGCTTTGACAATCATTCGTGAATGGGTACGATTTGTTCGATTAATAAGTATACATGATAGTGATACTCTACAATGTACAATTTCCATGAGGGGTCATAAAAAGCTTGTTAAAACAAACATCAGTAACTACAATATTACAATGTTTATTCGCCGAGTATTTAAAAGAGAACATATCTAACTAACTATTTTAATTTTTAAAAGTAGACTAACAGCAAGTTTTAACAATTTTTTGAAAAGAAAATTATATTATTATTACAATAATCACGAAGTATAATACATACAATCACCAAACAATTTATAATGATATTGGATAGTTATATCTACTGAAATATTAAAGTTACACATAAAATGTACTAGGTATAATAATTTGCGATTTTCCTGAATTTTTTTCGAGGAAGTGCTTTAGTTTTTTAATATTACATTATTATACAATATTAATAGATACAACATTTCCATTTGAATGTATATTGACATATTGTAAACTGAATAATTTATTTTTATTGTCTTATACTTTTTTTGCTTGTCAAATATATACCTTCTGCAATTATAAATTTACCTAAACAGTAAACACAAATAGTTAAATAATTTGGACAAGATGTCGCGGTTGAAGATAATTATAGTAATTTGCGAGGATAAGAAAAAAAAATAGTAATAATAATCAACAAAAAAACCTGTTAGCTTGCGGCTGTCATGCAGAGTATTCATGCGTGTGAGTGCGTAGGTGCGAAAGCCAAATTGTCGCCAAATAATATATATATATATATATATATATAAATACGAACGTATATATTTAATATAATAGTAAACTCATGTTTTGGTGGCGTCTTGTGTGTGTGTGTTAATTAGCCGTTGACACGAATTTAGTTTAACACGAGTCTTTAGATTTCGCCTGACTCGGCAGAGACCGGCTGCGTTTAGCAACGAGTATGACAAACGACGAGGGGAAAAAACAATACCAGAAGTCATTCGGAAGAGATTATTTTGTACAGGAAGTGCAGGTGGACGAAGCCGTTGATTTTTTTTTGCCTTTCTAAACTCCGAACAACCTTCCAACGAGGAGTAGAAAAACTTACTCGATAACCGTACATGATATGTCCATCGCGAATAAACTAATAAAAATAATAATACATTATTATACTGTAGTATTTTGTTACTTTTTTTTTCTTCTGCATTCGGAATAATAAGCTAGTAGTATGTATACCTAAACTCTATACGTACCTTCGTACATAGTATTTACGTGCAACGTATTGTTTTATTTTTTTATTGTACCGGGCGTAGTTCTATAACTACCCGCGTGTTTTTTTTTTCTGAACGAAGAACAAATATTTTATTATGTAAATGTCCACTACAACTGAATGATATCCATCTGTTGGAGTTTTTGTATTTAACGTTGTGAGCTGGAACAGTGTATGAAAAAAAAAATGATCTTTGAAAAAAAACACATACCTACACCGACGGATACATCTACGTAAAATATACACACTCAGTTAAAACTGACGAATAAAATGTCGAGTTCATGAATTATTTTAAGACAGTTGTTATTACGGGGAATTAAAATAATTACTAATTGTTGTCTAATTGTTTTGAAACGGTGTTTTTTTAATTTTACCATTTTTTTATTGTCTACTGGGCATACATACAATAAAACGGCATTCGCTTTTTTTAGAACCTTCTATTTCCCCTACCGTTCTATACCGGACGTACTTTTATGAAATATTTTAATCTTATACATAATAATATCTCCGGCTCAAATAACGTATAAACACTTAGTTAATATAAAATTGTTCCTTTTTACTAAATATATAACGCTATACAATTATGTATTATTTTTACTGACGATCTCCTATACTTAATTCGAAAATATGTGTTTAATTACTCTTTGGTTAATCTAATTTTCCTGTATAATTATTGTCCCATATTTTTCGTCAAAAATATCTTTAATCAAATTATCAAATTTTTACAAATCACAAAAAAAAATATTTGTACATTTTATTTGTGACTGTATATTCGTAAAATAATGTAGTTTTTATAAATACGTTTATTAATCATAGCAAAATACAAAAATCAACTAAATTTTCCATTTTATAATATTTTGATATCTATAAACTATTTCTCTTTGCTATAATTTCTTACACAACAGATATTAATGAATACATAACTTATTTCACGCGTATCATGGCAGTATGGCACCCATATAAAATTATTTATTTTCATATTGTATATGAACTGGTATATGATATAAAAAAAAATTTTAAATCTCATATTCTCATTTAAGATAATTATTGAAGCTGATCCATTTTAATTATTTTAAATATATCATTGTTATCATTGATACATTTTTTTTATCTTTCTATTTTTCAACTTCATACCTTAACTTTCAATATTTTGCTATTTTTATGTTATATTTACTTGATTGATTTTACATACAGTTTTTATTTTTTAATTAATTTTATTGCGCTGCTATGAATATTTTCAATACTGTAGCTTCTGGCATTTAATTTAAATAATATCTTATATAGTTAAGGGTAAAACCCTGAACATATAATGATAGACTTTATTTAAAAATATATTTTAATATAATCATAAAAAAAACTATACTTAAATATACACCTAAATGAGTTGTAAATGTTCACAGTAGCTAAACCATTCACGCACATTTAATGCAAATTAGCAAGTATAAAACTGTTCGATTTCTTTTTAAAAACATACAATCTTTTTTTTGAATGTAATAAAATCAAAGCCTATGACACGCACTTTCTTTAACAGTAGGTACATGCCACGTGATATTTCTACGCGTATATTAGTTTGATGATCAGATTAAAATTTAAGATTTTAAAATAAATTAAGATGCAACGTTTTATTCTCGTAACTCTAATATTTCACATAATTTTATTTATTTTGTAAAATAGTTTTTAAAGTAAACACGATATTATTTATCTTCTTTATTTAGTTCTAGATAAATCAGTTAAGGTATATGAATAGATGATGCACTTGTCTTAATGCAATTAAAATAATAATATATTGAAATAATGAAATCGCGGTTATTACATTTGAACACGTTATTACTACTATAACATTTTTTTCCGTTTTTTTATAGGTAAACATTTATAATTTTAACATTCTCAACTGACCAACTGAATAAATTAAAATTGTTCTTATTACTATATTAAAATTTTAATATATATAGCTGCATAAATATGTAATAATTGGTATGTTTATTGTAAATTTATGACCTTATTTATTTTAATAAATGTTGCTAAAAGTACAATATACCTACTATTTACAGATAAGTAATGATAACTGACAATAAACGTATAATAATATTATGACATTAAGTCAAAATTTTTTTTTTATATTTTGCATTAATTGAAAAAAACGGTTTTGATAAACAAACGTATTTTCATACATGAATTATTTATACCCTCTATATAAATCACTTTTGACGCTTTCTTATTATTAAAAAACGCGTATAGGTACAGTTCAACGATTTGACTAACAAACTAAGTTTGTTTTTCCCCGGAAATATACGTCACATCACGTTTCATTCAATGGTCAACCTCTAATGAGACACTTGGTCATTATATTATACACACATATGTACATTTCATATATAAACATTAATATGAGAATAAAAAAAATAGGAGCCGTTATTATACATTATATCCAGGACCAGATGCTTCTATTGTCAAGATGACCATACCTATTGAATATTGACTGTCTACCGCTTATTAAGTCTCACATTATTTAAATAGTACTCCTGCAGTATATTTAACTGTGTTACGAAACAATGTAACGTCGTTATGTGTACACGTATAATATACAGTATACACGCCTGGTGATCGGACCGTCCCTTATAGGTCCAGGTGTATGTTGATTTGTTGAATGGGCAGCGGTTCGAAGAATAACAAAAAATAAATTGTTCTTCGGTAATACGATATCGGATGACGTTGTAATCCATTATTTATGATTTTTTTTATTTCTCAAGACAAAAGACTAACGCATAACATGTGAAACCTGTTCACATGTACAGCACGATAGGCGCAATAATAAGGACAAACTGATTTGGATGGAAACCACCGGGAATCGGTATTATATAGATCACGAATTAAATATGTATAATATGGTATAGTATAATATATAGGTATCTATAAAGTATAATAGTTAGATTAATAGCTAAATAACCAATAAAATAATATTATGGATTTGTCAAACTTTGTACTCAACCAATATTACCATTTTTCTACTATTTTTGTACTAATTATAATATTTGTTATTATTCATATATTTTATAATAAAAATATATATTTATTTTTCATTGAAAAATAATATCCTGTTGGCTAAATTAAAAATTAATAAAATTGATAGCAACTGAGTGTTAGTCTAACTGCAGTTATATGATTAAATATAGATACATTTGTTGAATTTTTCGGTTCAATCTACAGTATACCAATACTTTTTAATTAATTAGAAAAACTGTTTTTAATTCATCTATAATCTTAACGTACTTGTTTATTTCATCGTTCCTCCGTTTGCACGTGCACTTTTCTCATTGTATCATGAAACCAGAGCGGACACGTGGTACAACCGAATCATCGTTGTCGGAATTAAGCGGGTCATCCGTCTGTTCAAAATCCAATCGTGGCGTTTCGAGAAAAGCGACGAGTTTCGACGTAACAACGTGTGGTGGCGACGGCCCGATTTCCGCAGAAACGTCGAACGAAGTAGACCGATACGCTGAGGAATCGCCCACGGTCCAAACGAACCAGCAGCGATCGATCGATGACGACATAAAATCCGAAAAACAGTCAGAAAACGCCTCGTTGAATGAAATGAACGGCAAAATGTATCTGATCGACAAGTTGTTGGGTTGCGAAGATCACTCGAAAACGAAATGTTCCATTGACGATCAGCTGCGGTCGACCGATGTGATGGTCGAGAACGATTCGGGATTCGATCGTTACGACGTAGAGGACTCTCAAAGTTTCAGCGGCGACCACGACGGCGACACCGGATCGTTCTCGTCGTCTTGTCTGCTGGGCGCCGGCGATATAATTTCCGGTGGCCGTTATTTGTTCCCGGGAAAATCGGCTGGGACGGTGGCGGTAAAAGTCAAAGGCCGAAGAGGCACGGCCGTAAAAAAACGCTAGCGCGGCGGCAAGGGTGGTCGGAACGTTCGAAAAGCGGTCGGGGCTTGGAGGACGGAAACCCGTCGGAAGGACTGCCGTTGTCGCCACAGTTGATCGGGTTTGGCGAAGATTGCGGTAAGTATTTTGCGAATTCCTCCGCAGCGCCCAGCAGGCGAAAGAGGGAACAGCAGATCAAAGACGTATATGCGGCGACGGCGGACGAAAACACTCGGGCGCCGGTGACGATGGCCGGGAGGACGATAGACCGCAGTCACGAAGCGTCGTCTTTCATTAATCGCAAAATGAGGAGCCGAGAAATCACGCGCGTTAACAAAATAATCGCCGACAAGATATTGAATGTCCGGACGACCATACCAAAAACCAAAAAATAATCGATTACCGCACCTGCGAACGCACATCGTCATCATCATCATCATCGTCATTATCATCGCCCCGTTCGTTGAGCGCATATTATTACTATACTATTAAATTATAATGCGTGTGTGCTGCGGTATACTGTTTTTTTATTCCATTCACCGGTATACGATTTACAAAATATATTATGCATAAATATATTATATTTTATTCTTTTCGGCATATAATGATAATATAATAATAATAATAAATACCACGTGATATCGTATGTCACTTAAACTCATATTAGGTACCTATATGCGCCGTGTATAATATATATACATAAATGCGTCTGAGAGTGGCGAATATTACTCATATAGGACGTCGGAGACAATGTATAAGATCCAGCCGTGTTCGATTTCGTCGTCCAGGCTTCGTGCATTCGATGTCTTGTGCACGAGTCTGCAGTATCTTATAACCAGCTATTTTCACGTAAAAACGAGCAAAAAACCTTCTTCTTTACAGAATGTACCAGTAGTATTTAACAAATATACAGTAACATTTGTTATGCAAGTTTGTTAATAGTCTTATTAAAACGTATTTATATATATATATATATATATATACATATTATAGTATAATTATTACGTATGTACTTAAATTGTATATAATTTATGATTAAAATATATATGTGTGTGTGCTTGCGAGTACTCGTCATATTATGATAAAATAAATATTGAGTAGGGCCGCTATAACACATATAACGTATAAGTAGATGTGTAGTTACTTGCAGCTCCAGTGTTTTGTTATTAAGAATTAGATAGGTACATCAAAATATATAGAGCTTAATCCGGGAGTTATATTAGTTATTTCTAAAAGATTGTTTTAACATCACCTATATGCGTAAACAATTTATAAAATCTTCAATGACTGGCTTATATGCCGACATTATGAATACCATGATAAAATATATATGCGTTAAGTATCTACTTGGTACAATACGCTTTATAAAATAGGGGCGTCACTGTAGGTCCCCAGGTCATGCGAATACCGAAGAAAGTATCTTTTACTATACACTATTTCACTCCATTGCAGGTCAGCGGTCTATAGATATAAAAAATAGTAATAATAATAATAATAATAGATAATGTTTAAAATAGATACATATAAAATTATATAGAAGTGATAGTATTTGCTTAGAACTAAAAATGATATCTTTCACATTTCCCATCATCAAATATGAACAGTGCAATGGCAAGTATATTAAGTGCGCGCACATAAAGCGTAACTGCTACAGGTTCATTAGTTATATGCGATTTAATCATGATTGACACATGAAAAAAACCTAGTCCAATAAAACTGGGCTATTTTTCTCACCTCTCCCCCTAAATTCATAGATAGGTACATACATTCATAACGGTAATAAATAGGATATCGGGAAGTCCAAAAACTAACTTTATATAATATATTATTGGTCTGAGAACTATAAAACCGCCAAAAAAATAAGGTGTTAGCGCGTGCTCCAAAAGCTTATAAATTACTCAAACACTCCGGAAACCTGCTATAGGTAATTATTTTTCAAAAACACTTATTCAAGTCTATTAAACTATTAAAGCTATCTTATTGAGCTAATAGATAAGCTCATAAATAATTTGAAAAATATTTTAATAATCATCACCATTACCATACCATATTATTATAACTAATATTATACACACTTAAAAAAAATAACTATGTTTGACATAGTATAAATAAGTAATACATTGTAAAAAAAAAATTATTTTGAAACAATAAATATTACTTTCTTATATTACATAAAATTATAAAGTCCGCACATATCTTAACCATATATTACATGTATTTCATAATATTATTATACTTAATAACGATTTTAATTTCAATTTATTTAATTTAGAATTTTATTTTAATTGACAGACTTAATACATTACTGTAATATTAAAGAGGTTAACATTTTACGAACATATATTATTATCACTCAATTTATTATATATCCATACTGCAAGTCATATTATATTATGTAATAATATAGTAAAATATCACAAATAAAAAAATGGAAAACCGAATTTTTGAGAGTACAATATTTTTATACGTATATATTATCTAGATGTACCGTCGTCACGCATTTCAGATACCTGCCTATATAGTAAATATTATATACCTAACCATGTAAGTTGTATAATGTATTATAAATGCGCGTTTCGTGCTCGCTCGTCGTTGGACGCGTTCGGCGGGGGTGTCAAAGGCCTGCCCGCGCGCACGCTAATAAAAATACATCGCATCCATTATAATGATAATAATAATAATAACGATGATTATGATGATGACGATGATAATATTAATAATAATAATAATAATAATAATATATTCGACGAAAGTTTGGGGCCATTGTTGTTGCAAAGCCAACCGACCGTGGCTTCGTTATACGTGTGCGAGTGACCGTGCGTGCGTGCGCGCACAAGCGTAGGGACGCACGTTATAATGTTATTGCGTAATGGCGTATAGGTACCCGCCGCTTGTGCGTACACGCACACACGAGCGCGCGCGCGCCGCTGCCGCCACCGGGTAGGCGTATTACGTACGCGGCCGGACGAGCAAGCGGCGGCGGCGACCGGAGTCGACGGCACGTAACCGCAAAGCGGCGGATGGCGGCCACGACGGTGACTGCGGACGACGACGACGACGACGACACGGCCGCCGGTCACAACAACGCGAGTGAGACCCGTCGCCATGGATACGTCCGAGCGGCCGCGCAATAACAACAATAACGTTATTATTATACTATTATAATATTATAATATTATTATAAATACGTACAAACGAGCGCGCTCGCGCGCACCCATATGGCTCTATATATATAATATACACAACCGGCTAACCTAGCCGCCGCGAACCCCTTTCGCGCAGCACACCCACCCACACACTCGTCGCACGCACGCACGCCGCCGGTCACCCCTCCGCCGCCGACGACCCGGTCGCATGCTCGATGCTTTCCTGCATGGCTGCCCCCGAGCCCCGAAGGCCAGTGGTCGTCGCATAACGTATGATTATTATTATTATACTGTCCTTTTTTTTTTTTTAGTTATAAACAAACGCGAATATATGCGAGCCCGTCTATATTATACACATACACCACTGCTATGCCCTCCCCCTCGTCGTCCCTCCCCCTCCGAGCACACGTTGGCCCCGGCGTTTACATACGCGATTATTAGAATATTATATATTATGTGATATCCACCCGCCGCCGCGCGCGCTTACACGTCCCACGGGCGCCGCATACATTTCAGTAGCGGCCGGCGTGATATACGCCGCGGGTATATTATTATTATATTATTATCGTCATCATTATCGCTCGTTTACATGTTACATTATTACGGGCAGTGCGTGGCAGGCAGGTAGAATAACGAGATAATGTTTTAACGATCGCCGTAGATCAATCATGTTGTCGTGTCTTTCCACACACACGCACGAGCACGCGAAATCAATTTTATTCGAACTCGCGGGGTGCTAAATTAATATAGGACGTCCGATATAAAATAATAATACAATATATTGTTCTGTGATGCGGAAAAGAGTAGTAGGTACGCAAGAGTATTAAAAACTATACCGCAGATTACTGCACAATATAAACCAATAATATACAACTGGACGTAGTGGACGTATATTTTTATAATACCTATATACGTGCACGGTATGACTCCGATAATGTGAACGGACGGTGATCTACGTTCGGAGATCATTTTCTGTGTTCAGTGTCCTCCGAAGACAGCGATATAATAATATAATATTAAAAAATATATATATTTTAAACATATAAGACACTCGTTATTTTGAAAACCACATAAATTATATTATTTACCTATTAATTTGTTTTTATAAAAATTGATTATTGATCAAAACTTAAAACTAATAGGACAGGTCGTCACATAATATGTAGAAGACGAACATCAAGCATTACTCATTATTCGTTGCAAAAAATGGAACGATATTTCTAAATTCGTACACAATTCAACGCATACCTAATGATGATTATTATGGCTCGGATTTGAAAGCAATGTATAGATTATTTGGAACCTCTTATATGATATAGAATGATAATCCTTGTGCATAATATTACATCAATTTAAAAACCATTTGTAAATCAGGATAATTATTTATTATACATGATATACTGTATTATGCGGTATGCGTAGCGGCAACCAATAGCTTTGGTGGACGTTGATAGGTCATTTTCGATATAGGAATAAAAATATTTTAACTGTCTACGTTTTTCTAAAAAAAAAACGTTAGAGAAAATAAATGTTTTTGTCAACATATAACCAATAAAATCCATAGAAGACCACGATAATTTGATACATTTTTTAGGTTCAGTTTTTTCACATTCTTTAATTATTGCTATTTTTACATAATATATAAAAGGAGTTTTTTTTGCCATTTCGAGTTCTTTTTTCGATCATTTATTTACCTCGAATTCTGAACCCTAAAAACAATAATACATGCTATATATTCGTATCCACTAACACAGACCACAAGCCTGTCAGTTCGTATTGCGCGCGCAGCAGATATTCGCATAACTACATAACTAATGCGTCTATAACGCACGACCGCGCACCCCCGCAAATCGCATCACAATGATAATGGTAATATTATAATCGACGCGAATAATCGACTTGGCGGAGTGTACTGTAACGTCGCATTATGCAAGGTACGTGGGGATGAGGCACAGACACAGAATATACATAGATACCCACCTATATTGTGTAGCGCAATATAACATTATACATATATGTATACGCAATACGCGCGCGTAATTGGACGCCCGAAGGGACACACACACAGATCGGCAGAATATTACGCACGGACGGCCGACGCGTCGTATATACGCGATATTATTATTATTAGTCGCGTCTTAATAATAATATATAATATCGTGATAATATAATATTATGCGCACGAAGTCATCGGCTCCCACGTTGAAAATTGCACCCTCCCCCCCACCAGTTCATTTTTTTCGCGTGATTTTCGCTCACCCGCTAACGCAGCAAGGCGCCATAGGTATAGGTTTATTGGAAAGTGGTTATTTATGTGTATATATATTATAATATTATGTATACCTATATATACACCTATTACCTATAGATACCTGTATTATATTATAATAATACGTATTATTATGCTGCGCAGCATCTCTGCCGCCGCCACTGCTGCGGTTGCACTATATATAATACACTTGCGGCAAAAAAATCGGGTTCGTTTACTGAATTATTATTCATCCTCAAGATATAGTATCGAGTATCTCCCGCGCAGCGTCCCGTGCGACTCAATAAACTGTTTGTGCACTTGGAGGGTTCCTATAGTGTTATGACGTTATCATTATATTGGCTTACGCGAAATATTGCAGGGGCAAGCGTACGCCCATCACGAATACCGCGGATTTTATAAATTTCGCGGCTCAAAGTCTTAATAATATAACGAGCTCACAAGAGGTAAAGAAAAACTATAGATGTTTTTTTTTACGTCAAAATATCTACAATAATTTACAATAGTACGACGTTTCACCTGCACGCGCGTGTTGTTGCGGTTTTACATACGTACACAAAGTATAACATGGAGAATTTACGTCAATTACCAACCTCAAAGGTAAAAAAAATGATCATTATTTATACAATGTTTGTTTTTTACGATATTTTAATTTTTAAGTTAAGTTTTTTAGCTTTAAGAGACGAGTATCTATGTGAAATATTACAATACTTAAAACGTATTAATACCATAAAAAACCAACATATTCAAACAAAGATGATGTTCTTACCTTTAACTTTTATGGTATATAATTGGTCAGTTACTCTAATAGTAAAGCTAACAAAGTAACGAAATACAATTAGTTCTGCTCAACACAAATTTCGTATGTAGTACATTTGTAATACACAGACAATACACAAAGGTGTGACGTGTTAGTCATCTTGATTTTTCTAATGCAACATAATTGTTATGAATCATAACTCATCGGTTCTTAGAATCAATTATATTTTTAAATAAATTGAAGATATTATTATTATTTTTTGTGGTATGAATAAGAAAATTTATAAAATATAAAAGTTCCACTGCATGTATGATTATAGTTCCATGAATTTAAAAAAGTTAATCTACTTTCTTAACTTTCTATAGTCTACGATCTTCGTTGACTGCAAAATTAATATGTTATTCTTATTGATTTAGTAAGTTATATATGAGTATATATTTTATTAATAAATTAAAAATATTAATTCCTATTAATGTTATTAATAATTGTAAACGTTATTTTTTATATAATACTATTTTATCAGAAAACGACAAGAACTATGGTAATATTATTATTACTAATTATTAGATTATTTTTAATTAAACTTGACTGTAGGCATACAATTGTATACGAACACAATAATTCAAATCAACACTTCCAAAACGATTTTAATATTAACACGATTATTTTTAAACCAATTATTTAAAACGGGTATGATGTTATTTCAACATTAAATTAAGCTAGTTAAGTTCTTAGGTTAATTAGATAATTAACTACCTATACTTCTGTTAAAATGTTTTAATAATCAATTTTTTTCCTAGTTTAAACTTTTTAACCAGTTACAATGCTCACCTCTAATAATACCTACTTATTATTGTACCATTTTTAAACTATTATTATACATTCGTTATAGTATAGTTGCACGTGGTACATAATATTGACGCACTATTTCATGAATCCATATGGCTTCACGAGTATAATATTATATGTGCAATGTGAATGCTAACCATTGACATAGGTACACAATATCACGACAAACGGTCTGTTAAATTTAAACTGTTCATTAAATTATATAACACACACACACACACACACACACATATATATATGTATATATACTATAATAAATAGATAATAAGAAAAAAACTTATTACTCGTTCGTTTTTTTCTTTTTATGGAATGAGAGTCAGAATCGCATTATATGATTTCAAAACATATCTCGGTGTCGGCTTTCATTTATAATATATTATGTGTCGTGTGTGTGTGTGTGTGTACGCGCGGGCATTTTTTTTTTACACTCTAAAGCGCATTGATGGTTTTCTACGTCACAGTGATTTCAGAGAGCGCGCGATTCTACTTCAGCGTTATCGAATTTCGCTGCAAACGGTAGCCTTCTATGTAACCACCGGAGGAGCTGACGTTTTTGTTCGGAGCTTAACATGTGTTCGTGTGCAACGATCATGATTTGCGTTTTGTACTGTTGTCTCATACGCATATATAAATCATAAAATAATTTAATATATCTTATATATATAACTACTTATACGACTGCTTGTGAATATATAAAATGGTAATGGCAATGGATTATTGAACATATTATAATATCCAAATGTATACCTACCGTTTTCTTTTTTTGATTTATTTATAACTGATTGTGTTACAATTATAACATTACGTAGTTATTGACGTTATGATTACGATAATGATATCTGATGATTATTATAAAATATATAACACAATAAGTAGAAATCGGTTTTAATAAGGTATAGAAAAATGTGATATAAAAATGATTTTGTTGTAAACGATTTTTATATTTTATTTTTGTTCAATTAATTAATATTTAAATGGCATAAAAATATAAGAATGTGTATAAACATATAGTGTATACGAAATAGCAGCCGTACAATTTAAATATAAACACCGATATTACTACTATGCTAGCTACTAATTAATTTAAATTTTATATTATATTCAAAGTTATCTATAGTCGTAGGTATTGGCTTGAACTGCTTGAAGTCTTGTATTTCTAAATTATTACGTATTAGCAATAAAGTAGCTATGTTGTAAGAACACTATCGAACGCAATTCGATAAATATAATTTAAACGTTTATTATTTTTGTCATATTGAAAATGTTTTAAATATTTTACTATAATATCAAATTAAATTATGTTCGTTTTTTGACCTCTTATTGTTGATTATCTACAGGGACCCTAAGACCTCCTGGTCTGATTGGTGGAAGCAAACCCAAGGTTGCCACCCCAGCAGTCGTATCGAAAATTGAATTCTACAAACGAGAAAATCCAACGATATTCGCGTGGGAAATTCGCGAAAAGCTCATATCTGAAGGTAATAATATTATCGTATTATGTATATGCTTATAATATAATAAATTAACTATTTAATCGAGTATAAAATTAATATAAGGCTCTTGAGGTTCATATAAATGGTTGGTTGATACATATCAATATACTTTTATTATTTTTTTTATGTTTATTTAGATTATTATTTTAATAATCAAACGGTTATAGGTATAGGTGACCATGTAGGTGACTAAAACACAGTTACAATAATTATTACACAAATATAAACAGCTACTTTAATAATAATTTATTCGATTCTTTAAGAAAACGTTTAATTATCAGTTATAGCAGTTAGCACAGATAGATAGATACGTTTCTTTTAATCAAAATATATGATATAAATGGTAGATTGTGAAATCGAAGCCATAACAATTATTGAAATAATACATACGAGTATCTACTTACAAGCTTTAAAATTTACGATTATATTTGATACTCGTATAATTTTTATTATATCGTATATTTTTAATTGATAATTTTTTGTTATAATATTAATACTAACTCTTCTAGCGATCACTAAGAATTGCTAAACACAAACAAGTATAAGTACCTATTTATATGGGTTTATTTACATAAAAATGTATTCAAATATATGTTTTACACTTGGTAGGTACTTTCATTTAACTCGAATACTAAAATATTTTTTTTTTACAATAATTACACCTACAGACCAAACGAGTAAAAATAAGAAGAGCACCAGACTAAAAATGAACCATCCTATTGTTAATTGCTATTTTGTCTGCGCCTATTCACTTACTTAATTTGAACCTCTTGTTAATAGTTTTAAATATATACAAAACTACTAACACAGTTTTATACGTTTCATAAAGATGAATTTAAAGTAGTCGTACTCGTATGTATGTAACTCAAAAATAATATTGAAACTATTTTATTTAAAATTTACTACACACATACAACTATCTTAAATAAAAAATGAACTTAATATGTTAAATTTATTTTAATATAACCATAACTAAAGTTTGATTCATTTTTAATCAGTTAAGTAGCATTATCCAATATTATCTAGTTTTTTGTGCGTAATTTAAAATATTAAATTACAATGATTCAATCTCGTTAAACTTGACATATACACACACACATTTTAGGTGCATTATAAATACTATTATATCTTATACTATCTTACGTTATCTTATAGAAATATTTTAAAAGTAAATTGAACGGAAAATATATTGTTATAGGTACCTACATACACGTTAGACGTAAAATGTGAAGACATTATTAAAATATAAATCGTACAGGTCCTATATTATAGGCAATAGAGTATGCAGTGTACTTGCCTATACACAACTCAACGATAAATCGAGACAAATATGTATTGTAAGACATGGCGTTTATTATAACATTGAAAAGAAAACAAATCAACTGCATGATTTATGAACATTTGCGACCTACGTGTTTACGTGCATTCGCATTTGTCGACATTATTATTATATTAGCGGTCCGCAGACGTGTCACGATCGTCGAACGATATCATAGATGTTTAGGCACATAATATGTCCATAATCTAAGTATATTATTATATTATACCTGCCTATCTATATATAATAATAATATTGTATATTATTATTGTATATTTCTATAGTCTGGTGTACCTACGTGACTCGCCAAGTCGACGTTTATCTTGCGTTCACGTTGTTTCGTAACGAATCATTGAAACATATTATCGTTTTTAAAAACGACATCACACAGACGCAGGTTCGTAATTAAATTGGTCATGGGGATCATTGGGTGTTCGGCGTGTGTACAGCAATAGTATACGTACCCATATATACGTATGTACGCGTTGTACATTGTACGCCTCCGACGGTAATTCGACGTGGGCTTGAAGGCGCATTTCTATCTCCTTTTCATCGTAATATTTTCTTTTACACATGGACTATGGACACATCGTGTACTCGGCAATAGTTGATGTGAATGTGTGTGTGTGTGTGTGTGTGTGTGTGTATATGTCATTTATACATAGAATACTTGTGTATAGTGGTTGTTCAACATTTATATTGTATCATTATTATTACTATTATTATTATTACCACTATTATTGTCGTCATCATTATCGCAGTCGTCAAATCGATCGGTGACGACAAATATATATAACAACGGGTAACGAATTTATCTTTTCCATTTTACCAATTATATGACGGCATAAAAGGATTATATTTTTCGTGTGAACCGAACAGAATGAAAATTATTATATTGTGGTGTGCCGTGTGTCAGTCACGTCAGCGAACAAGCTACTTCTTGGGTGCTGCCGGTCGGAAAACGTTCACCTGAATGGACTTGAATCGTCAAAATCTTTTCTCGTCTCACTCGCTCAAACACTATTTCTCTCTCTCTCTCTCTCTCTCTCTCTTTGAATTGTGCTCGTTCTGTCCATTTCTTAATGACCGGGGGAATTATGAAAATCTAATAAGTATTACACGCTATATAATATATATATAAATTAAAAATATCGATAAATTGTGGATCAAGGAGAGATCGAGTTAGTGAAAATCCGATCGATTTGGCATTAGCGACAACAGGTGTAACTAATAATATTTCTATTAAACAGGTCAATTTTCACGTGACTATTTTAATACCACAATTATCACAAAAACCACACTCTATATTACATGTTTAAAATGTAAATCAAAACAAAGATATTAGTGTATGACAAAAAATTTAAATCATTAAATTAAGTTTTTTAAACATATTAAATACGAGAAACAATATTATGATCGCTAGATAATGAATATAGTTTCAATATTATTAGTAATTAAAATATATTTATCAATTATTTGTGTATTTACCTACAAAATATAAATCATAGCATTTATCTACAAATGGTATTTATCTATACCAAATAAATAAAAGTTGCCAAAAAAAGAACAAAACTGAAATCCTTTAATACTTATACCGATTTCACAACACTGTCTCTTAAAACACAAATATTATTTCGGCTATTTGGATAATATCACACAATATTGTTTCCATTTTATTTTTCACGTTTTTTTACCGATTTATAGGAAAAAAATAATATTTCTGTATTTTTCAGTTTAATGTACTCATACACTAGTATAAAGTTGGATACATATCCGTGTAAAGAAATTCGTTAATTTTACTAGGTATAGAAAAGATTGTTGATTATTTTTAATAACAATTTCGTATCTTTTATCAGTAGTTTGTTTATTCTTGTTTTTATTATAGCAATTTCGTAAGAATTTTTTTAATAACTGTCAAAATAAAGTTAAAATACAGGACTTAAAATCTATTTTAACATTAATTATCTTATTTGTAATATTTAATTAGTAATAACCATTTATAATATACATTAACAAATATAATTAATATGAGATATTCGTATAGACATATGTAAACTATTGTTTATATAATTTTTTTATATTCCAAACTTTTATTAGATTTTACTAGTAATGCAAGTGTTAAATTCAATGATGTACCTACCAACTTACTCTATCATTGTATACAAAATATGGTCCTGAGCAAAGATGTCCTGTCAATCTACATCAATCAGTTTATTTAATAATGTATTGATATTATTGCTATTGGAATAATTTATTAATTAGTATTATGATAGGTTGATTTAAACATTGAATTTATTATATTATTAGTCAAAATTATAATAATAATAATAAAAATATATATTTATACCATTATATTCCATAGTATTATTTACCCACATTTATTTTTGATTCAGTACTACTTTACCATAAAACCGTGTAAATAGGTTCATATACTTTATAGTATAAATCTATGAATAGGTAATATCTTCAAACCAATTTACATATTTTTAAAATGTCGTACCGTATACTAGCTAAGATTCATAATATGAGTAAAAGTTTTAAGTCCCCCCTCCCCATAAAGAATATTTTTGAATTATTATAAACAAAATAATTAACAACGTTAAAATATGCAATTTTGTCTAAATTTGAATAAAAATAAATTTTTTTTAAAAAAAACGTAATTATATATTTTGTAGGTATTTTGTTTCAAGTATAAAAGATTTTTGAGGAACATTACATAAAATTTTCATATCACAGGCATGCATATCAAAAATTGATGAAATTTTAACTAAAAAATAATTTGATAATCTTAACGATTTTGACTGAGTTTATTAAGATTTTATACAACTTAAATACATAACATTTTATGGACAGGTTCAACTTTTTTTTATTTCTATAAATAACAACTTATGTGTAACCTTATATTAAATTTTCAAGGAATTCTTTTTGTTATTTAAATGTTGTTATACATTTATACTATCCAGTTATATATATTTTAACATGTATTATATGTGTACTGGTTAAGTATAATACTATGTTATAGACACCTGTTATTCAATTTACCGTCACGCCTTTTCTGTCATCACAAATCTATATGTTTTAATTTATTTATTACACCTACTTAACTGATTAATAATTCATTATTGATTCATCAACATAGCAAGCATTTTAAGTTATGTTTAAAATATTGGGAAAATCGTATTTTCATTAAACTTGGTCAAAATCAAATCGATTGACATATTATGACATACGGAAAATTAGACTATAAATATGTCAATATTAATTGATAATAATAATAATAATAATATTTCATGCCTATAGAAACATTAATCTTTAGATGTATACTTATAAATACAGAAACAATCTAAAAGAATATAAATACTAAAATATACTTTAAATATATTAGTAAAATAAATATAAGACAAGTAATTACATTTTTATTAGTCACGTACCTATTTAATTTATCGTGATCTGTAGGTATATAGTTATTTGTTATTGAAAATGTGTATTTACAATGAAATATTGGTTCTAAATATAAATACATGATATATTTTTTTATTTGACGAATCTCAAATAATATGTTTGAAAATATTGATGATAGAAACATAAAATTGTAATGAAGACTTACAACTATGCAAACCGTTAATAAACGGTATGGATTATTAAAATACGAATTAAAAGCATGTAAATGTATAACTTCTATGATGATATTATAGATTTAAGTAAACATATAATCATAGGAATTCTCTGTATAAATAAATAGCTATATAGAAAGTGGTCATTATAATAGTAAATATTCTTTAGAAGTTATTTGTTTATGAATTTATTTTGAAATATAAATAATTTATGTAAATATTCATGTATTTTAATTATTTATCGTTATTGTTTTTTAGAGTTATTTTTTTACTTTTAACAATGAAACCATACATTTTCAATTCAATATTTCTAAATAAACAATTTTCTGAATATTCCTACTTAAAAAAAAGCATATTTTCAATAAGTAGCAATTATTGTTTAAAGCTTGATGAGTGGAATGTTATGGCACTGATTTAAACTTTAAATAAACGCCAATATCAATATTTATAACAAATCAGCTAATCGATGAATTCGACTTTTATACATCCAAATTCTCGAAAAATATTTTTTAAAAAGTAGCAATTATAAATAGAATTTGTTTTTTGTTATGAGTTTAAAATGTATAACAGAAATAGGTATATTTATACCAACACTTAACATTTTTATTGATTATTACCGTTCACTGTCGAAAGAATATTATCTCCCAGCTTATGATTTATTAACACTTCACGACAATAATACGCATAACATATTATTATTATATCATACGAAATCATTTAGATCGTGTGTGGGCTCGATGCGGTGGCACATGTCAACCTAAACAATAGTATACCTATGTTGCGTATTACGTCGGCACATTATATTATAGGTACATACACCTGTAATACGAAGGGAATAATATGACTACCTATATATAGACAGTTGTTGAGCAGAATATAGCTAGGTATATACGTAGATAAAATAATATGTAGTACATATCTACTCGAGTTGCACGACTGCAGCAGTCGGTTCCAAACATCTAAGCTCAAGTGTTCCTTTGTGAGAGGTCCATCCTGAATATACAACCGGTGCGTTTGGTCGGCATAAAATATTCCAAACCTAGTAATTTTAACCGTTGACTGTAGTCAAAAAATAAAATTTACAAAATATTTTTAAACATATTATATGTATGTATAATGTATATCAAAAAATATATAATTAAATAAATAAATAAATATTTTAAGAAAATAAAACTCCACACTAGATATTACCTATTTAATACGCATTTCAAAGGAGTTAACGAATATGGAGTAATATACGTACTTTTTGAGCTGCTACTGCATTCTAATAAGAAATGAGAATATTCTTAGCCATTTGTGTATTTACAACTGTTCGTTTTAATTTAGAACTCAGCCATATTGGTTAGAGCTTTAGAAGTACCCCTTAGCGCGATAATGTGGTCACATCTCCTTATAATGGCTAAAAAACAGGGGAAAATAAATTAAACATAATCACTATCGTATTTCCCTTTCGATAAATTTTTAAATGCCACTTCAACAACCGGAAAACGGAACACAAAGCGTATCGATAGCTAATCAAACAATGAACCGGTAAAAATGTTTTCTTCACGAAATCGCACATTATTACTAATTTGAGTTTGAAATTATCAGAAAAAATAATCATATTTATCCGATAATAATTCTAACTGTATATGTATTATGTAAATGTGGTATGACCGACTTGGACATGGACCCACTTGAGAAAAGTTCGTGGACCACCAGTTGAGTACCACTGGCGTATACTATAATATATCGTATATCGTGTACATGCTTCCAGGATAATAAATAATATTATTTTTGTTTGTCTGATTGGAGATGTTTTGTGCATGTTCGCAGGAGTGTGCACGAACGGCACGGCACCGTCGGTGAGCAGCATTAACCGGATACTGAGGAACAGGGCGGCCGAGAGGGCTGCGGCCGAGTTCGCCCGGGCTGCCGGGTACGGTCTGTACCAGGTGTCGCACCCGTACGCGTCGTTTCCGTGGCCGCCGCATCCGCATGGCATGTGGCCGGGTGTGGCCGCGGACGGCCCGTCCGCCGTGGCCGCGGCTGTGTCGTCGTCCGGTGGACTGCCGTTGCATCACGGGCCAGGCGCGTCCAACAAGGCCACGCCACTGCAGCACATGATCAACGCCCATCAGCCTTGCGGCGTCATGTCGTCCAGAGATCTCATGCCCAGACTCATAGGTGAGTGATGCGCCCGTTCTGTATATATATATATATATATATAATACGCCATAGGCCTTGTGACTGGCAGGTGATGCGAATAGACCTACGAGGACGTGGAGATTTTACCTTTGCAGGGCCTTTACTGTTGGTGGTTTTATTTTATTTTTTATGAATCATATTAAAAATAAATGCAATTATATACTTTATAGTCTACAAAAGAAATCGTTCGCCACTATTTTTTATTGATAAACACAAAAATGTCTCTTCAAAATTATTTTAAATATTGCGGTTTTTTACACCATGGTGTATAGTTTTTTTCTGAGTCCGTGGGACGATGATTGCGGAACGAATCACTTTAAACTACACCATATACTCTTTATAAACTACCTTAAACCCTAAACCTATTGCTGATTTATTAATTTATAGTCTATTGTCGATATTTAAATTGTTTTGTGTGCGTGTAATAATTATTATGTCTTAACGTAATTTTAAAACATATAGTCAAATATGTTATATGTGCGCACTGAGAAGGGTCCAAATTTCGTGATACTCGATTGGCATACTTTTTTTGAAATTATTTTTGCTCAATATAGTATAGACATATCTATTATATCATCACAATTCACAACAGAGATTAACGCCTAGAAAATACCAGGATTTTCGTATATAAATACGAGATCGTACTTGCAGATGGATGGGGAGAAAATTTGTTCCGAGTATACTGCCTTATTATTTAGGTATAATGTATAATGGTAATGGTTTATTTTATACTATATTATCATAAATTACTAAATTATTTATTGTCTACTCAATCCATTAGTATCGTTTAATCGTTATTAAACAAATTTACTATTGAGGTCCTTGTTAAAATTAATTTAACCAAATAGTATTATAGTATGATAACGACCGAGTACCTATATAAACAGCGGTGACTTAATCGTTTTCACAGCCACACTGTTATATAATTTCTAGATTCACTCCTGATTTTGATCATTGAATATGATCCCCACTACTTTTTTGCAGCGTAAAATTTGGAAGATCTTGCATTAATTGTTATTTACTGCATGTTTAAAATATATACCTATAGGTATATAGGTATTATAATATATTATATATACGTAATGCACGTGGTCACAATATATTAGGCGGAACTCGGCATCGATTCCGAGGGGGAGGATAAAAATGAATTGTGGTTTAGGAACCCAACGTTTGCTTCCCCCACGCCCACAATGTATTTCCTTCCGCACAATAACCAAAAACTTTCATTTTTAAGATAAAAGTAAAACCAAAATATTCATAATGAAATTGCCAAATATATCCGTGGTAAAGCGTAGTCATATTATATTAGGCGGAACTCGGCATCGATTTCAAGGGGGAGGGCAAAAATGAGTTGTGGTTTACGGACCCAACCTCTGCCTCTCCCCACTTACACAATTCATTTCCTTCCGCACAATGACGAAATACTTTCATTTTTAAAATAAAAGTAAAAACAAAAAATGTATAACAAAAATGACGAAAGTATTCATATTTAGTTAAAAAGTTTCGAAAATCCTACAACTTTCAGTATCCACCGATATTCGTTATAATATATTATATCGTTTATATTATTTTTCTGTTATAATAAACGATAATAAACGTTAAATATTTTCATATCTTGACATTACCGGAGAATATAATGAGGAAGTGATTTGTATTAACCGTATTATACTAAAAAAGTATGCGTTGTTTATTAATATTTAGATTAGATATTGATAAATTATGTTTGTATTGACATTAGAATAAAAAGGACAAGGAATTAATTTCTGGATAAAATTTGAATAAAATATAATATCTATATATAAAAAGTGAATTATTCATTTTCATTAAGTGAAATAAAAAAATAAAATTAATTTAATTTAAACTGTATTGTATTATACAATACTTTAAATTGGTGATCACTTTCAATTTATTTTTTCAATAATGATAAGAAAAGCATTAATTTACTCAACTTATCTCGCTTTAATGCTGTATATTTATTAATAATATAAGTGCTTGATTTTTGATGCATTTTGTCAATTAATTTTCATCTTATGCGACATTATGAGAGAGTGGTATAATTTTATACGACATGAAACATTTTGATAATACCATATTGAACATTACGTTATAGGAAAAGAAATCGAAAGTTATTATCAATATGAATTTAATATATTTTATTATTTTTAATCGTATTATTTTGTACTTATTAAATAATTAACTTTTACATGCTATTTCGCTATTTGTTCTTATGCCCAGACTTTTTTACCGGATTTTTTCCACGAACTTTACATTATTTTTTTTCCTAAATTTTGACATAACATTATATCAATATTCTTACGATTATGTTTTTATTGAGTTTGGTAATAATACTTTTTATGAAATCATAACAATACTTTTGTAATAATAACTGTTGTAATTAATACCCATACCCGGGTTTGAATTTAAAATCCGATGACAATAGAAAGGTGGAACTTATACACATTACGTCCTGTTATTCGTCATCAATATATCCGTTGCAGCTAGCTTACATAATACATAACGGGGGAATTATTTCAATCACTTGTTATACTATAGTAGTAGGTAAAGTCGGGTTTTCTAACGATCTTGTAGTCTTTTACAAATAAATTGTAACAGTGATTTTAATCGTTTTCATGAATGTATAAACTAAAAAAAATTTTATCAATTTTCATTTAATGTCATAATTTCGATCGGTAAAATTTACTTTTGGTACAGTTATTGACTTATCGTATACAATATTATAATAATAATATCAGTGCTCTGCAGCTTTCGCATTACGTATAATAAAAAATAAAATACTCTAGCTGATTTTTCGTTTGCATTGGGTTTGCATTTTATTGTTGGGAAATCACACGCGTGGTACTAAATAATGGCGTCAGTTGCATGTTTGCGGGTCACTATCGTATTATAGTAATCGTCAATAATAAAATATAATAATAATATCTACACTGTTGCATCCGCTCGTGCAAATGAATACTGCATACAAGACCACGGCACATCGTAGGTACATTTATATTATATTATGTATGTAATAAGTATAAAACGTGTCTCGTGTCTGCAAGTATATATAATATTATACGCTTATACGCAGTGGTTCAAAAGGTGGTTCGCGCAACCGGTTGTTGACAAATTGAACGATTGCGGCGGGCAATTCAAGTATCTTTGAAATCCTACGGAGAAGAAAAAAATTCGTTTCGATTTACCTATCATACGTGTTTTTACATCGTTTTACAGCGCGGCCCGAGTGAACCTATTTATATTCATTTAAACAATACTATTACTATGGACGCGCTCCGCGAGATTCGCGTGTCAATCGTACAAAACGTACTATAAAGCTCTGGATTCTGCAAGCTCCAAGTATTATTCTTGTACAGGCCGATATATTTATTACGTCTTATGAAATTCGATCGAAGTTGGTACATTATTAACCGTGTAGGTGTAATTGGTTGATTTTTTTGTAATTATTCGAATTAGCGCCGTCGTCGTTTTAACTATAATACAAGTTACTTTATCAATATTCAATACTATACATATATATTATGTTCCACTCAACGATTTATGATTATCATATTATATTTCCAATCGTTTTAAGATGAATAATTCGTTATACGACATAATATTGGGTTCGACTAGCAGCCGCCATGATATTTGGCCTATCACTACAGGGCGATGGATAGCGATTTTCGATTTTCATCCCGAAAATCATTAATAAAAGGAAACCCGTGATGCAGTAGCTGATTTATCATCTGTGTGTTATAGTAATAAACACAACGAAATCGTATCTGTTGAAATTCCCATGAATAATAAAATCAGAAAATACCAGAAATGTTAGAATAACTTAAAAAATAAAATAAAAAATACAATATTAATTAAATGCATGAATGATCATGAAAGAATCGTCCACCGTCTAGAATACCATCTGGATTTTAAACCAGTTTTCTACTCGGCATAATTCAATCTATTTTAATCTTTTTTTTTCTTACCATAAAATATAAATCCTCAGCTGATTTGAAATTAAAACCACGCGATTTTCAAAACTGTAATTCCATTAAAAACGAATTAGTCCACAATTGTATCATATTATGTATTATTTAAAAGTGCATAATTTAATCCGGCAAACTGGTTTTAAACATTCAAAATATTGTATTTAATTCACCAGACTATGAACAGTATGAACGGCTCTTCAATAAAATAGTCATTCGTCGTGGCTTATAATATTATACATTTATACACAATAACCAGTTAATTATCTTATTAAAATTAATTTTAGATAATATACTATGAGATCCATTTCATAATGTGTATAATGTATTAATGTTTTTCGGAATTAATTATTACACCATTCAAGTGATAAAATTCGATTAGAGTTTTTATTTTCAATTAATATAGTATTATAGGTATCAACATTGCACGCTTTAATAATTTAAAAAAATATATATATAAGCTATTTGCACATAATAATATTATCATTTTAAAACACTCATAGTTCCTACTATTTTTCCGATAATGGATAATTAAATATTAATTAGGTAATATTGTAATACTATACTATAATTTAAAGGTTAAGAAAGGTTAGTATTCGCAATTATTTGTGGTAAGTAATAATTTAGATCGAATAATACGAATCCGGCTTATTATAATTTATTGTAACAGTTTGAATATTTATTATAGCTTAATGAAATATTTTTTTTAATTAGATATCATGACAGATCAATGGCTGACCCTATTGTACATGATTATATACCTAGGCCGTTTTAGTGACTGATTCGTGACGAAAAAAACTTGTTGATATTGTAACGTGGCCAGAGGGTGACTAGTTAAATACAAGATATCCAGGTAGAGCCGTGGGACCATGCAGTAAATATAATTACCGTAGCCGGGAGCAGTCAGATATAAGGCTCTTAAATACATTTAAATTACTAAAACTTAATTTGAGTTATTATTTGATTTTATTACCTACTAAATACTTACAAATTAAGTAAATAAAGTTTTACAAGGTCGATAAGGTTGTATTGAAGGCGTACGGATAGTTCAGTAATATAAAATATGTCTATGTCTTAAATGTGTACATTGAACTAATGTTCTTACATTGTGTGTATTTATGATAGGCCTTATAGTTAATTATGTGTGAATATATTATTATATTGGCCAGTATATAATCGTATTGTGATGCCTGTAATATATGCAAGTAATTCAAAGTGAATAATATATATATATATATATATATATAAGTGTCATGTAACATAATAGTTACAGTATACTCGACAGTCATAACACATACAGGTACGTATAGCGTACTATTGCACTATAAATGCACGGGGTGTGTTTTTTTTTTTTTAGACAATACGTTTTTATAGATATGAGATCGTTTGTACGTATTGTCGTTTATGATAAATAAATAGAATATTAAATTTCTGTTTATTTTATTTTATTTATTTTTTTTTTGGAATCGTGTATATGGTTATTCAACATAATTTAAAACGTCCTCTATTGAAAATGTGTCATCCTGACACTCGTAAGCCATCGCTATCAATTTATTCAATTCTAGCCAATTTCAGTTTCATTTACTCGACTTGTATCCATTTTTACCATCCTTAAAAAATGTGCACTTAATCCTTTCCCTTTAAGTTTTGTCAAGAAATAGAATCTTCAATCCGGGTGACGCAACAACGTCATTTTGGCACTTGGAGTCTAGATTGTATACAATTCTTGTTTTTTTTTTTTTGCTTAAGTGTAATAGCCTGATAAGTAAATCGTTTTAGATGAATTTCTGCCCATAGAAAGTAACAATAAAAATTTAAACTGCAATTTTACGGAGAAAGAAGTAATAATTATAGTTGGAAATTTATAGTGTATTTAATATTTATAGTTGTATCTACTGACTACTTTTAATATTATGGTCATAGATAATCTTATTAGGTATAAAAAACCAAAATTTATAATAAATAATAACATATTCTATATAAGCCGGTTTAACTATAGAGCGTTTGAACTTACTTGTTTACATAAGACAACTCCACTTACACTTACATTTAGCTCGCCATCGAAAACTTACTTGTGTATGTTTCATAGCACTGATATACATGTGTGCTTGTAGAGCCATATTAAGTTAATTCTTATATTTTTAGGTTTTAGACAGTGGTGTATAATTTTTCATGGGTAGACATCCTAGTTTGGGCCCATAGATCTGCTTCCTTTTGTGAACTCCGTAAATACTTAGCTGGAGTACTGGACTTCCAGAGGCAAATGCATTTTAAGCGTACTTAGATATTTAAACTGTGCTGTATATTTTTCTAACACAAATATGTATATTCGTGAAAATAAAATGATTTAAACAAACATGTAGTAACACGATAATAATATATGGTTTTATTATATAATATTAAAATACATCGTTTAATGAGTGAAACCTCTGATCATGGACGCCTTCACCACATCATTCATTTAGCGGATACTCTTGAATTTTCCGGAAATAAAATACACGTGAGATCATAACCACGTTTGAATTCCCTTTTATAGTTACCGGCGTTTGCGCCACAAAGAATTTCCACTGCAATACTATTTTTTAAATAGGTTATATACGTATTTTATAGTATCATACTATAATGTATTTCATATCTAATAAATACACGATCGAGGCGATACACTGCAGTCGCAATATGGTGGTACTTTACATGATAATTTTTGTGCGATTTCGATTCGTTAATTTTTAATCTTTTCAAGGTTGAAAAATAATTATATTATATTACCAATTCAATTAAAATACTAAATAATAAAAAAAAACGTAGGGATCTCGAGGGACGGCTCTATGTCTTGTCTATACAAATAGAGTTATATGCAATCACATTTATTGACACTACGGATCTCCCTGATTTTTCAACAAAACGAGACGGCAACCGATTATCAAAGCTCGCTATTATGCTAATGCGCGCAAATACGTTCAATTTGTATTACACGCGTATATTTAGGTACTCGATCACGGAATTATATAATATATATATATATATATATCGATAAACGGGCACTTGCATACAATACTGCATATTATACGCATTATAATAATATATATTTTTCTATTCGTACTTTCTGCATAGTATAACGTGTACAATATTATAGTAGCACCGATCGGTTCACACGCCGACCTGTTATGCTCGCTATATATGTATACTTACCTGTATAATCTATATCGTATTAAACGAGAGCCTGTGGGTAATATTATTATGTAATGACAATAATATCATAATATTGCGTGTTATACGCATTATACCACTGACGGTACGTAAACAATATTCTGCAGTCTATATATATACATAATATTATAATATTACATTATTATCATTATTATTATTATTACTATCTCGGCAGTATCTGTTCCCGCGCGCGAGTTCTTTGACGACGATTTGCATTAGCGTTTCCAATTACGCGCGCGCACACCCGGTCGTCGGCCGATTATGATATAAAATATAATACATATACATATAAATATTATAAATTATATTATATTAAGTAGGTTAGCGTCTGCGCGTTAAAATTACACGTATATAGACACGTCCAGGACGCCGCATTAACGTAGTGCGTGCAGTAAACATCACGTGTGAACGTAATAATATTATATAGTAATAATAATATAATACATGCGTATAATAATGGCATGGCTGCTAAACGGCGTACGTAGGTAGGTAGGTATATATATATATATATATATATATGTATAATATGTATATTATATCCGATGTAGGTGCCGTGCAATTTCAGTTATATATATATATATATTATATACGAATAAAATAAAAGGAAACGTTGTGCAGGGTACCTGCGTTTTACAATTATATTTAATTTAATATATAATAACGATAATTATAATACTGCGAATATTATTATTATGTTGTGTACCACCTACCTATAATAATAATACATAGGTGTACGCGTTTAAATGACACGAAAAGCGTGTTTCTCTTATTTTTTCTCCCCTTTTGTTTTTACTCCGAAACTCTTTTGCGCGAAACACTGCCGTCGCATTCATCCCGGAACACGCGGCGGTTCGTGCAGCGCAAAACGAAAACGATAATAATACGACTAATCAAATTGCACTTCCTGCCGCGTGCATACATAATATTGTTGTCGTCATTCGAGTCGGCCTATAATTATTATGTAATACAAACGTGGCCCTTATTAGTGCGAATTATACCCGCAAGTATAAGACATAATTGCCTGTTAAAAACGCGTCTAGTCTAGTGACACAAGCGCCGACGATAATCTAAAATAATAGCATCGATAATTCACATAAAAAATTATTCTAGTCCTAGGCCATCTAAATCCAAAACGTCTACCCCGGATCTGATCACTAGATATAATGCATCATAAAAAATAGCGTATAGTATTAAATCAGTATAACTCATCAATCGTCTAGATCGCCATTTGTTAATTTCGTACATTATTTCACGTATTTTTTGATATTTTCAAGTCAATTTCAACCGAATCGACCATATAAAATATGCTATTAACATCAGTCGATAATATAAATATTCTATTTTATCACTATAAAAAGTTCACGTTTCCCGAAATGAATCGAAGGTTTTATTAAAATTATGCAATGAAGAAAATAAAAAAATATTATTAAAATACGAAAATCATGCAGGAGCGAACTTTTTTATAGTTTTATAATTTCTTGTGACATTATATGGTCACTTTAATCAAAAAATTGTAAATAAAAACTTATGAAAATAAGTCATGTTTTTAAAATAACGTTACTTCCCTTCAAAAAAGCTTTTACAACAAAATCTTCGAGTATAACTAATTGATCACCATTGGTTATTTATTTATTTAGAATTTTTTGTAAGGATGCTGGGCCTCATTGAAAAGTCTCGTGTCTCGTGTGGGGGCCCCCGGGTTCATGAGTACTTATGATTTATGATGTAATTACCATACAACGTTAGTCACGAAAAGTCTGCCAGTTTTTTCGTATTAAAATAGTGTTATATAATTTATATCTACCGCTAAATAACTTAAATAATTATGTTAGCGTTTCTGACCGTTTCCATTCTTTTACATAGGCGACGGATCCGGAGGCGTCGACGGTTGCAAGGATGACATGGAAAGCGTAGGCAGCGGCAGTGGTTCCGAGCAACCAAAGTTCAGGCGCAACCGGACTACGTTCAGTCCGGACCAACTCGACGAATTGGAAAAGGAGTTCGACAAGAGCCACTATCCGTGCGTGAGCACTCGCGAACGGCTAGCTGCCAAGACCAGTTTGTCTGAAGCCAGAGTCCAAGTAAGTCGACTCAATATACTGTATTTGTTATAGTATATAAATAAGAGTACCCGTGTAGATATAGAGACGGGTATGTATACACAGAGTGATCACAAAGTACGGCTCATCCTCTTTTTCTTTAATTATTCAGTTATTTCACATCTAGTTTTTGGAATTTTTATAAATATACTATAAGATCATATTATGTTCGAATCTTGAATTTTTTCATACTATTTATAAAGTGTGAATAAATTTATTATCAAATAAATAATTGGAGTAAGCAATATGGATGCTTATTGTTGAATCATCGTGTATATACCACAGAATACTAAATTATAACTATATGTACCTATACCTATATATAATTAATATATTCACATAATTCAAACTGTAACTAAGAGTGTACACGACGTGCGCGATAAGTCATAACCACAAGGCCGAGAACTATTATAATACATTTGTGTGTGATTTTTTTTTTATTTCATGATGTATGAACTCATAGTTCCATCAATCGAGTTCGGGCGTAATTCGTTTCGCATAGCTCATTTAATGCGTGTGTGAAAATGTATTTTGCATATTTTTGCATATTTTAAATTTTAAGCGCATACAATATACCGACTGCATATTTTACGTATTAAAATAATTGATTGTTTTTAATTTTTTTTTTTTTTAACAAACTTGCAGTCGTGATTAGCCTCTAGAGTTATTTAAAAGATATATATATCTTTAGTGAATTTGATAATAGTTTGACTTTTTTTTAAAAACAGAATATTTTTTAGATTATATACTAGCTGGTACTGAAAATAGTGATAACAACTATGAGACCACTCGAAAATCCGTTTTCTGCGTCTTAGTGTAATAATTTTGAAGACATAATATATATAAGTTATAATCGATACATAATATTGCCGTTGGACTAGATCCATCCGTCACCAATTTTTATTCACGATGATGAAGAATTCAAAAACATATAGTTAGACCATTAATCAAAAATTCTTCACTCTTTTTCGAAATATTAAGATGGACCGGCCACATAGAGACAAAACAATTAAAACCAAATGATGTTTTTCTATTTTTAAAAAAACAGCACAAAAAAAATGATTAATTCAACGTATAGACATAATATGTAATCTTCTAGGGCTCGGAATTTAATGCACTTAAAAAGTACTAAATATGCATGCACTTATGCGCTTAAAAAGTACAAATACGCTCTAAAAATATGCATTTATATTTTATTTTTTACACAAAATTATTATTTGTAGAAATATTTTATAAAATATTATAAATGCGGAAAAAGCAAAACAATAAAAATAATTCTGATTTTTAATTTTCAAACATAATTTAAAATAAAAAAAAATACGATACAAGAATATCTAATAATATCTATCAATATTAATGTATCAATTTTTTTATTTACAAATTTTCATATAAATCTTCGTAAATTATAAAACATACTCTAAAAAATTATAAAATTAAGAATATTATGCACTAAAATCTAAAAATCACTAAATATGCAAAAATATGCGCTACAAACTTTTGATATGTTTTTCGTAGTGTCTTGGAACGAATTTCTAGCTCACTTAGCAATAAATCTAACGGTTCAAAAAAAACATACTTCCAAGCCCTAAATTCATAAGTATATATATTATGTAACATATATACGTCTCAATAATTGTTTTATATTATTATATTATTTTAATCGCAATAACTTTTATAATGCATTATAATATATATACAAATAATGTATTCGGAAGGGACATTCATAACAATGATGTATTTCGCAGGTGTGGTTCTCGAACCGAAGGGCCAAGTGGCGGCGGCACCAGCGCATGAACAAATCGCGTCGGTCGGGCGTGGCGGCCGCGTCGACCGTGTCGGGCGGCAGCAGCGGTTCGGCAGCGGGTACGCCCACGCCGCCGGTCGTGTCGCCAGTCGCGGGGGCGATCGGCGGTCCGTCCGGTGTACCGGACGGCGTCGGCGGCCCCCCGTGCCCGGCCACAGTGGCCAGGTGTCTGGGCGGTGGCGAGAACAGCGCGTTCCGATCGCTGATGCCGCAACAGCACTTGCACCGACAGCTCGTCCAGCAGAGTTACGCGGCGTCCGAGTCGTCCGAAGAGATAAACGTGACGACGGACGACGAAGACGACGACGGCGGTCGCGTCGTTGGCGCCGGTGGCGACGAACCGATGGACGACGGAGACGGTTCCAATTCGTCTTCGTACAACGCCCATAACGACAACAACAATAACGACGGCGGCGGCGGCGGCGGCGGTGGAGATGGCGACGATGTCGGTGACGACGACGGCGACGGCGGAAAGACGTCGGCGGCCACCGCTCTGGCACCTCATCATCATCACCATCACAATAACAATCACCCGTCCCGTCCGCGATTCGGCGCCGACCGACTTCCGTACTTCGGTCACATTATGCATCCGGCCGACGTGAAACGAACGGTGGACAGCTCGAACAACAATCATCACCACCTGAACCACCTGAACCAACACCCTAACAACAACAACAATAACAACAACAACCACCACAGCAACAACAACATTCACCATCACAACAGCGTGCTGTCCACGATCGCTTCGTGGCGCGAAATGGCCGCCTTTACCGCCCTACACCACCGGGCCCTCGAACAGGGCGCGGCCAAAGCGGCGGCGGCGGCGGCGGCAGCGACTGCGGCTGCGCAACCGTTGCAGTTGACCAAGTACGACAAGGACAGAGCGTAGGCGCAGGTGTTACGGTTTACGACCAAAAGTGCGATTCAAAAGTCGTCGTCCGATTATCAATGTATAAATCGGTTGCAAATCGTATCAGGTAAACACGATCGATATCAAGACGCGACATAACATTCTATATTATATATATATATATAGACAAGTATAAGACGGTCTATAGTATTAATTTTAATTTTTTTTCGCCACACCATCATAAACGTGTGTCGTGTTAAATATAAACTATGAGAATATTATATTATATAGTGTAGAGATGGACGGAAGTCATTGACAGTGGAGGTTATATTATTGAACGTTTGTAATGCACTACAGCATAGATGATCAGCACTCGATCAAAGACTTTTGAATCGTTCTGTATCATAATATATAAACATAGCGATAGACGATGGTATAATAATAGTATATATTAAAAAAGTATGACACAATAATAATGTCATCGCGTGTTTGCACGGGTGGGAATAGTTGGATGGCAGTTTCCGTTTCTTTTTTTTTTTTCATTTTTCTGCCTTTTTCTCCCCGATTATACCCCTATCTCTCATCGCTGTAATTTTTTAGAGGTTAATTTAATTTAACGCCGTCGAGCCGATTCTCGTGTAGTCGACGGTAACGAAGAGTAATAAAGTACCCCTCTGTTTCTTTGGGGGAGCGCTTATACTTAGTACGGTTTATTTGCATTTGCAGGGAGTACGCAGGACGGGTTTATTTCCAATTAACGTCGTTTCGCATGTCGTGAATACATACACTCATCGAATACAGTGACTTTGTGTTGCTTTAGGAAGAGAGGTACAATATTACCCCGAATACTCGTGTATCACATTGAACTGGGCCGGGGTGAGAGCGTTTATTATTTTTTTTTTTATTGACAACAGGGACCCATCGTTTCTGGTACATTAGGTACATAATATTACACTAAAATCGGGAAATCGGGAGAAATATTTCCGGCGGACACTCTTCGTCGCCAGACCGTCCACACTGCTGCTATTTTAGTTTTTAGGTTATTTATTCCTCTTTTTGTTTTAATTATGACGTTTTCGTAACTGCGTGTGTGTTGTACACCATTTGTGAATCTATATTGCGATTACTTATGTATAGTATTTCATGTAAGACATGCATCCAGTAGGCAGTAAGTAGTTAATTTAAATCAATTATATTAATATTGTAATGTTGTATAATATGTTTAGTTCATGTTGGTCGGTTCAACGATCGGTATGATCATAATATTATATGTTTGTATATA
The DNA here is from genome assembly GCF_003676215.2 of Rhopalosiphum maidis. Taxonomy (NCBI): domain Eukaryota; kingdom Metazoa; phylum Arthropoda; class Insecta; order Hemiptera; family Aphididae; genus Rhopalosiphum; species Rhopalosiphum maidis. The sequence continues at coordinate 68,467,179 of NC_040879.1, forward strand.
TATATATTACTGTGGTGTATAATAATATTTTATGGTGTTCGAAATGTACAATATAGTCAATGGAACAAAAAATATAAAACATAGCTATACATACTTGTACCTAATAATTTAATAATAGAATGATGTAGGTGTAAAATAATATATATATATATAAATAATAAAGACGAGTTTGATGCGACGTCTATTTTTTGTGTTTTTTTCGCCTATCGACACGGTTTATACCGTTTTGATTACATTTTTCATGTATATAAAAAATAAATAGAGTGGCTATCGAAACACGTAATATGTACATTCAAATAGTTTAGGTAAGCAAGTGTGTTTTTATTTATTTATTATTTATTTTAATTTTATTTTTTTGTAAATAACTTTTGTAAACGATTTACAAGTACCGCGTTGAATGGAATATAAATAAATCGATACCGTTTCGCGAATATTGCATTTATTCTATATTCAAGTGCTACAGATATCGATAAAACAATATTGTTGTTCACAATAATATAATAATATTATAGATACTTATAAATAACATACATATTAATTAAATAATATCTACTTCGTGGCTTACAAATCGCCAAACCCGTATTAAAGCATAGGACCACTATGTATCGTCTACACTGAATTTTATAAAATTTTCTGTACAAGTTGTAACCCGTTTGCCGCATTGTGTGGTGCTAAAGATTTATTGCATATAAATCATAATGTTAATTGTAATTTAATATTATAATATATTTTATCAATCTCTGCAGAGACCATCGAATCATGATTTGAAATTTGTATGTATTTTATAACGGAACCCCATCGATGTATAATTGTATTTGTTTTTTGATATAGGTTTCGGTGTATGATTATAATATAATCGTCGATATCTTTTTTCTTTTTATGTCATTTTCGGTCTCTATGCGTGTAAAATTGGGTTACTCTCATCCCCGGTGTCTTTGAGTTTGTATTTCCAACGATATCCGTACCACACTGCTATGCGTGCTATAAAATATACACGACAGGAGTGTCTTGAATCGAAAAACTCTGAAACGCATACTTATTGAAGACCGACGTGTAAAAATAATTATGTTCTAGGAACACGCAAACCACGCTGCACTGCTAAGACCATTTTCTCGGATGTCTTTGTACATGACTTTTTTGTTTGTCGAATCACGCGTGCACTTATTTTTAATTGTTTTTTTTTTTTTACTCATGCATAACTTAAGATAAACTACACTTTGGATTTAATTTTTGGAGGGACATCAAATTCTGTACGATTTTTAAACTTTAGGTATACGTAATAATATTAAATATATATAGCTAAGATTGCAGTGTTGTACATATTAACTTAAATATATTTATTAAATGTCAAATTAGACACATTTATTTTAGTCTAGGAAGGTGAAATCTACGTGGGCGGTGCTAAAAGTTCAATGACATTAGACTGGAAATTATATGTCCAACTGAAATTAGATTGGGCCGGGGAGTGGGCAATATCCCCTATTTCCTGCACCCCTAAGTTCACCTACGGGTACACATATCGTGCTTAACCGGAGTTAATAACAAAACGAGCGGGTGCGTTCAAATTCGTTTGTAAAGTAGTTCGAAATTTATTGATTTCGGCCCCGGTAGGTGCGAATAATAATATTGTCACCTTTACCTGGGAAAAGAACTTCAAAACCAGCAACATATTCAGGTGTTGGAACCATATGTGTATCGCGTCACACGAATCGTGTTTATTTAATGCTTACGAACACATTTACTTAAGCGCTTTCGATCGAAAATAGATGTACAGTGTCGCATTATATGATATATTATGTATATGTTTTTATATAACATTATACACACATAAAATATTTTTACAATGTAAACGTATTATAGTTCATAAGGTGTAAACATTTACTTTTAAACGGACATTTAGATTACATAGACAATTTTAGGAACAAACGCTGAGCATCACTGTCGATTTGAACAAATTATAATGCATTGTGTTGAGTTTATACATAATATATAATTATGGTTCGCTTATTTTTTAATTATAATTTCAGTGTTATATTAATTATTTTTTTTTTTTATATTTTATAACGACTTATCTGTGATATAGCCTAATTATTACAAGTTTAATTATTATTCTCTTTTTTTTTTAATATATAAAATATATAACAATACAAACTATTACTGAAGTTGTACACTTGTTAGCATTATATTTAAGGCGTGTAATATTGTATTTATTAATTGCACAATAAACTATATATTTCGAACAATTCGGCAATGATTGTACACATTTTTTATCACCATACCCTCTGTAAGTATAATTTTATATATAGCTCGTGTTGGTTAACGTCAAAATATAAGTCAGAAATACATTAAAATCGGAAAAAATAATTTGGAATACAAATAAGACAAAACAAATGAAACATTAAACATTATTCAGGATCATCGACATCAATATCGAAACACAAATTTAATGTATGAATATACCTGTTATAATATTATAATGTGAGTTTAAAATATTCGAAAATTATATTAAAAGCACGACAGATAATTCGCAGAGTATTCGTTTTGTCAAAATGAAATCTAAAAAGCTTAAGGTAAGTAAACTTTAAAAATATAGGTATTGATTTCATATTATCCATTATTAACCGAAAAAAAATATTTTATTAATAAAGGCGTAATAGCCTTTTTTATTATCGAATTAATAATTATTAATTTTATAATTTTATAAGAATCCTATAAAAAAAGATAAGTATATGTAAGAATACTAAAATGTGTGTGGATAAGACGCCTAGTTTGATCGGTTACAAAAACGATCTTTTTATGTTAATGAAAAGACAAGTATTTCCAATGGGTACTTGAATTTAATGTTGGCGCGATGTCATTAGTCGTATAGTTATAATTTATATTCAGTTTTCAATACCTATTCAAAATGTCTTAAGGATGTCAACAAACATATTCTATTTAGACGCCGTCTCATAAATCACAATCTAACATTAGCCATAGTCCATCTCAAGATGGACTAAACTCATTTATCACACACATACACACATCTAATAATTATTCACGTCGTGTTAATTATACTTAAACTTGTACATAAGTATACTTATATAAGTAGTCGAAAGCTTGATGGAAATTAATAATTTATATCTTAAAAGTACAAAGCTCTATACCATCACAAATATTATTGACACAAAATATTGAAATTGCTTAGTTAAAGTTGAAGTCAAACGAAATAAAAATGTATTCAAATTTATAATAAACGTAGCTTCTTAAAAAAAGTGATAATTTTTAAAAATATTTGTTAAAATGAACGTGATTTGATTTAGACAAACAAAAAACGAAACTTTGTACAGTGTTTCAAAAGATGCCGTTTGTATTTTGCGAATGATTCATGAACGTTACTAACATAATATATTAAATAGATTACGTGAACAAAATTCATATTTTTAAGCAACTTCGACGATTTTCTTCTTATAAATATGTATTTTTTTATTTTCCAATAGATATCTAGTTATTTTCTTGCATTTATTACATTATAAATTGATATTTGATTATTATAATATGTTTTATACTCATAAATTATAATTAAATACTTATTTAGTATTTATTTTTACTTAATTGTTACCTATATGTGCAATGTGTAATTATAATTCACTAAATTACATCCCTATTATAATAATATATTTTACATTATATATTATAAAAAATGTAATTTCAATAAAGATATTTTATTTGTTAATATAATTATACTATGATTGTATAGCTACTATTAGATAATTATTAAAAAAACTTTTTTAAAAATATTTATATCTTCTCAAAAGATTTATGAAGTAATAGTTAAAGTGAATGAGGAATGACCATATTAATTTTATATCTTAAATATTTTCAATTATATTATTTTTATTTTTATAATAATCCTTAATCTGTAAACAGAATTTCTAATTTTTCAAAACAATTATTTGTTTATTTGATTATTTGGATTGAAATTTATTCTAGTTGACTTACCTACAAGCATGAAGCAATATAGTAAATTGAATATAAATTTTTAAACTTAAGATAGAATAAAAACTTATATTAACTTCTGTTTTTTCTCAAGTTGAGCAATAGTGGTAGTTGTTTTTCAAACGACTCATTATTGTTGTATTGACTGCGCCTCTCTTGAATAAATTATTGATTCACGCCAAAGCCATATATAACTCCAAACACAACACACGACGACGGTTTGGAAATATTACAACCGGATTGTATTTTCATTAATCGATTAAAATAAATGGTTCAAAATCTCGTTCTGTTAACTGTTTATTAAAACTTATCAAACACAGATACACATCTTCGAGTGAATTTAATTAAGTTAATAGTTGTAAACTAGTTAAATAATATTACACAATTCGATTGCTTAACTTTTTATAAATAATTTGTTGTTATTTATTTGTATTTTCTTGTAATTATATTGTGTATTTTGAAATAAGCTTAGTGAGCTACACTATAGCTATATCAAAGTGTAAGGAAAATTCATTTTTTTCCATTTAATTCGTAACTATAATATGCCTATAGTATAAATACCTTCTTCTAAAAAACATCGTTAACGTAGTTCTATGTATAATATTATATTATGATCCAAACGCATATCAAAATCCACCGATCATCACTGTACCTACATTATAGTTTCTTTTAAGGGAATTCATTCAATTTATCAAATCAGTTTTGTAATTATATTATTCGAATACTACGAATAAATAAATAAATAAAAATATAAAATACTATTTTAAGTTCAGTAATACTTAAAAAATTTTTTATTTAAATAACTTTTAAAAGTAGAATCAATAAAGACTTTAATAAATACCAAACGGCTGGCGGCTACTATATTTTTGTTTTAACTCATCTACATTTTATAAGAGGACAGAATTTGTTATTTCTGTCTTAGGTCAGGTACTTGCATAAATTTAATTACTACCTCTGCACATCATAGCAAATTTACGCAGTTCACGTTTAGTTTCGTATGTTTTAATATTAGAGAACATTTACAATCAATATAGTAGATAATATCGAACTTAAAGGTAATAAAATTGTCTATATTTTATTGAAAGTTGATTTTCGATTAGTTGTAGCACCAGTGGCGCAAATAGTAAAAATATTTAGGGGGGCTCAAGCCCCAAGAAATTTTTTTTAAAATTATAATATGTTAGTACAATGTACATTAGTACTTATTTTTAAGGATACCTGTATTTCATCAATTCAGAATTAAGTAGTTAAGTATCATCATACATAGAACACATATATAACATAAGTATTAATATTATAGTAATACAAATTTATAATTTTATAAATAAACCGATTTATTTCATTAAATAATAATAATAATAATAATAATAATTTGTAGTTAAATAAGTAACACAATTGAACATAATATATAAATAAATAGGTAGGTATATATTTTAATGTAATTGTATACGTCTTTCAGTTTTTTCAAAAATATTTAAAATGTTTTCATGATTGATACTAATGTCATTTTCTTTATTCAAAATACTTAAATTACTAAATCTATCTTGATTTATACAGGTACGTAACCATGTTTTAATACGTCGCATAGCAGAAAATAATCTCTCACAGGTTGCTGTACTTACTGGAAAAGTAATAGCTACTTGAAACATTTTGGAAAAATTTGGAAATACTTTACCATCGTATAATGTCAAATGCTGTTTAATTTGCGAATTAGTTAATAAAAAAAATTTTCTTATTGGTGTAAGGAAAAAATGTCTAATTACAAGGTAAAAATTTTTATTAAGATTAATACACATAATATAATTTTTGAGAGGGCTTTGAGTAATTTTGGGGGGCTTAGCCCCCCAAAGCTTCCCCCTTATTTGCGCTACTGTATAGCACTTTATGTTTGCAATGAATATAACGTTAATAGTATTACACTATGTTTGTGTAATAATAAAATATAATATTAATTGTATATTTAGTATTTAAATATCAAATTTATATAATATAAAGTTAGTAAGTTCCTATAGTATTTATGCACGCATTTAATTATTAATTCAAATTACTGATTATTATAATCAAAATTGGTGTTTATTTATAATGAGATATTTTATAGGTAGTTATTATGTTTAAAATTAAAAAAAAAAATCATTACACAACTCCGAGAGTTAAATGATACACACCATTCGGTGCAAAAATAAACCATTATAGCTACGATAAAGACGCACTGCAAAGATTATTATATTAACGATATTTCATAGCGTATAATATAAGTATATAGATAGCTATACAATAAAATATTATGACGATACTGCACGTCAATACGCCTATATGTGCGTAACGAGCGCGTGTTGATGATATTTATCGCCTTGAAATAGATTCGAATTAAAGACGAATTAGTCCAGAAAACGTAATGCGAAGATATAATGATAAAATACCATACGCGTCACTATTTTTCTATTTATTATTATTTTTTAATAGATCCGATTCATCGTACAGGAACGCGTGCGCACCTATCAAATAATATAATGTAATTCTGTACGTGCACCTATATAAAATATAAGCGTACCAATACTCGCCTGTTACATTACAGTGTACTTTCATGCATTCGTCGCAAGGCGTTGCAATGCCTACACCACAATAATAATAATAATAATAATAATATGTTATGTCAGTACACAACAGATATACAGAGTGATTCGCTAAACATACTCATTTTATTAGCCCCCCCCTCCCCGCCCTTTTTATTTTAATAATTTGTTTATTCAATAGTTCTAGTGTTTGGCATTTTTATGTTAACAAAAATAGTAAAATGTCATATGTTTAATTGCTTATCAGATTGTGTATACTATCACTTATTAGAGGGGGTGCCGTGGCGATACAAACATTTATTTTTCATATGAGAACCATTCTTTTTTTGCTATAAATTATTTATAAGATAATGTTTTGATAGATATTCTTATAAACTTATCTAAATTTAAATTCTAATGAGTCGTTTCTGAGTTATCAAATATTATTTATACCATGAATAATAGCAAATGATAATTGGTTCAATATTTGAGGACTTTAATTTTATGGAGATTTTAGTAATATTTATCAATTAATACTATGATATATAATAATAACTTATAATTTTTTAAAGTTGTCCGAGTGTAGTATAACTAATATAAGTACTAGATTTAATCTTACACATATTTTATACTTTAAGGACTATATCTTTATCCTTATAACATGAATCTTTTAATGACTCAGAAAGTATTCGTTCAAATTAAGATTTAGATGAATAAAAATGTTCAAAAATATTATCCTCTTAACCGATTACATTATAAAAAGAAAGATTTTTATTTGAAAAACAGAAGTTTATATTGCCACATAACACTGGTGATTAGTGATTTATTACAAAAAGTCCAAGCATTTAAAAATATGGATTTTAAACAAATATAGAAATTCAAAAAAAATCAGAATTTGAATAAATACTTTATTAAAAGAAAACGCGGTTAGCGTGTTTGGATAACCACTCTGCATATAAGTAGTTGCTGTAATGTGCACGAATTTGACTTTGCTCTAGGCCGCGAGTATGCCGATGTCTTATAAGACAAATAAATCGCAAACAAAATTTGTTAGTATAAATGTCCGTAGATGCGATGGTTCGTCGGCCGATTTACGATTATCCGGAAAAGTACACGATATTATACTACGGAATATATAATATTATTACATCGCGTAAGTATTCACTTAACCGATTTTCATTTTTTCGTTCGCCTACAGGTATTACCTATATATATTGCGACGTTTCAGTCGTTATTAAATTCGATTTCTCGCTATAGAGCACAGTTATAATATTAAACTCTTGTTATATATAAATATATTAATAATTGTTATTTATTATTACAGCGCGTATAATAATATTATTACACGACGGTGCAGTGGGAACAGAACGTATTTTGTTTAGGCGTCGCTGTGTGTGTACATTTGACGTCGATCGACCTGCAGCACGTGTGAAATTAGTTTTGGACGATTTAAGAAGAATAAAAAACGCCCGTTATTGACTGTTACACTAAAGGTATGTGTGCGTGTGTGTGTGTGTGTGTGTGTGTACGCGTGTACGTGAAAAGATTACCCGGCCCGATAATAATTAACGTTTCCAGGTTCGGGTGAAACACGCTCTTTGTACGCGATGCAGTGTATCTATATATTATATATAATGTGTGTGTGTGTGTACGAATATGATATTGTATATTATACATTTATATATATATATATATATATATATAGGTATGTGAATGGCGACGGGTGGGCGAACCGTCGTAACGAAAGACGATTGATGTACGACGAATGACTTGTCACAATAATATAACGACAAAAACATTAGGAACGAGGCGCTGCCTATACGAATTAATAATGACGATGATAATAATAATAATAACGATAATAATAATAATATTGCAAAACCGCGTGTATCGTAATATCAATATACGGGTACCTATATACACACACACACACATATCGTTGTTTATGTGCGGTCGTATCCAGACACCGTTTCCCGCTGCGATCCGCGTCAAAACGAAACGCCGGCGACGGTGCGTATAATATATAATATTCTGTAAGTGTTTCTCGCACCTTGCGGCGGCGGCGGCGGCGGCGGCGGCGGTTAAACGGCGGTGGCCGACGTACACAATGCAACTACCTGTTTTACCCTCGATTTCACAGGTAGCGAGTGAAATAATTTACTCATTCCGATCGACTGCGAACAGGATAGGCGCAGTCTGTTCGTATAATATTGTACTCGTCCGGCCACCCACAAGTATAACACGATGGTATATACGAGTTAATATATAGCCGCCCGTGGGCGCAAATCGAGGGGCGCTAGCAGAGTACCGACTCGAGCACCCTCTAAAACCTGCAAACCATAATAATTTATTCGTTTTACTGTGGCTCTTAGATTAATCAATTAATTTTTTTTTCGTATTATTTTCCAATCGATATTAACGTTATATCGTTCGAATCAATATTTTCGCAATCGTGTTTTGAGTAATTTTTTATTTTATAATATCCGACGGACGGCTTGCTTGATATCGCCTTAGCGAAAAATAAGTCAATATACCTATGTAGATAAATGCTGATTAACTGCAGTATTATTCGCCGCAGATAACGACCGATGCGAACGCCTTGTCTGTACGCGTATATAATGTGTCGCGGTGAAACTTTAAGGGATTATTAAAATCAGGGGCGCAATTTCGGGATTTTTTAACAGACCATAGAATAATAAATGTACTACGTATACGTGCATTATTCTGCTTCCAATAATTTCCATACATCATGGACCGAATCAATGCATTAACATAAATATTAAAAATCGCACATTATCTGTGTATAACCTATGTTGTAATCATGATTGACAGTATTCCAATATATTGATAAATGTCAATATAAAAATAATTAAAATATTTAAAATACAATTGAATTTAAATTATATTAATAATCGTGCATTGTTTCATTAGTGTGCAGGCTAATTGGAACTATTTTAAAAGCGATGGGTGCAACGGCACATCCTGAGCCCCCTCCCCTCCCCCCCCCCAAATGACGCCCCTGATTAAAACGTGTCTTCCCGAAAGCGTGCCGAGGAGGAACACTGTCGCCGAAAGCTGTGGTCATTATCGTCGATGTACCGCGAACGGTCTTGACCCGAACTCCGCAGCGGGAATCGTTACTCGGATCCGACTATATAATATACTCTTACTGTTATTGCGTTCGAATATAATTTTATGACGACAATAACGACCAGCCATTTCCCGGCGCGCGGGCGAGCGGACCGAGACGAGCGCACAATCTATACCCCGTCTAATTATTATCCGTCCTGCTTTTGTTTCTCAGACGTCCGCCGTCGGTTCCCGGACGCCTTCATATCGCGTGAAATCTACGCCTACACACCGAGACTCATCGCTACGATTCTCGGACGTGAACGTTTTGTTTGTGTACGTCTTCGGCGCGCCGTCAAAAAGGGGTTTATTTCCATATTTTTCTCGGCCCGCGTTCTTATGCCTATACCAGTGTAACAGTGTCTTGATTAATATATAAAAAAAAAAGCACATCACGATAATATTTAGTAGTCGTACAGTCGAACACACGACCTGTCGAAACGTACAGCAAAACAAATCACGAAAAGATTTAAACGTGGTGATTTTACGCGTTCGGGCATTATGTTATTCTCTACGAGAATGCGTTTTGTACAGTGTTTTTCAAATGCGGTGTTCTGTAACGTTAAAACGAGAATCGTATCGTTGAACTTCGGATGTGAGCGGCGGTAAGGAATTTCGCCGCAGTCCGTCACAGGCGAAAAAACAGTATAATGATCGTGAGAGCAGGCATTTTTGTGTAACCTTGCACAGGGTATTATTGACAAATTGATTATTGCGGAGATTATTTAAATGTACGATAATAGTTTTTGGGGTGAAGGTTGCTGCGTAGGTTGTATATGATTTGAAAAAAAAAACCATAATATATCAAATTATTTTAACAACATACATAAAAATATTATGCTGCTGTTAAAAGACATATTTTGCAATGCAATGTATTAGATTTTTCATCAATTTGTATATACTCGTATACGTACCTACATAAATATGAATAAACCGCAGTTTTAAAATATAATTTTGTCTACTAATTTTTACTGTGATTGCCTTGTATAGTAGAATGTCAAACCATTAAACGAACGAAAAAACTATTATTCTTAATAATTTAATAAGTAATGACTATAGTGAGTGTATTTATTATATCGTTCAGTTATAACTTATGTAAGTATAAGGGTGAATCTTTTATCATTAAACATTTAATACGCTAATTTTACATATTTTTTTAACCTCACGGGATTAACCCGTTCAATATTAACTGCCAGGTCACTGCGTGGTACACTTTTTCATTGTTTTTGATTATTATCATTATTATTCGTATTTCCGAATTCCCGTATTTTCGTATTTATTTATTTATTTAAATTGTATATCATATACGATGCGTGCGTGTGTGCGTAAAAAGGTATGCACCACAACGTAGTTGTTTTAAAATATCATCGCTTTAATTGAAAACACGAAAAAAATGTACAAAATGAGTATCGTTCCGTTTTCGTTATTATTATTATATATCTAGGTACGTGATATTTGAGTGGGCGTGCGCGCTCGCATTTCACCATTATATCTATTCGGTTGCGCGAATCGTATAATGACGGGTGTGCGTGTGTAGTGGGCGGCGGTCGCAAACGGTTTTCGTACTTGTTATTATATTATCGTTATTGTTATTATTACGATCATTATTGAGGCTGTTGAGGTCGAACCGTTTAATGATACCCGTCCGCGATGTAGCAAAATCGACGTTAATGCTGATAATAATAATAATTTGTACATTTTGCAATCGCAACGCGTCAACCATATCATCGCTATATATACATATATATATTTTTTTTTATGTCTTTCGTGATCGTTGAACATGTATGTTGTCCGGGTGAAATCCGTTCGTGGTGACTTTAACGCCGTCAAATCGCTCACCGCTCGGTTGACTGTACCGCAGCGATATGTACATATTTGCAGGTATACTACACAAATATTAGGCATGTAACTGATAACCGTACTTTTCCGTCATTTTCCTACCATATGTACCGTGTACATGTACATCTACTGTTTTAATTTTTATCGCCTATATGATGAATACTCGTCTACAACATGAAAATCGCAACTCATTTTTATTAAATATATATATAAGTATGTACCTAATTCAATTTTAAAAAGATTAAAAGCATACTATGTGTAATCATAATACTTATTAATTATTTAAAGTCAGACATTTTTATCGCGAAAACTATATGCAAAGTCAGTTGATTTGATTAAAAAAAAAATCACCGTTTTATTTTCTTCATAACACAAACTCAGATTTTCAGATGACCATCTACCAACAACAACGTCCATATTTTGATGTACGTACCTAAAAAAAACCCTTAAGATTAAAATTGTACTATATCATTTATATCGTTATATAACTGTCGTATTTTTAATGGTTTATCTGCATTTTGCACGATGTCAAAAATTATTATCATGTAACATAATATGAAAACGAAAATTATTAATAATTTCCCCTCAATAGTTTCCCCTTCATCCGACACGCAGCTACGATATTCATTTTGCGCAACCTATTCCGACTAAGAAACTAAAAAAATGAAATAATAATACGATGAGCGATAGTTTGATATAATATACGTACATGATATTATATAAGTGAGTATCGTCGAATGTACATTTAATCTTAAAAAAAAAACACGTGCGTGATCATTTCTATACACTCGTTTGTGGAGTTCTATAAAGTATCGCATTTTGAATGCACATACTTAAAAATAAATTACCATCGTACATATAATATTATATGTCTCGCGTGAATGATTTTAATTTTTATTTCAAATCCTCGTGGATTAAATTAATACCACAAAACAAACAAATCCCGTTAAATGTGTCTTCAATTACTAAAATTGTTCTCAGTCGAGTGTACGTATATATTTTTGCTTGGCCGCAAACACATTATATTATAATACATTATAATTTTATATTATTATCGCGCTCATAGAAGTGTAATTATTTACAAAAATAAAAATTGAAAAAACTACCTACTTGTGGGTACATAAATTTATTTACTCATCGAATGTCGTGTTTGTAACTTCCGTTTGGTTTGCTTCAGTGAAATAATTAAATAACCTGTTACAGTATTTATAAATATAATATTTATATAGGTACATAATATTATGAGTTGCTACATTATTATTACAAACGTTAAGTGTTCAGAGCGTGGCGAAACTAGGTGAACGTTTTCCAACGGAAGTGAATAGTTATTATGATAATATTATATAAAACAAAATATTCAAAATTTAATCAACTCGGCCGTTATAAGTTATTAGGCCGTTGCATGATGCACAGGTATACTCATAAAAACAAACAATGCATATAACAATGGTTTTTACAATAACAAGGTATTTTAAGAAATCAAAATAAAATATATTCTATTACTATTTTATTCACTATTCAAAAATATATAATATTGTTATTTTATTTGATTATTGATAATTAATTATTTGATATAGGTATTTTAATATTTTATTCATATTATCGCAAGGTCGTATCAAATAATTATTAGGTATTGTTACACGACTCACGAAATCAAGTAATTTACACGAGTTCTATTCAACATGGTAAAAAAGTTTTAGATAATAAAATTAGTGAGATATGCACAAAAATAGGTAATTTATTAATACACATTCAAATTAATTGGATATACGTACAGATCAGAAAGTTTATGTGTGCCAAATAAATGCAATAAAAGCGATATGTTATAATAATAAATATTAAATTGTATAATGTATAATAAAAATTGGTATAGGTAATTACTGCTTAAATATTTATATAAATCATATTTAATATAAACGAATATTTCTCCGTTCAAACTTTGAAAATTTTTTATACTTCACTAATTCTGTAATTTATTTTCTACAAAATTTGAAATTGTATCATTTACTTTTTTATTGAGAAAAAATTGACAAACAAATATATGGATGTAATAAAATAAACGATAGATTACGATCCAAAAGTTACGTATGCATACTACATTAAATAATTAATAATAATATCAATTAACAAAAAAAAAAAATTAAACCTACACAATTTAGTTGATGGATAAAACAAAAATAAAATTAATGATACAAAGCGGCGAGCCTAAATTATCATAGAAAGTAATGTAATAAACTTTGATAACTAATGAAATTATACCGTCTATTTCCGTTTTTTATTTCAATATTATCATTATTATGATATTTATAATATTATAACTACACTTCCATTGGAAAACAAACACCTAGTTCTTAAAAATGCGTGAATATGAATTTTAAAAGAAAATTGTCGAAATATAAAAAAAAAAAACATATTTATTCTTTAAGGATTATGACTTAAATTTATATCATTGACAGTTCTAAAATGGAGAATACTTATCTGCTCTAATAATTTTTCTTAAGATTTATTTTTAATATATAAACATTATTTTTATAAAATTATTATACCTATACCTGATATTTCAATGTATTACATTCAAATTTTTTTATAAAGTTTATTGGATAATTTTCACGTTTTACCAAAAAATTAAACATTATAAACAACATATTAAATGACAAACAATTTTTCAACGCATATATAGTTTTTGTTCCTTAATGACAATCATTCTAAGTTGTTAATTTTTTTTCAGATAGGTATCAATCAAAAAAAAAAAATAAACACATTCTAAGTGTATTTCAGTCTTGTCAATTAAGGCATTGCATAATGCACAGAAAACAATAAACGTAGTTTTATCTAATAATAAAATATTGAAAATAAGTTATTAAGTCCGTTTAATATAGTATTAATAGTATTTATATGATATTTATTAATTAAAAATATAATTATTCCATTATTTATACCTATGTAACGTTAGGTTAGGTGCAAATTCATTCAATCTCGGTTGATGGTTAGGCACATAAAGTCACACTCTGCAGTCGCTGTAGGAATATAATTTATTATATGATACAGACTAATCACTTAACTTAATATTATATTAAATCGTTTATTCTAACATAGTAGTTTGGTGTATTGAACAATTTAATTGAATAAAAATATATTTAATTTATAGGCAGTATCATATGTCATGATGAAGAATAAATAATAATGAACCCACAACGGCGACGTACCTGATTTGCCTATCTATAACGCCGCGTGCCACCATCGTATCAATAAAGTGCTAGTCTGTAGGATAATAATATGCTGTAGGTCATTTAAAAGTCTTTGGGTTTATTTAACTTACCTTTTTCACACAAATTTTGTCTTATAATTTCTCAAAAAACTAGTTCCCAGTTATCAAAACCTTATATTTAGATATGTTTAAAAATAGTAATTATCTTTTAAATATATTCATGAATCAATCAATTTCACTTTGACGTTTTTGAAAGTCATCAACAGAATCAATTTGCATAATATTGAGTTAAATACCTTTAGCGAAACACTGAAAACAACAATGCACAATTTGGTTTAAACTAAAAATGTTATGAATATTATTAATTTGACACTTTTTAGTTGAATTTATATTAGTATATTTTCTTTGTATATATATAAGCTGCGATTCTGTGTAATATAATTAAAAAATAATTAATAGACAGTTGATAAAATATTTTAAATTTAAAAAGTAAGTAAGACAAAAAGTGCATTTCCCTTCTTTTTTTCTATAGTCAAGTATAAATCTTAACAGATATATAACCATTTTCCTTAAATAATGTTTTAGTGCAGTAAGCTATATTCTATTTAAAGTTTAGTTTTTATATTCTTTAACCAAGCGTAGCCGAATTGCATCTGTTGAACATTTTAAACTATATGCATCATCTAAAACAAAAAAAATATACTATAATCATCAGACGAGAACGATTTAATATTTTAAGAGAACATTTTTAATTTATTATTGCAATTTGATAAAAAAAAAAAAAAATAATAAACGATTAGCCTTCAAACTCACAAAGACAACCATTTAAAACACAGCATACCTATGCATATCGAGTGTCCTGTTCGATTATCAGTATTTATCTGTCGTATTATTACAGGCTTAAATTGTTCATATATAGTCATTACGTGTTATTTAACTTCAAAACTAAAAGGGTGGAAATGTGAATTTTCGCAGTAGTGGACGATGGAAACCAAGCAAGTCTGTCATTAAAGAAACATTCACGTGGAGCAATTAACTAACTTGTGAATAAACAGGTACGAGTTAAATATTATGCAAGAATAACGTATTGCGATAAGTAAGGTTGAATTAATGAATTACCGACAAAATATCGTCAGTAAAATATATCAGCAACTTTATTATAATATAATACATGAAACTCAAATAGACAATTTTATTTATTTCAAAACCCATTATATAATATTTTTATATTATTAGGTAGTAGTATTGATAACAATTATAAAAACATGTATACTAATTAATGTAAGTAGATATTTAATGCAATATCTCTGAATGTACATGAAGCAATACAAAAAGTGACTGTGGGATAACAAAAAAACAACATAATATATGTGAAGGGTTTAACAATAGTTAAAATAATAGTTTATTATTAGTTTATAATAGGTTTGCTCATTATTACTTACTGCTCGACGTCCTTCAATTAATTTATAAATGGTCTGAGAGACGTCAATCAAACCTAATTTAAATTAAAATAAGTCAATTATAGTAAGAAATTCAAGTATTTCAAGAAATAAAAAGAATAAGCAGTCAGTTGGACTGAAAGAGTAAAATAAGTAGTTGAAAATCATCCATATCGTGAGGGTTTATAGATTATTTTCTATGTATTGCGTCAATTATCTACTTACATTAAATACTAATTACTAATTACTAATTAGTAGGTACACATATTTTATTTTCACTACTTAGTACTTATATCAATTGTATTGTATTATACATATTTTTATCATTTTTATCAATACTACTTTATATTAATATAAAAATATTATATGCAATTAAATATATTTATAAAATTGTCTATTTGAGTTTTACATATAATATTATGATTAAATTGACGCTATGTTTCATATCGGCGATATTTTAGTCGCATGATATTTTACCGTCGATTTTTTGTCGGCATACCTAAATAATTAGTGTTTCAATAGCCATAATTCTCATGAATTTACAAAATAAAACAATTATTTTCAAATTGAATGTTAATAGCCATATAGTTAATTTTTTTTACTACGCCATATTTATTTCTTGGTATAGCCTATTGTATACGTTTCTAAATTTTAATAACTCGTACTAAAGAAATATATATGCAAACTACAATACGTCAATACCGCATAACTATTTTATAGTTAAGCGTCAATTGTTGTGATTCTTAAACGTATAGATATACATTATACGTATTTAAAAACAAACATAATAATTAAACAAATAATTTATAAATAGATATTAGAATAATAGTTCCATTTATTTTACTTTTTCTAGTCTAAATGTAAATCATATCTTAGACTATCAAGCTACACGGAAAAATAAATTAGTTATTTTAACTATTTTTACGTTTAATTTAACTATAATTTATGGTCATATATGTGACATCTATAAATACAGTTAAAATAACTTGTTAGATAATTATTGTTATACATAGTTATAGTAAGTTAGAGTTAATTTGATTCACTTATAAAATGTTAACTCAATTTTCAAAATAAACTATTTATTGTACAGAGAAATATTAAAAGATTTTAATATGCTATAATTATAGCATAGTATTATTATTACGATAGTCAGAGAAAATATTTTTGACCAAAAATTCATCTTACAATCCTTTCCTAGTCAATTCGTATGTCACTCAATATTTATTTATTTATTTTTATTTTTATTTATTCTTCAAGAAGATAATAGGCGCCCTACTGAACATGTTTTAATATAATACATTGAAGAATATATCAAGCATATTATTTATTACTTTCTAATCAATACTCTTAAAATCATTTACTTTAATCCGAATACAATTTAGTTAACAAAGAATATATCATTTATTTTATTTTTATAATTTTTAGTAATTATAGCATTACATAAGTATTTGCTTTTGGAGAAATTTAAGTCCATCCTACGTACATTCAAAAATTGCACTCACACATCATCATATTATAAAACATTTTTTCCAATATTTTCCAATGTTCCAATTAACTACGTTTAATGTCATATAATATTGTATATTATTATATTTATATGTACATATAATCGATCAAAAATGTTAATTTTTCGAAACTTGTAAAAATTTGTAAAATTATTATTATAATTTCATGAAATCTCTCGGTCGATCAAACAACATTAATTATACAGTTCTAAAAATAAGTGTAATACAAAAATTATCTTGTAGCTGTATACTTCCGGTCTTCGATTTTGTACTGATTATATTACCTCTTCACACGCGTACAGACTTATTTAACTTTGTATCATATTATAATAGGTGTTCGTTTTGTGATATAATTATTGTTGCATGATAATGTGCAAACATTCTACTTTTTCACTTCCTTTACTTAACTATAATATATTTAAATAATAATAATTGGCAATAATAGTATTAACAATAATAATAATAGGTCTCTAGTGTTCGGTTTATTAACATGTCCAAGTTATTATTATTGCTGTACAATTCATAATGTAATCGACATTTAAATCTTCAATACAGTCGTAAAATTAAAAACTATGAATATAATATTATATACTTAACGAAAATTAAGTTCCTCCAACGTACATTCGAGAATTGTACTTATACGTCATAATATAAAATATTGAACAATTTTTTTTAATGTTTTCTGAAAACCTATTACCTACGTTCATCGATATATATTATTATTGTATAGCTGACTATTTTATGAAATAGAATCGACTTTTCTACACCTCGTGAAAGGCAAAATTATTGTCACGGAATGAATTATGTGGTATAATTGGTGTATTTTTTTTCACTATGTAGTTAGTAAATAATCATTTCTACTTTTTGTACTCAAATAAAATAATAAATACACAAATCTATAATTTATTATTATTTATGATGTTACATTTAATATCATATATTTATAAAATGATTTTATACATATTAAGTTATCTGTAAACATAAAAATTAATATTTTTTCCTTTAAAGACTCAAAAGCAACTGAACCGTTTTAAATATAAGTTAAATCAATAGATTCCTAGAAATTCAGGGAAGGTAAAAGTTTCGTTTTACAACCCAAAAATGTCACTATACGGTGACTCATACGTGAATTTCGTTTCAGCTCACAAAATTTAAATACTTTTTTTTATTGAATAAGATGCGATTGGTTATAGACAATTAAATAAATGATTATGTATAATTTTCTACATTATATTATATACTGTGATTTAGGCTAATAATGATATTATTCTATATGAACGTAAAAGTGTGTGACACCTATTTAACCTATTATCTATAAATATTAAAGACAAAGTGTATGGATGACGCTTATACTCTAAACAATTACTCGACCAGTTTTTTAAAAATAACTGATATAAAACAAAAAACGATAAAGAGATTATACATTATAATAAATAGTCTGTTAATATATATATTATTAAATTATTTTTTATTAATCGTATTATATTTAAATGACGGATATTTATAAATCCTAACTAATCCTCGCTAACTGATTAGCGCCAAATTTTGCAAAACTATTATTTTAGACACCCGATATGGGCGATAAAACCATAAAAGTATTAGAATATAAAACAATGGTAACAACTATTACATTTAAAAGGCGAAGTGTACGTATGACTAAGTCTTGGGTACACAATAACTAATAAATAAAATAAAATAATTCTTTTTCGATTTGAACGATACGAGAAAGATCCAGATAATAGTTTGAACCTGGTATTGTAGAGTGGCCAACCCATTCTTAATAATATTAAAATCATAACCACGTTTACGTTTATTTCTGCTTGCAAGTTACAATTGGTTTAATTAAGAGAAAAAAGTTAATTATTACTAAAGTAAAGTAATAAATACTAAAGTTATTGTTATTAGTAATACGTTATTACTATCTGCTACAGAGGGGTTCAGGGTTGTGCATCATGATAGTATCTATGTCCGAGTACGGAGTAACGACAGTACTAACCGGTAATCATTATGTAATGTAATTCAATTTATAAAGACGTAAATACTATAAACGTAATTTTAAATTTAAATAACAAAAAAAATTATTAAACTTTGTTCAAGTCGAGAAAAACTATTCATATCACCGGGTAACTCTCTATATAATTATGTAAAGCATTATTTAGTTGTGATCCTATGATAGTATCAACAAAATTAAATTTACCACTAGAAGTTTTTAAACAACTAACTTCAGAAAGACTTTGAAGAAATTCGAAACCAATTTTAGAAGGAAATTCAAGAACAAGCAACTCTACAACTTATTTACATACTGCAGAAATGTATTTTACTAAAGTTATCTAAAGATCTTGACATTTACACTTTATTAGCAAACAAATTTAAATATAAAAAAATATCCCTTAAATATTTGTAATTAAAAATTTTTGTTACAAAATAACTATCGTAAACTAAATGAAAAACATATTTTATTATAACCCTAATATATTATTCATAGTATTGCTTTACTCAGTGCGTAAAACATTAAATCATAATAATTCATTGTAAATACATCATAATAAATAATAATATATATACATAATATAATATCGATCGTTATTAGTCATTATATTAAATAAATTTTTAATAAAATGTAATAAATCATATTTGCTATAATAATGCGATGCATAATGATAACGAAGAAAACTTGGATGGTCTAATACTATTATCTAGGTATTGTTTGATTATATTTTATAACGTTTAAACTATCAATAACAAATGTAGGAAACAATCGCTTTAGGCAAAAATGATTATATCACGATTTTCAATTGGTTTCATTTTTTCTATTACAATATTAATCATTAAAAGCAATTAATCAATTGTCAATTAATTGATTAAATCGATTAATAAAGATAGTAACTAAACAATTGATTGGTGACTATAATAGATTTAGTAAGTTATAAATCGAAGTTCATCAAAAAATCAAATAGGTATATAGTTAACTATTTAGTTCATAATACCATTGCGTTTTTTTTTTTTTTATAATCATGCTTAAACTATTTATTTATAAAGAATGTTTAAAATGTTTAAATGATTTATTTATAAAAATAGATAGTTTGTTGAAGTACCTACCGAAAGAATATAAGATAAATTATTAATAATCTCTTTTAAATTGTATTTTCAGGCTATTTTAACTAAGATTTTGGATAGCCAAAAATATGGGTATTGTTTAAAATTCTCAATCACCAATACAATTTCAGGTTTCTTCAAATCTCAAGGTATCTTATGTATTTGAAATATAAATATAGAACACAATGATTTGTTTTTAAATTATTATCGATTTATAAAATAAATGAGACGCATATATATTATTATAATGTTATATAACTTGTTGATAGAAATTATTATTCCTTTGGTAATAATGCTTAAAATGTTAATACACAGTAGCTCGTGAGTTTTTTATTTATCAACTTATAATATAGAAAATTTATAAGTCTCGAAAAAATTTATCAAAATCTTGAAAAATTACAATTTATTTTGGTTTAAAATTTTCATTTTATATCTAAAATTCGAAAATTTCTCATTCATTTTTTGTCTAAAACAAAAATAAAAAATTATAAGATTGTCATTTTCGTTGTTTATGAAAGTTTGAAGTTAATATTTTTACGGCATTTGATATTTACAAACCATAAAGGCATAAAATGACTATTTCTTCACAAAAGATTATTGGTTTTTCTTGTAATTAAAAAACAAATAGTCAAAATTACTTGAAATTCTCACAATATGTTTACATTTACATTTTCTACTCAAAGTGCAATTATCTAGATATTTTCAGTGTTTATGAGTTATCACTAAAAACATTTGATATTTGAATTTTCTCCCATATATTTTTTTTCTATAAATGACGATAAAAATATATCAGTGGATCAAAACTATAAAATTTTATGTAGGGTAAGTGATAATATTTATAGCTTCAACCAAATATTATTTAGCATGATATTTTTTTATAATTATTTCAAGTTAATTTGTAAAAGTTTTCAAATACTCGAATATTTTCAGTTAAAAATGTATAAGTTATATAGTTAATAAGAATCGAAACTTTAATACACGATTTCTCACATAATAATCAATCAATATATAAACACAGTTTTTTTATAAAAATTTTAAGTTTAAATTTGGATATACAACTAAATATTTAACGAAGCATGACGATTTTAGTTATTCTATATTTTGTTGTAATTTAAAACGTTTATTCTATAAAATATTAGAAATACAAAATCAAAATAGCCGATGATCGTAAAAAATTAAAAAAAAAAATGATCCTATAAATGCATAAAAATTACGAAAGTATTAAAATACAGAGTTGCAGTTAATGCATTATATAGTGGTCCCGGTCATCGGCCCCGTTCACAATATTTCTCTCCGATAATTTGAACATTTGCAAGGTCGTACGCATTTTAAAAATTGTCGTACAAATTCATATCATACATAGATTACTTACTGTGAACATGAAAATTTCCCAATATTGCTAACGCGCGGGTGGGGAGCAGCTGAGGCGATGTGCGTTTCTTATTCGCTTATACTGTGCATCATGTGCTACAGGACGATGTGGTATATTATTATAAACCGAAACACGCGGCGCTGTACGTGTAGTACATGCGTCGGCGTCTAAGCATCACATCGTACACGCGCCGGTCATAATATCATCATAAAAAGCGTTGACGAAAATTTAATTACACACACGCGCGCGCGCGCGTACTATGTATAATATTAGCTGCTATAAGACATATATTATGTATAATATTATTACGCGTTTTCGGCCGACCCCGTGCGGGTTTTCTCTCTCTCTCTCTCTCTCTCTCTCTCACTCTCCTCATTAACGGGTGGACAATTTTTAAATCATTATTTATTATATTTTTTTTATGATATTATTATATACATGTAATATACGCACACACCGCGCGTCGTCCACATTATTATTATTATATTATAATCAATGCTATACAGCGCCATCGCCGCCGACGGTATGAATCAGGCCCGGATTAATACAATCGTGGGCCCTAGGCAAAACCGTATAGCTGGAGAATGGTCCAGAGGTCCGGACCCCTCATGATTTTCATAAAAATAGAAATATTTTATAGTGTTGAACTGATGAATGAAGTTAATCGATTATAAATTTTCAGTATTTATATTTAAAAAAAATGTTGAACCCCCCTCCGGATTTTTTTTCAGTTGCGTCCTAGGCACAGTGCTTTTAATTCCTATGCTCTTATACAGCACGGGTATACAACTTTCTGTTTAGGAGAGGAAGTGTTGAATTTCGATGTTAATCCTTTAAAAACTAAAAAAAATCAAATCTAAACTTTCATATGATAACAATTTTAATAAATCTTAAAAACAATTAATTTTACTCAATCTACAAACAGTAAGATAGTAAAGAAAATTAAACTGTTATAACCATAAAAAAAACTTATCTCTCGCCAATTCGAATATTTCTTTATCCCTCGTATTTAAGTATTGAACATGCAAGATAATATTATTGTAAACAAAACAATTGTAGGCCTCAAAAATGTTCGTAGGCCCTAGGCACAGTGCCTATAGTACTAATCATATACGCATTATATATATATATATATATAGTATTATAAGTACGCGCTGCACAGTTCGTGTAATTTTATCATTATTATAATAATAATATAATATATGTACTGTATTATATTGTTGCAAGGTTAAAGTCGTTCGTGTGTACCTGCGCGCGAGCGTGTGTGTTTGATGTCGACCATTGTACGCGATAATATTACCGCGCGCGTGTGTGTGTGTGTGTGTGTATTTATTCTTACAATGTATATCAATCCGTTTTGTTTTTTGTACAAAAAAAGGTTACAATATATCGCACGGTGTTATGATGTGTAATGCAATATTACAACGCGGTTAAACGTTATAACATTATGTATACTGTATTATATATATTATGTGGATTGTGGACGATTATGAGTGTATATACCTGTCCTACGCCTGTCTTTGATCCTAGTTGGAAGCGAAAATAGCCATCGCGTCATAGAGACTCCGTGCAGTCGCGTATACGTAGACGAACGCGCGAAGACGATATCCCGTGGCCTACGGGGTTAACGCGCGCGAGAGGATGATGAGGAGGAAGACGATTTTGTTGGTATCGTCGCGATTGAAAAAGAATGAAAAAAAAAATACGATACCTTTATTATTAAATACGCGCGTCATAAAATCGCATTAGTCGTCTTTTTTCTTCGAAATTTCTATTATTAGTTGTACGCGTCGTAACGCGTTTTTAATTCGTTTATAAACACCACCGTTTAACGAATTACACGATCTGTATGTTGTATTATATTCTTATAACGCATATTCGCAGTATATATTATAATATTAATATATTATTGTACAGCCGCACACCTGCAGTATAAGCCATATTCGCACAGACCTATTGATTTATTTTCGATAGACGGCCGCATTATATTTTTATTCATATACTCGTAGACCAAAACGGGACTCAGGAATTCGAATTTAATTTCAATTTCCAAAATCGATTATTGATTTTAAGTTTTAACTAAAAATAATATCTTCTATGTTGGTTTTATTTTTTCTGTGATTTCATTTTTATCTGATTTGTAATTCTGCAAATGTAAGCATATTTTTTATTTTTATTAATTCAAATCGATGGACCCATAAGAAAACAAAAAGTTAGATATTAATAATAATAATAAGCGACTGAATTCAACGGAGAATGTTTCCTTTTTTTTAACTATACCCTGCTCAATAGGACATTTAAATATTCAGGTACTATCATTTCATTTTTTTACACTTTTACATCCCCTGGCATGGCTGTGGCAAGCACTGGTTATTACTATTTATAACATACCAATGAACGATATTATAGATATTATATTATGTCTGTTAACAGATCAATGTCCAAACAAACAGTTTTTGTTCACATTCACATTCAATATTTGTGATTAACTTGTACTGTAAGAATAACTTAGGAAGGTATTGAACACACGCCAGCGCAAATGGAACACAACATTTTAATCGGGTGGTAATGAAACGCAGACCTCCTGTTAGCGTTATTATTAATTTTTTTTAATTTTAAATTGATCTGTATACTCGTATGATACAATTTTTATAGTTTATTCTATTGATATTTGATTCAAACGACCGATTTAAATTCTATTAAATTCCTACACATTTTTCATGTCGTTAAAAAAATTTCGATTTTAATACTATGCTTTTGATTTTTCATAAGATTTTTATCGATATTTAACACCGTTTTTTAAATCTGTTTCAAGCCCTAGATCAATTACAGGTACACCATTAATAATGAGCTTACTGCACAGTGGCGTTTGCTACAGCGAAGGGCATCATCCCATTCCGTGTGTAAAATAATAATATATAGCACGATGAGTGTTATATACTAACGATGCTCAGTATTATATCGATACGACGATAATACATGTACAAATAATACATCCGGTTTTTTTTTTTTTTTTGTACCAATACACGTATAGAGTACCTATTTATACGCTTCTCGCGTGTACCTACCTATTTGTCGCACGTCAGGCGTCGTATACCGTCAATAAATATACGTTAAATACACATGTACCACCCTCATTATAATATATATATATGTGTGTGTGTGTGTGTGTGTGTGTGTGTGTTTGTGAATAGGAATAATATTATATATATATATATATACATAATGTGCGATCGGAAAAGATTTTTAAGGCCATTTATATTTCACTCGAGAAGAATTAAAAATGAAATTAATAATATAGTTTCCTCTCGCTCTCTCTCACTCTCTCTTTGTACAGTTGTACCTATATACACCTCTATGATATGTACATAACGCCATGATATTGTAATGAACAGGAGCATTTCCGCTCTGAGGTTCGATAATATAATAATATAATAATATGATAATATCGTAAACCGTCCATTATAAGTGCCTCTACCTATACTACACAAGCATAATATTATATTGAAGATTTGCGGGCGCTACGTCCGGAAATGACCGGATCTTGTGTATCTTCGTCGCGTGTTTAATCACAATATAATATAATATTGAGTATTACAGTGCATGTGTGTGTGTGTGTGTGTGTGTGTGTGTGCCTCTTTTTCCTTCTCCGAACGCTACTTTGTAGCAGTCTGCGCACCTCCTCTATACGGTACTCTTGTGCTCGGTGTCGTGTTACGAAGCCCGACAAGTTATAATATTATATATGTATAATATATTGCATATACATAATATTATAGTTGACCGTGATGCAAAGACGCTGCGTGTTTGGTTTTGGTTTTATTCTTTTCACTTTATTTTACTTATTAGTTATCAATCCGCCTGCAATCGTACAATTCTTCAGTGTCCCACGATTTACGTCACCAAAGGATTAGAATTTTCGACTGCTACAAATTGCAATCATATATATATATTTCTAAACCGTCACGTAGATACGGTATTATATAGTACTGTTCACTGTACACGTACAGCTCTTGTGACCATACAAATATAAATAATAAATACGCTAGACAGCGGTTGAACTTTTATTTTGTGATATTTTTATGTTTCGGTTTCGGGTCGGTTTCTACGAGAATAACCATTTCGGTTTCTGTTTTTTAAAATTAAAATTGTCGATTACGGCGGTTGATACTGGTTTCAATCAGTTGTCATACAATTTAATATTTATATTATTCATGGTTTATCAGAAGAAAAATAATACACATTAAAACGATCAAAGCCATTGCATTAGAAAATTTACCATAGTACTCTGGACATATTAAAGTACATAAAAAAATCATACAAATGCATCAATAAAAATTAAGATTTTCAAATAATTATAGATTTTCTAAAATGGTTCATTCCATTAAAATAACTATTTTTCTATTTACGATTTGTGAAATATAAGCTCCCATTTATTTTATAAATATTATGCTATTGCTACTATCAGCACCACGATAAATTCAACATTTTAAAAAATCTCAATACTTCTTTTTTTCCTTAAACCAAATCTAAATCCTAAAAATTAATTATTTAATTTATGTATTTTATATATTTATATATTATTATTCGTTACAGTTGTATAATACAGCTGGATTATTCAAAATTTTATCAGATTAACTCCATTTTGAATTCAAAATAATAGTTATACACTAGTTACTAACTATACCATTAAACTTGTTTATGGTTATTATAAACACTTTTCTTGCCATAATGGTGCGATCACATATATTTGTTTCGTAGTTGGCTAAAAATACTATACTATACATAGTAACTCTACCGCGGGTATTGACTTCCATTAATCGTGTATCTTGTTTTAATAAAATTATATTTTTTTTTTTAAATCAAATTATACATAATGCGAATACAATATTCATAAAATATTAAATAACATTTAAACACTAATTCCAAGCTGCAAAAATGTGTTTGTGTTTCAGACGGTGTTGTCGAAACATTAAAAGAAAACTTTGTGGTCAAAATGACAATCTACCTATTATAATAGTACGTGTGTAGATAGTGAGTCTTTGTTGTTTCTTTAATATGGATATTATTTTAATTATATATTATATATAATTATGTATATTACGTTTTCTAAAGTAAATATATAATGTTAGGTTCTTCTTGTACCGTGTTGTGTCTGAGGATATCCATTCCTCTTATATAATATTACAAATTAAGACACTTTACGACATAACAAATATTATATCACTAAGGTTTTAAAAAAATATGTGTAATTATCAAATTTAATTTTTCGTCCTAGACTTATGGGTCGATTAGAAATTTGAATTGCAAAAATGAATGGATTTTAAATCATAATCATAATGGAATTGTATATGCATATATGGTATCCCCGTGTTCTTTAAACATGAATATTTTGTTATATGTATTGATTTATTAGTTTAAATGACATTTGTTACGTTTTTTTTTTTTTTTTGGTAGTGTGTTAACGATGTTAACAGTTAACACATTTGTTCTCTAGCTCCAAAAGCATGAACATATAATACAAAGTTCCTTATAAGTTGTCCTAAAAATCATT
Source organism: Rhopalosiphum maidis (assembly GCF_003676215.2). NCBI lineage: Eukaryota > Metazoa > Arthropoda > Insecta > Hemiptera > Aphididae > Rhopalosiphum > Rhopalosiphum maidis. Next base: position 68,494,851 of record NC_040879.1, read on the forward strand.
TAAAAATATTGAAAAGCATAATTATAATTTATTTATGTAATGACTATTATTGTTTGAAGTTTAAATTTCATAAAACATAATTCTTGATAGGTTTTATTATATAAGTTCAAAAATAATCAAAACACGGTCATAATGTATTTACATATAAGTACTCAAAAGCAAAAAATTTAGTAAAATAATGATTTATTGTTATGAATTATATTATAATTTTCTATACACAAGTGGAATTTTCAAAACATCAAGATAAATTTTAAGGTAGTTATAGACATTTTAAATTTTTTATTAATATAATTAATAATTATGTTGTAAATGTTTTATTGGTGAAATTACAAGAATAATATTTTCGTACACAAATTTACATACCCATTACCTAATAAATTACAAGGTATACACTCGACACTTAAAACGAACTGTACCTAATCAGCAGAACAAGTTTTTTTTTAATAAAATTAACTAATAGCATTTTTCTATGTCAATCGTTCGTAGGTGAGTCCACCGAACACGAGCAATAAGACTTCGAAGAAAGGCAAAAATCAAAACGACACTAATGAAACGCACATAATCGGCCATAATCTGCAGCCGAGTACGAGTCTACAGACTGGCCCAGCTGATCCCCAAACGATTGATGCAGGAAACGTAAAAATCACCGTACAGAAAAATACAAATGATACGTCGATTACCATAAGTAATAATAAAGAGAAAACAAAACAGCCGCAGGACAAGAATGATACGGAAGAGGTTACCACAAACGAAGATGAGAAAACAAAACAAAAAAAAAAAAAAAATACAGCAGCGATTACCCGAAAAACCACAAGTCGGAGAAAATCACCGGGTAAAGGAAAATAAACGTTTCATTTTATTTCATTCGTTTTATTTTTTTAAATCGTATTATTTAACAAGAAATTCATTTTTTCTTTTAGCAATGTTAAAATAAACTTTAATCGACTTTTGACTTCTATCAGAGTTCAAATATATCTATAGGATATTGATACGAATCTGAATTATCGACAATTTACTCGTATATTATAGTGTTGTTATACGTTATAAGGATGTTAAAAGGACAATTTTAGTTACTTTAATTTGAGTACTTACTATACTTACTATACTTTATAAATATTTTATAATTAAAAATGAAAAAACCTGAACAATCAAAGACTACAATTACAAATAATTTGAGCATTCCAATTTCAAATGTCTATTATTGAAAATGTTGTCCAGTCATATATAAAACTGTGATTTAAGAAAAAACATGCACTATATGGTACATATGAGACCATTTATTATTGTTCCCATTTTCTCTTATAAAATTGACCTATAATTTTTTTTTAAATATGTCTCCTTAATACTGTAGCATTGACTGAAAAATATTATCGTCATCTGCAAGAGTCCGTCTAAACTTATTTCCTAGTGCAATGATATCATTGCTGTCTAAACGACGAAATTGAATAAAATATATTTTGGAATCTAGGAAAAATAACCTTGGAAAAAAATCGCCTAACAACATTCATCGGAAAAAAATCCCCGTATCAACTAAATACATTATTCGTTATTTTATTATGATTTACATAATTAAATATAATCATTACATTTATCTATGTAACACTTTTTTAACATATTTATAAGTATAGCTGAAATCTACATTTATTAAGATTGTCATTTGTCATTTATACTTACATATTTTAAAAAATATTTAAAGGTAAAAATTTTAAATCATTATAATTTGTCATTTGTATATTATATATTTAAAAAAATGTTAAATAAATTATTTGTAATCACAAATGACAGTATAGTAATTAATTTTTTTAATTATTTTAAATTTTTACCTTTTAACATTTTTTAAATTATGTAGGTACAAATGACAATATTAAATGCAGATTGCAGTTACACTTTTAGATATGTCAAAGAAATGTTACTAGATAAATGTAATGATTATATTTAATTATGTAAATCATAAGAAAATAACAAATAATGTATATTTAGTTGATACGGTGCTTTTTTTCCAAGAATGCTGTTAGGAGCTTTTTTTTCCGATTACCATATTTTCTATAGCAACAGAGTTTTTGTTTAGCTGTTATAGCGATTTTTAAGGGATTTTTTTTTTATCTCCATATCGCGAGACTTCAAACGAGATTCGGGTTACCGTGATTCGACTGTACCTGTAAAGTATTTATTATGTATTGGAAGGTATACGACTCTGTAATTATTTTGACAGGGTGAAAAAGACAACTGGCGCGCTTATCGATCAACGAAAAAAATATATTATATATTATACACTACCTACCGGTACACGCGTGATGGCTATATTATATTATTATATACATACGTTCATAATATATTTGCATGCGTGTCGAGCGGGCGTGAACGGTATAATAAAATATCTTCCCGCACGTGAAACGGCTATGCTTATATTTTACGCGTAGGTATACGTAATACGAGCGGCTTACAAATTTTGATACTTGTCTTATTCAATTTCCGTATAGAGTAACACGCAGCTGCAGCGTAGGCATACTTATAATATCGCATCGATATGTCAGCAGAATTTATTGACTTTATATTTTCTAAACAATTGATTTGCACTGCAGCGGGTATATAAATAACAACTAACTATATATGCATATACAATAAAGGAATGCGACAGTCTGCAGCGCGGGTAAGCTAATTATAAATTTGTTTTCAATGTTATAATAATAATATGATTGTCGCCGTTGTATACGTTTGTATGCAAATATTGTTTCATTTTAATGCAATTTAATTGTTCGCCTATGTAATATAATAATATATTATATTTACATTTTACCAGGCGCGGATCCAAGGGAGGGGACAAGGAGCCATGCCCCTCCCGTAAACTCTGCCACATGGGTAAATTTTAGGATGTCTGTTTTTGGCAGCCGATAAAATACGATACGCACATATTATCCCCCCCCCCCCGTAAATTTAGTCTGGATCCGCGCCTGCATTTTACGTATAATTGTATGTGCACGCATTATTCATCAAATGCATGGTGAACCATTATACTATCTGTTGAGTATACAGAGTGATTCACCAAACATGTCCAATTTTTTTTCTTTAATAATCATGACGTTCAACTTTTGATTTTTGAAATTTTTTTGTGGGTACCTGCACACGTCTTTTACTTGTACAACACGTACATAACAACAAATATACGTACCCGATTATTAGTTCTTACTATATCCACCTATAGTTAACTTATAATAATTAATATATTAAAGCAAATATACATATTATTGAATGTGTTGAAAAGAGTATAAATTGTATTCACTCGAAGAGTCATTTTTATTTTACAATAATAGTTGTAAGTAGTTACTTGAATAAAATTTAAAAATTTATTTAACTCGCTTTAAACTAAAAAAAAAAATAACACTTGGCTCAAGTACAGGTTATGTTATTCTCTAAAAATTCTATAGTAGTATGTGCATTTTCTTTAGTATTAATAATTAATCAACTTTAGTAATAATACTACGGTAGATCTGAAATGTTACGCTAGTGTAAGACAGAGTACAACGTCTTCTTAACGACCATATTTTTTAAATTTTTATATGCTTATGTCCTATATCAATCGATGTTCAAATGAATATATATTTGATTTTTTTAACTTGTATTTTGCGTACAAAAAAAAAAAAAATACAATAAACTGAAAATTAATAATTTATTATAATTTGTAATATGATACCTATATTTTTATCAATTCATTTGACGGATAATTAAGAGGATGTCAGCGCAATATTTGTTTTCTCTCTCTAGCCCACGCGCAACATAGACAAAACGCATTTACGCAGTCTGAGTAGAACTCGCTAAATTTTGGTTCTAGAGTAAATATACCTATTATAAAATTAAATTTTGATAATATTTATGAGTACAAAACGATGAGTTTTTTTAAAAAAATTAAAATTTTGAAAATTTAAAGGTTATTTGAAAATGTTATAATTTATAACTATTTCTAAACGATATAATTAACATTGTATTGAAAATAATGAACAAAACTCATCGTCTTGTACTCAGAAATATTATTAAAATTTAATTTAATAATACAGGTATATATTTACTCTAAAACCAAAATTTAGCGAGTTCTACTCAGACTGCGTAAATGCGTTTTGTCTATGTTGCGCGTGGACTAGAGAGAGAAAACAAATATTGCGCTGACATCCTCTTAAGCTTAAATTTATACAGATTTAATCGGCTGTTGTTGTTTAAAAGTACTTTTTTTTAATTATTCAAATTGAACAGGGATCTACTTGTATAATACAACTTTTTAGGCACTTATAATTATAATAATAATGCGTATAATTCATGTGACCTAAAATCAAAGACATCTATAGATGTTTTATTTATGTTACATTTTTAATAATAATATAATAATACTGTTGACGCCAAATAACATTATATTCATATTAATAAAATATTATTTGATGACTATATGCAAAAATAATAATTTAATCATATGATTTTAAAAATAATATTTTTTTTTATCATAAATGAAATACTTTTTTACTATCTGGGTATAGTCCAAAAAATTATTGTATTTAAAATATTAGTGGCAAAACAGAAGACAAAGTATCATTTAAAAAATAGTTTATCCTTACTAGAAGTAAGTAAATAATAACAACATACATCAATAGTTTTCTTTATAGTTTATAAATAACTTCATGTGGCTACTCATTATATTATTTACATATTATCTATGAGGCGTGAAAAAACTGGCTAAAGACTTCAATGCTTTGAAACTGTTCCAAATCATTAAACAGTTTTAAACAAAATCAGAACAACATATACTTACTGTAGATTATTATTATGTCGAACGTAGCTATCTCGAACTAAATCTTGATAACTCGAAATAAAATAAATCGTTTTCGTTATCTCGAATACCTACATAAATAATATTTTTATTACGGTAGGTAAGACAAAAAAATAAGCAGTACATTCAGTATATCTATAGTGATTGTGATTTCATGTGTTGGTAGTCAATATTTGTAGTCATTAGTATACAATATAGAGTGAAATGGAAAATAAGCGTAAATTAAATGTCCTTACAATTAATTTTTACATTCTTACAAAAACAAAAGTAATATTAAATAAACTGTAATGACAGATTTTTAAAAAAAAATGTATTTATTCATTATTGTTGTTTGTTGATACATGTCCGTATTTAATATTAGTACTTTAAGCATTCAAATTATTTACCAATTTTTAAAAATATCAATGAAACTCGATATCTCGATGTTTTTGATACTGTTCCCCTTGGAATTCGACAAAACGAGAATATATTATTAAAATATAGTGCGTATAGTACTGTACATATTCTCATATATTTACCTAGGTATTATATGATATTGGATGTCTTAAAAATATATTTTTGTGTAAGAAAATTTGTTAATAGAGAATTTAGTTGGTACTTACGTCATTAATAATAATGACTCATTATTTATTTATAACTGACATATTAGTTATTTATTTAAGTTCTTAGCTCTCGTTGTAATTTAGTAAGAACGTTTATGTAGGTAACAATAAAAAAGTTAATAGGTAAATGTTTTTATTTACACTGTAAGTATTCTAGTATTAGTTCTTTAACCATGTACAATGTCAGTGAATTTTTGCTTATACAAAAAAACATGAAAACTTTAAGTATATTTTATTTGAATTCTGCGTTACTTGTAGTACCTATAGTCTATACCTAATATTTATATAATGTCTCACAGATTATGAATTTCACAAAGATAAAGTTAAAGACACAGTACACAACTTTTTATAGGGTCGAAACTTAAACTTATTATAACCAAATTTTACAAAAAGCTAGTGTAGTTCACCAGTGCTTTTCGATAGAGCGTGTAAGCTCATCAGATTACAATTAAGAATAAATCCAAGAGAATTGGCATATAAAATGACGAGAAAGATGCCACACAATGCGTAGTTAATCAAGCCCCAAATATTAATAAGTATCTGTGTGATTTCTATAGAATGACACAGTGACCCTTTGCAACGTTAAAGTCTAAACCAAAACTGTCAGCCCAAGCACTCCGTGCATTTAATTAAACAGTTTTTTATCAACTCGTGCTCTTATTTTACCTTTTTTTTATACTTAATCGTATTTGAACTATTATAATAATTAATATAGTATATTATGTGATAATATAAAATAGATAGATATTAAAATATATTATGTACGTTACACTGCGCCCCTTTAATATGCTATTGACTTTTTTCTAATTGCACCTGCATTTGTGCAGGGACGCAATTGCAGCTGGGTGCATCTTATACATTTTCCGCAGGCTACCTATAAAATACACGGTGCCTAAATTTATACGATTAGCGTGCGTAACGATCGGTTTTTGTGTTGACTATAATAACTACGATAATGATATAGTAATAATCGGTTATTATTTTGCATCTCACGCCTTCGCCGTCGTGTGTGTAGGTACATATGATATGTATAGGTACTACACCTAAAAGCTAACCTAACCTGTCTACGTATTATTTAACAACCGTACTTACCAATACACAATAGTGTGCATACGCGTGGTTTTTCCTACACGAGTGTATTTCGAAAATAAAACACTCGAACAAAACAATAACGCGCCGTGTACGTGTTTGTATATTACATCGCATATTATATAGGTAGGTATATATAGTATAACGCGCATTAAAAGGTGGTTTGGTGTGATGCGTAAAATTTGTTTTACCCACAACAAATAAGTCAACTCCTCCTATATACACACACGCGCGCGCTTCGCATGTATAGACGCTTTATAATATTTAAAATGTTAACAATGAGGTGTGTGTGTGTGTGTGTGAGAGAGTCGCGTTAATGAATACTATAGCTAGGTGGACATATATATATATATATAACGTGATGGGTGCCTATCGTCGTGGGTCCTATACACGCTTGTGCGACTCCGCGGAGCAGACGAGGGGGATACACAATATATAATATTATACATGGATTGGTTGTGTACAGGTAATATATATTATATATCTGCAGCTATCGATCGGTTTTCGACGAAATCAATGTTGTGTGGGGGCTCCTCCGCAGACAATCGATAACTGTTGATTAATAATTCTTAAACGCACCGAAAAAACTACAAGTCACTCTACCTATAACCGATTACACCGGCACAATGCGTATAACGCGCTAACAAGCCCGTCGACGGCCACGGATGGGACATGTGGGGGCCATCCTCTTATAATATATATTATATATATATATACAATATGCATTATACATATTACTTACATATACACGGGTATGAGAACTATATATAGGTACATGCACATAGGTATATACGTACGCGTATAATATTATAATATTAGGCATAGTGTATACATAGACACAATATATAATATAATATAATATACGTACACACTATAACGCGTATTAAAACATATATTATTGTCTCGTCGTGCGTGTACATCGCCAGTTTAAATTATAATTATTACCCGTGTAGCCGTGTGATCCTCGATACATATAATATATATATAGAGGGCCGACATCAAGCAAGCAACAAGCGTACACAACATTCAACACGTCATCTTCTGCTGACCGGATTCAAAATATAAACGCCGCGAGTATGTATATAGACGACGTTGGAGTAGCAAACCAAATAATAATAATAATAATAATAGGTAATACAAAACCTGCGACTCCGTAAAAATAATAATAAAAAAAAAAGTATTAAGTAATGATATATTATTGTATTACGTAATAACTATAATCATTGTGAAGCTTTTTTTGAAAAAAAAAATATACATTTCCTTTAAATCGAGATATTATGTCAAATTTATTATAATTGTATTTTAATACTGTACGTTCACGTTTTTTAGGTTACGAACGGAACAAGGGTGAACGCATTCGGCTTTATATTAACAGATTTAAACTTTTTTCTCTAACTTTAACTTTTACACTTACCTATTTGAAGGATTGGAAATAATAAGAATGTTTTAAGACTTCGTACATACACCATATAATGATAAATATGTTAGAAATCCCGAATCCACTGCGTAATGCACTTTTTAGAATATATTTTAAAAATATTTATTGGAAATTATTCGGTATAATATGTATAGAAAACCATTTAAAAAAAAATCTATATTTTATAGTTTAACTGGCATAATAATAGGATCGAAATAATAAATTTATAAAATAATGGTTTCAGATAAATAAACAAACCCGTTTATCCTAGCTATAATTTAAAAAATATAAGTATTAATGAAAATTATAATAAAGTATTAGTAAAAATATAACATTATTTGAACAGTTTGTCCATCTTACAACTCGTTGCTTCGTTAATGTATAATTACACTAATACGTGTAAATATATAAAATATAAAACCAATTCGTTGAATTATTAGTAAAAGCGTTTGCCTTTCGATTACAGTAAACCAAAAAAATTAGCACTCACTACGAGATTATCACGGTTATAGAATAGGTTAATATTAAATTACCTAAACACTAAATTATTTCATAATTACTTAAAAAATTGCTGAAAATGAACAACAAACCGACTACTCGATCTTCTCTTACGAGTGCAAACGTATTAAATTTATCTCAAAATATAAGTGTTACAAGTATTACGCATTTGGGAAGCAAATAAACGATAAGGTACTTTGGTACTATATATATAGTTAGGTACTACCTATGTAATAATTATATAATAGTATTAAAATGATCAAATATTTTTTTGTTTTTAAAATATATTGAGCATTTACATCATTTAAAAATATACGGATCGCTGATGTGTATATTGTTGTATAATAATATGTTGTAGGGTACAGTGAAATTTCCGTTCAAAAAAATGAGAACATCTAATTATATTATTAAATATGTAGATCGTAGACGAATATCGTCTAATAACTGCAACATTATATTACACCATACCAATAATTAGGTACACATAGTAAAAATCAATCGTCACTGGTGGACCTCGAGAATCGCGTGTTTTAATATTGTGCAGCATAGCAATAATTATTATGTACATTATACGTTTGTTAATAGATGTAATTTATAATATTTTCATATTAATATCGTGCGAATAAATAAAGGGCCAAGTATTATTATATGTTATAGTCGTTTCGTGTTTTTTTTTTTTTTATCATTAAAATAATAATAAACAACGGCTTGCGGGATAACGTAATATTGAATAATATAAGTTTATGACATTATCGCCATACTCGCCGACTTGACTATAGATTATATTATTTATATTATATCGAATTGGGCGCAGCCCTAAAAAAAAAAAATCGAAAAAACGTTCGGCCGATGTTTATAAGAAACAATTAATCAAACAAAAGACCATACCCGCTGTTTTAACAATTGGAAATTAATCAAGCTCTTGTCCCTGTGAATGGGTAAAAGTTGCAAATCACGGTCCTGTGGTTATATGTATACATAGGTATATATTTTAAAGAGAGATTCCCATAAACCTATACACGCAGCCTATATTATATGGGTACGCATGTATACGACGTGGGAGGCGAACAACACCTTTACGGTCCGCGGTCGTTACGATAGATTATCGTCGTTATATATAAAATATTATATATATGTGTATGTCGCTTTATTATTACTACTATACACATCATCGACTAATTGTCCTGAGTATACCTATATCTAATATATATATATATATACCTAGTATATACTCGGTACCTAAGCATGGTCCACATATACCCATGTGAGCTTACTATTACCTGTCCTATGTTTGATGTACCTATCCAAGCCATTCTAAACGCATTGTGTAAACAGGTCTCTCTGACATATGATTGAGACGGTTCTTAACGATATTACTTCGTTATAAATTATAATATTATAATATGTTCTATAATAATTATTATTGTATTAAAATGTATATATTATTATTATTGTGTACTGTGTACAGGTATCTACTAATCTACTATTATATATATTTTATAGTACACGATATGATATATATATATATGTGTGTGTGTGTGTGTTTTTATATTATATAGACTGTTGCAGTAGTGGAGTGAAATTTACTATGATTAATTGCGAAGTACATTTTGGTGATACTATTCAAGTGTCTGCTATTTAAGTAGGTGTAATAACATATATATGTATCTAGCGCTTAATAACAGCTGTGTTACTGCACTTCCTACACAGAGATTTGAATTCTTCACCAATTATTTAATTAAGTATATAATATTGTACAATTTTCAAACCATTTTTTCCTCGGAAGTATAGTACATAAATTCATAACAAATACCAGTCGTACAAGGTTGAACGCATAATTTAAATTTATATATATATATATATGTAGGTCGACTTCTATAGTTCTATGTCGTATAATTTCATTGATAGTGCCATTATTATAGGTCCTTATTATTAATTGTATATTTGAGATTTTAATACATTTATTACGCTTGAACATTGAACTATATGTATTTTCTATAGACATAATATTATATTTAGTGTTTTCTTCGAATTTGGACAAAAATAAATATTTAAGTTATTTTATTTTAATTTATAAAATATTATTTGTGAGTACATACTTGAAATTTTTAGCGTATACTCGTATTCTTATATTTTATACACACCATGGTATTGTTAAATTCAATGTTTTCAACAAAAATTAATTCACCCTGACATTACTGTCCTACTAATAGAATGAAATAAATTACTTATTAACAATATAAAAAAAATATAATATCATGGAATATACTTATAGTGATATAGGCTGACCGTCTTTGCTCAGAATTGTTGTTCATATAGGTACAATGATTTTATATCATTGAATTCAAACGTAATATACATCCATTACAGTAGCTCACTTGACAACTACTATGTACAGCAAAATGGTACCTACTTACTCGCCTTTGTTTAATTTTTACGTTTATTATTATTATAAAAATTAAAGTTAAATACACCTGTCACCTATATATATATATATATAAATAATTTATATTTAATTAATTATTTTTTTTTTTTTTATTAGTACCTCAACTATCACCAACTCTTTAATATAGTAATATCTAGAGAAATTGATTTATACTATTATTTTTTTATTATTTATTATTATTTTTATACTTGAATTTAAAAAGTGTGTATGTTTATAATTCATGTTATTATAAACATTAAATATTAGTATATTCTTGTGAGGTGCTCTATAAGAATTAAAAAAAAAAAACGAGAAAACTGATCAATAGACCAAACATGTAGTAAAAAATATGGTAACGACAAAAATACAAGGGCCAACTTACGAGGACATAAAAGAAACATAAAAAAAAATTACCAACAACAAATAACTCATATATATATATATGTATATATACGGAACCAACAAAATACCTACCAAACTTAACGCAATAAAAAGATTGACAAACCGATAGATTAATACATCTTTGATCTCTGAAAAAGAAAGGGGAACGACTTTTAAACCGCGTGTGAATAGCATACGATATTAACGTAGGTATGTATAATATTAATATATAATATATAAATGTATGTTTGATTAAATGGGTACCTAATGTCAAAGGAAGAAGCTCCCATGAGTGAAATTTGGGGGGAGGCCCAGAGGGTAAGAGACTGACACAGAATTTAAATGTAAGAAACTCTTGAAATATCCGCTGGGACCAGAAACCGAAGAAAATGCAAAGGATGATATAATTTTTAAAATTAACCAATTTATAAACAACATAGTATTTTTAAAAAAATTTAATTTTACTGTTGTAATGTATTATATAATAAATATATATTTGTCAATAACATAATATTATAAATAATGACTATAGAAGCCAGGGTTTAGGTTTTTTTAGAAATCAATAAAAAAAATGATAAGAAAAATGTACAAACGATGTAATTACAGACTCAGTGAATTTAATATCATACTGATCATAGTTTTCCAAACTAAAATGAATAAATGAAAAATTATTAAAACAAATTAATATAACAATTAAATTATTTAAATAATTAAAATTTAATACCATTGAATTACCTATGATGCCTACCTTTTTTTTTAATTGTGACATTAATCAAAATAAATACCTACTAAGCCATTAGGATTCAAAAATTTAGTAATTTATTATTTAATAATTAATAATATTATTGTGTTTGTATGTACTTACTATGAAAATACAAAATGCAGCATTTTATAAGATCAACATAAATTATCGTTATTATTAATGTGATTTTTGTATGACATTGATTATAGGTAGGATGAACAAATTAATAAAAAAAAATATGAAAAACCATTTATTTTTATTCGTACTTATTATTAATGTAATATATAATATGCTAATTAAATAATTGTTGTTAATGTATTATGTTGTATCAATATTGTATAGACACTTTGAATTTGATTTTACTAATTTTAACAATTAATTTTTTTTTCATACCAAATAGAACAAATAGGTAATTTACTAATGGTTTAGTGTTTAAAATTTACCTACCAATCAACATATCAAATGTCCTAATAGGAAATTAATAATAATAAATAAATATGAGTATATGACCCAAATAATAAATGACCTACTAAATAATAGAATTGTGGGAATGCTTATCGTTATTGCTCGCCATCGACAAACTATAAAATACAATCGATTTCAATCTACAAATAAATCTGTTACACGAACAAACAAACGGTCTGATAAGTCATAAATATAATAAACAACAATTATTATTTATTTATATTATTATGTTAGGCGGTATGTGGCGAAATGGAAATGGCGATTACCAAAAAGCTGAAAGACAATGTAACTAATTTAAAAATTATAAAATACTAATACTGATTATGTACATCGATGATAAACATAAAACATTTAGTTATTTTAATTCCGAGATATATTATTGGAACCAATAAGGTTTTCGGGACATTGCCACATTGGCACAAATTTTAAAAACCGGGATGTTCCATGGACAACCTAAATATACGAAAAAATATCGTATTACCAACTATATTTATGATTCGTATGATGACGTTAAAACGGTTTTAGAATGTATTTTACTATTACATAAAACAACACAGTCAATAAGAAAACGATTATTTGTGAATTTAAAACTGTTTTTATGTTGTTGTATATTAAATGTAATAGGTATATGTAGGTAATGTACTTGAGGGCACTTTAATCCAATGTCCAAGATAACGCTATAGAGGATAGAGCGAAATTACTATCCTATAGAAAATCAGCAAATAAAAAACGTGATAAAAGCATCGTGCCGCCTTGTTCCTTCACGACTTATAGTTTATACGCATATTATCATTTCTCAGTTCTGTTACCAATGTTTAAACTAACTGTTTGCCTGTATGGCAAAAGTAATATTTTCGAATCGAAATCAAAATAAATTATATCTCGATGATGGTTAGGTACACACTTTACACACGCTTATACTCATATACAACGCAACATTGTTTTAATTTTTTAAATTTTAAATATGCTAATGTTGTACAAAACGTGTATACTTATGTATTATATTTAAATTGTTGGTACCTATACTTATCACTTTTATCGCGACTACTTTTTTCTTTACGCGACGTAATTTAAAGAAATGAATTAAAAGTTATTAAAACTATTATAAAGACTTTAGGAATAAAAATAATGAACTTGAGGAGGAAAATTTTCAAACATGTAATTTAAAATGCCTATATAGGTACTTATATCGGTACATGGATTATCGTGCTTTTGACGTCATATGAATTCAAGTAATTTAACCAAATAACTGTCTATATGTTAACAAGTCGTACTTTTGGTCTACTTTTATTTAGGTATGTCGTATGTGGCAGTTTAAGAAACTTATGGACTATTTAAATGATTTAATATTGTTATTGATCAAGGTTCATTCGGATTGAGTTCATTTTATATTACTTAGCTCCTTACGACCTTACCTATTTTTTATAATATTATATGATATAGATTTATACATAGGTTAAGACTACTGTTTAGTACCCAGTGGCGTTATGTGGGGGGAGGGGGTAGGGATCCAAACCCCTTCCGAAATGTTTGGTTTAATTGATGTACATTTAATTTAAAAACTAACCATAAGACTATAACCAATTAAATTTATATATTCATTTTTAACGATAAGTACATAACCAATTAAACACATGCATAATTATATATAAGTAAAATTTAAGTTGTAATTTTTATGTAATTTATTAATTTCGGTGTATTTATATATGTTACGGTGAAAGATGAATATTGGTGAATGTCGTCATTCTCCGGTGGATGACGTCTTTTACCAAAATGATTCGATTATATAGGTAAATGATGTAAAAAACCAGATTTTAAATTCAAATGTACATCTTTCACCGGTCATTGATGTCATTTACCAAAACTAGTGGTAAATGATGATAAATCTCAAATAATACACTGATTGTTTTACTATAGGTACTATTTATAATAATGATTTATTGTGACAATTTTGGTTTCCATGACATTTTGAACTGCACAACATTTCCGCTGCATTGCAAGCACATTTTTTAGTACCACAACCAATTTTGCAGTTGCATCGATTAAATCCTTGATGACCAGCTATTCCGTGTCCTGCGGCTTCTCTTAATGTTATTTCCCTGTCTTTAATTTTTTTCATGGCTTCATCTAGCTCTAGAAATTTTTCTTTACACGGAGAAATTTGTGCTCGTGTATATTTTCAACTAACGAAGCTTATTCAGCACCTACACGCTTATCGCTGATCGTTCACATCGACATAAAAATATTGAACATCATTCTCCAATTAAACTGGTGATTGACGACAATAACCGGAGAATGTCTGCATTTACAACGTTTACCAATTTTTAGGTAAATGATGTAATTTACCGGGGAATGACGTCTTTTACCTCGTTTACATCATTTACCGTAACATATACATAATACATATAGTGATTTATTAGTAATAATTTTGTAATATGTATTGACTTATTGTATTAATTAATATTTATGATTTTATTGTACCTATATGCTATAGGCTATTAATACTAAACTATTACAGAGTATAGAGTATGGAGTGTATAGTGTATTGTATATACTGTATGTTTGTATAGACCTTTTACGTTTAATAGTTAATAAAATTCAATTGGAAATATAAAAGTATCATATATATCAAAGCATAAAGATACATGTATCTTGTATCTTTTCTACATTCACAACATATCTTGTATCTAAATACATTAAATGCACGTATCGTGATACTTTTTTTTTAGTATCTTACCCAACCCTGGGTAGATAAACGTATTTTTATGAAAGTTTATCAAAATATATGTTATAACAGGGTGTCAGGGTACCTACTACTTTTAATAATTAATCATTTTGAAGATCAAGTCTACATGTAGTAAATTCAAAATTAAATGCTTCACTAGTACCAGATAATTGAATAGATTCAGAAATGTTTACATTAGATAGTAACTCTATTATGAGTAAGTTTCAATAATAATAGTCCTATTCTTTTTAATTTTTGTGCACCAAGTAATTATTAAGTAATAATGTTTAAAACTAAACTAATATTTTAGTTCTAAACGGAAAATATTATAATAATTATACTTTTAATTTATATTAACTAGTTAATTAAAATACATTTTCTTGAATTTAAATCAAATACTTAAACAATTTTAATTACCTATCTACATACTGTTCTATATTCCAACTCATTTTTGATATTATGTACTTCTCTTTACAAAGTAAATGACAAAACAAAATGCAGATATTTTTCAGAACTGTTTTTACGAACAGAAATAACTTAATGTGGATAAAAATATCTTCTAATATATATTTTAACAAGATATAAAATTATACATCTACACAGTGCTTAATCACATATAATATCATGCATCTCGTAATAACAATTAGTAAATTAATTCATGAAGAACTTACTATAGTTCACAAGCTTATTAAGAATATGTCAATGCAGTATTTGTTTTTTTTTTTGTGTGTGATTCTTGAGGATTTGACATATTGGTTTTATACTCCATTATTATTTTAGTTTATACATGGCTTTAAATATACAAAAATCAATGAGTTTTTTGATTAAAATTTTAATAAATATGAAATGGTTTTGAGATAATATTTAGACAATTCACTGTCGTGTCCTTAAAAATAATATTCTCTACAATTTTAATAATAGATGATTTTACTCTAAGATAATTTAGAAAAATAAAAAGAAAAAAGAATTTTATATTTGATATAATGACCATATCAGTTTATAAATATTATTAAACCTATATTAAACCTAATATACTATTAGGAGGTATACGCGTTTTTATTAAATAGGCAAAAAAAAAAATAGTTTATTCAATTCAATGTGAAAAAAATTTTGGATATAACAGATAACCAACATTATAAATAATATTTGGACTAAAGCAAAAAATATGCTATTACATAGAAATCCAAACCCTAATAATAACATTAAATGTATATTAATATTATATTTTAATACAAATAATGTACAAAAATAGGTATATTATATCAATATGAATACATAGTATCAGAGCTGTAGCTAGGACTTGGCAAAACTGGCCCTTGAATAAAATATACCATATATTATATTAATAACATAAATTTTATTTAGAATATGGGGAAAATAATTACACTAGAATAGCTATGCTATAATACTTGAGTATGGCGTATTGTGTACAAAACTATTACAATTTACAAGTGTTTAAAAAATAATATGTCATTAATTCATTATGATATAACACTGAGATACCGAGTGCCCAAGTAATATTTTAAGAACTGTTAGTTACAAATAATGTGTTTTTATTTTTATTTATAGAAGCTTATACTGCTGCTTATACCCCATCTCAGCGCACAAATGACAATTGTTAACATACATAATAATAAACATAATGATTTTCAAAATCGATTATTATTATTAACTCATAGATGCTTGTTTAATTTAAAATTAGGATTCTAAATATTTTATTTTTATATTTTTAAGACCTTCATCAATTTATTCATATTTATGAGTGGTTAGGTTAGGTTGGTTAATAACTAAGTAGCTGTGTAATTACTCCTATTTTACTAAATAGTCTTTTTGTATCACTCCATGAAAGGAAACACTTGTGAAAGAAGTTTTAGTAAACTGAAAATTATTAAGAACTATCTAAGGTCTACAATGTCACAGGAAAAATTGACAAATATAAGTATTATATCGATTGAATATGAATTGGCTTCAAAAATTAATTTTGAAATGCATAAAAGTACAATTATTTTTTAAATTATTATAGAAGGTTATAAGTTTGGCAGTTTTTTTCTTTTTAAGTATAATAATTATTACAATAGCTAATAAAAATAAAATAAAATAACGAATGTATAAATCTTTTATATGTGTAAGTACGTGGGCGATGGGGAGGGGGTAAACAATTTTTACTAGGGCAAAAATAGGTTAAATGGTCAGGAGCGCAAATTAACATTGCTATGGCTCTGCACACTAAATATTAAGTATTATCTTCTGCACACACCACGCACACACATAAAATATTCTTGAGAATGTTTCTATTTGAGATACAATTATTTTTAATATTAGTGTGCGTTATAATATTCACGATCACGAGTATCCTGATATCCATATAAATTCAATAATAAAATTAAAATTATTGTAAATAATACATCTTTTATTCAATTTTCCACTACATATATACCGCAGTCAATGGATTTTCTTTGTTGTTTGAAATAAAAACTATATCACATGAAAATATTAAATAATATAAAAAATAAACTTAATCAGATAATTTATGACATAGTTTAATACAAAAAAAATAAATTATTTTAACATTGCGAAAAATCCAAATTAGAAATAGCTTTTTTTACATTTTCAATCCACAAAGGATTAGTATCAGTACCAGTATCAGTAGTTAGAAGTGTGGATAAATTAACCATAAATGTGTCAAGATTTTCATTGGTAGGTGGCTCAATGTTATCTAAAAAAAAAAAAAATTTTAATTATAAATTATAATAGTTATAAATTTAGCTTATTGAAATAATTAAATAAGATTATGAATAAAATAAAATATTATACTATGTGCTAGAAACTTTAGAAAGTTAATCATTTAACAACTTCCAATTTATTATTCATTTTGTACAGTTTACAAAACAAACTAAAAAGATAAAGACACAATTTGTTAGTCTTACATGATTTAAATAATGGGAATATTTATTTTTATAGACTATTAATACAATACAATTTAATTATATAATGTGATAAACTGATAAACATATGTAAAAAAAAAAAAAATGAAAAGAGAACATGTTACGTAATGGGCACTTGTCTGTTTTACTCTTCTAAATGCAAGATGCATATGCATTTTAATACCAAAGTCGTGATAAATGGCATATAATGTTTAAAGATTTTTTATTTTTTAAGCACTTCTGCCCAAAAATATAATACACAATAATAAAATCAATATATTTACTTATTTCGCAGTTTGCTTAGAATCCAAAATAAAATTTGCATGTCAGTATTTAATAATATTTCAATTTACTTAACTAGTTAATTATAATCAATCTACATCAAGATAGCTGGATAACAGTGACAATGTGAATCTATAACTATTGATTTTTATTTAATTTTAAATTAAGATATTTATTAAACTTATGAGTACAAATAAAATATATCATTATACCAATAGTCTAATGTACAATATTTATAAATTACGATTAAGTGAAAGGTAAAATGTGAATTTCTTTACCATAAGCAAAATTCAAAAACATTAATAAAAACAAAGTTATCATGAAATATAATTTTATATCTGAATTTCCTTTTAACTGTGGCATAAAAGTACTTTATCGAACATTATTATTTATTTGTTTAAAGTTAAAATAACCTAATAAATAAATATACAAAAAAAAACATGGGTAACAAAACAAGTAGTTTACACAGCCTGGCCGTTGGAAGTTTAACATAGCTGTATGTATAACAGAGCTATATAAATATTAATAGGTACCAATGCAAACAAATGTTAGTTTTGCATACCAAATCATAAAATGCTTTCAATTTATAGAGAGGAAATGCCAAAGAGTAAAGAAACATGTGCCAACCACTAAATTTACTTTTTCCAACTTCAAATACATTAATATTATTTTATTAATTATCCAAAAATGTTATGGGCAATTTATGTATTTTAATGTGTGAAGTTATATTTTTAATAATTAATAATAAAAACTAACAATTACTTCAAATTTTATTTACACTATTATCTTCAAAATGTTATTTATCAAGAATCAAAAAATTATAAGATAAGTTAAATAAATATATGTATATATTTAAACTGGATTAAAGAAAATGAAAATTGGTCAACATTTTGTTACTTAAAACTGGAAGTATTATACTACGAGCAGTTAGAACTTTAGATACACGATCCTTTGAAAACTCCAATTCATTATTAATTTTACAAAAGTAATAAGGTTAACTAAAAGAATTTAGATGCAATTTGTTATTCTTCGATGATCTTAAGATTTTACATACTTAATTCTTCAATATTTATTGGATAAATATTAAAATAGAAGAAAAAAATTAATTTATTTTATCAATTTAAAACATTTACCCGGGAATGAAATGTCAGCAAAAGCATCTAGAAGTAAAGGTCGTAATTTATTTAAATACTCTTCATATTTTGAACATCCAGCTTCGAGTTTCTCTATATTAGCCGTTAATTTGACAATGCCATTTTCCATGTTTTCAATATGTTTATCTAAAACAGATACTTCTTGTTCCTGGTCCGTTACCGTTTTACGGAGGTATCTTAGTTCACTGTCTCTAGCTATAAAAAAATAATAAATGATAAATAAATAATAGTAAATACAATTTAACAAATACCAACCTTTATTGAAAATTAAGAATTCATCAGAAAATATTGGTATGTCATAAACTGTGTTAATGTTATCATTAGATGGTTTTATTTTTATTGATTCTTGTTCCTAAATAAAACAAAATACAGTTATAAATAATTATTAATAATTTATATAAAATCTTAATTTGTAGTACATATTTTTCATGCAACAATTTTTAATTAAAGTTTCGATAAAAAATTAACCTTTTTTAATTTTGTATTATCAGAGGGTTTTTCTTTTTTTAATTCTTGATCCTAAATAAAATAAATAAATAAACAGTTAATTACTATTAACATTGAATTTGTAATTTATAATATCATATAATGTTTTCTATCTGACTTTACTAGTGTCACTGGTGACATTAAGATTATTAGTATTACTAATATCACAAGTGTCATAAATAGGGTGTGGATTTATATGTATTATAAATTCAAAAATATGTACATATATATATGTATTTATTTTTATCCAAAAATGCAATTAAAAATACAAAATATGTAAAAAAAATGTTTTTAATCTAAAAAAAAAATTATAAAATAAGTGTATAGGTACGTAATTATAATTTATACAACACTACATTAGATTATTATTTTATTAACATTAATTATGAATATATTCAAATTAAGTTTATTCATTGGAGTTATGATATTCTTTATCGTCAACAAAACAATTGACAATCATATACTTTTTTAGGTTATCAAAAGCAAATCGACGTCAATTAGGATACAATATATTTTTTACATCAACAGAAGTTATAGCAGCAAATTTAAAAGACCGTAAATCAGTAAGACTAAATTCAAAAGAAGTTTGCGTATCGCAAGGTTAGTTTAGTTTTATTATTGCGTGGTGTGGACTATGGAGAGTTGAAACTCACGATTATTATTAGCACACACATACGAACTGGAGAAGATATAAACACATAATATAAATGGGCGATACAGTACTTATTTTGTAAATAGCTGAATATTTAACAAAAATATGTAATATAAGTAAATTATGTAAAAATATGTAACTAAGATCAAATATGTAAAAATATGTAATATCAACCATAGCTTAAAATAATCAGATAGTCCTATAACATATTTCTATAAAGGAATCATTCGAATATTATCATTCGCAACAAATATGTAAATACATACAAATCCGCACCGTAGTCATAAATAACCCATATTCCAAGTACTGATGTAGTGTTAATTCTACCTCTATTCTTGTAGAAAAACAACACAGAGTATTTTAACGCTTTGGCAAATTATACAATATTAAGAACTCCCATGGAATGTGGTGTATAATATAAGAGTATAAATAAATGAAACAGATAGAAAATACTATAAATTTGTGATATATAAGTATCATACAACTATTTTTATTTAAATATCTTTAGTATAAAATGTTAACTAACCTTTTTTAATTTGGTATCACCAGATGATTTCTCTTTTTTAAATTCTTCATCCTCTTCATCCTAAATAGAATAAATACATAGTTAGTTAATAATTATTAACAATGAAGTAATAATTTTATAAAATCTAAATCTGTATTCAATATATTTTTTATCCAACTATTTTCATTTAAAGCACCAATATTATCATGGAATTATTAGCATACAGTAAGTTTAATAACTGCTTATTACTGAAAATAAATAATTTATATAATAGGTGGATGATTAAAAGGTTTCACTAACAATTATTTAAGAGGACGTTATACCCGCATGTGTTATCTCTATCTTACTTATGTAGATCATAGCAAATTTGCGTTCAGCAGAACATATTTTGTGATGTTAGCTTTAATATTAGAGTAAATTTACCTATTATCAAATTTTAAGGTAAGAATATTATCTAGAAAATGGCATATGATTTTATTGATATTATCATTTTAAAGTGAATTATAGCTATGTAAAATATTACAACTTTAAAGTATTCATATCTCACTTTAAAATGATAATATCAATAAAAGCATATGACATTTTCTAGATATTGTTCTTATCTTTAAATTTGATAATAGGTAAATTTACTCTAATATTAAAGCTAACATCACAAAATGTGTTCTGCTGAACGCAAATTTGCTATGATCTACATAAGTAAGACAGAGACAACACATGTGGGTATAACGTCCTCTTAATATCTTATATTATAAAACGCGAAGAGGTTTGCCTAAGACCCACTTACATAAAATTTTTGTGAAAATAAAATAATTAATAATCAACTAACTTCTAGGATTTGGGTATTAACTTTTTTCTTTTTCATTTTACGTTGAATAAAATTTTTATATGCATCTGTCTTTTTATAAGCTGCTAATTCTTCAACATATTTTACTCGTTCTTGTTCAGCTGCTGAGAGATATAGCTAAAAAAAAATTAAATGTTACAAAATTCCTATAAAAGAATAATTAAAGATTTTTAATGATAATTGGTGGATAGTTTTCTAAATATTTATTTCTGTATTTATTGAAAAATAACATGACAATTCTCTTCTCTATAACATATTATAATATAATTACTTGTTTTTTATCTGCCGGCAACTGGTTCCATTCAGCAGCTAATACTTTAGTTATTTCAGCAAATGGTAAATTAGGATTTTCTGAACGAAATTGTTCGCGTCTGTCATTTAAAAATCGTATATATCCTGTAAATATAGACAACTACTTAGTCTATTTTTAATAACTAAAAAAATTATAATAATTAATATTTAATTACCAGAATGTGGAGGTCTTGGAGCTGTTTTGTCGCGTAAACATTTTCTACGTTTTTTACCTTTTACATTATTCTTATCAACTTTTTTAGGAATACCATTTTCAATAAACGCATCATCTTGATCTAAGAAATTTAAAAATTAAAACTAGTTAATACATATCAATAAAAAAATACAAAATTACAAATGTAAATAAGTACCAACCTGATTTGTCTATAGACTCGGCGTTTTTAGATTCCATAATACTTTCAAAATTTTATTAACAAAAACTAAACACGCAATTAATATTCATACAAGAATTTTATCATTAGAAATTCTGATGAAATTCAAAACACCGTAGAATAGTAAAAAAAAAAAAAAACGATCGTGTAAAGTAAACCGTAAAATATAGTTTTTTACACCAAGAAGCTCGATTGCAACCGAATGGAATGGCTTACATGCTGGAAATGTGGTCGGTCACGTAGAATACGGATCAATACACGTTTACACGAACTCAATATTTTATCGATATTAACTTTTTAAATTTTTAAACATAAATACATAATATGAATACGGCGTTGCTATTTTCACAAAACACGCTTTAAGGGCAACCTAACAGACGGAAAAACGATGGTTTTTACTCGCACAGAAGCCTACGAGCCATAAGGAAATCGACATTCAAATAAGACAGAAAACTGGAAAGAGAATGCGAGACGCTATAGTACGGCGGCTGTACACGGTTAACAACGATATCAGTTGTGTACTTGTGTTTCCAATCGTAAAAAGGTAAATAGTCATCATGTATACAACTACCACGGTCGTGTTATCATACGACTGTAATCGACAATCGTTCAGTACAGTCCGCGCGAAGTGAAGTTTCGTGTTTATCGACTGGCTTATGTTTTGTTATGATGACTTTTTCGTGTTTTTCAATTGTAACAACACTGGGCCCAGGGCCAGTAGGGCCACTGTTCTACGCAGTAATGCAATGCGCATAACAAAATTGTAATATTAGGTACAGTTATGGTCGCGATGATAATGTAATATTATTATTATTATTATTTTTGTTAATTAATCATGATTACAACTTACATTATTATATCATACTTATCATAGGTACTCTGCAAGTCAGAAGTTCCGTAGTTTGTACTAAATACTCTCCTCTTACACTTATAGTTTGCTGTATCTGGTACATTTGCATTTTCTACTGTTTCACTATTTTTTTTTTTTAATCCTTAACTATTTTATTATGTCGGCTTTACTTTTGTTTGTTGTTTTAATAATAACAGCAAAAAATGGAAACGAGAAGTTGCAATACAGTAATTTTTACTAGCAGATTTCATAAAGATGGTTCTATGGTTAGATAAAAAAATAACAAATACTTTAAATAAAATCTTTAATATTAATTTTGAAATAGGAATATCTTATAACATATAATTATATTTATAATACTCTCCAATATATCAATAACTAATAAGTAGGTAGATAATAACTTAGTGAACGAGTATCAAAAAACAATTAAATGTTTCAGTGTTCGAGAAGTTTAATTTTTTTTCAGTATGTACTATATTCATTACATTTTTCTCCCGGGACTTCTCCAAGTCAAGGTTATCACTGTATTAAAATGTGTAGTTTTATTCTGTCTAATGTGGCAAGTAAATTAAGCCGGTGTGATATCATTGAGGTTGAAGTAATGAAATCCACGACAAAATATATATAATATCTATTTTGTCATAATAAAATCCGTCTATTTTTGATATTGAAATTAGATCCATTCAAATAGAAAAAATGTATTATTTGTTGTATAGTAGGTAGTAGTTGTAAATGGCTTGAATGTTGAAACACCTATGCGTAGTGATAGTCTACATGCTCCAATTATTCAATCACTATAAATAAGTATATTATTTAAAACTTAGTTACTAATTTATCTGATAAACTAATTTACTAATCAACTAGGTATCTCTGTAAAATTATTTGTTGTTATTTTATCTTAATTACTTAACAAATAAATTGACTTCTATTTTGTTAATTCGTTGAGACCTTTTTTCAGTATTTAACTAGTATTTAAAGTAAAAATATCTTGTCAAAATAATTTTTGATGTTTTTATAATATGACACAAAAATTGAAATGCAAGTTCTTGCAGAATCAATTATATACAAAAAAAATGGTTTTTGTTTTTGTTCTGCTTATTACTTTTAATTTATTTTGCTTTGTGTGTTGAGAGTGTCATCACACAGCTATAATATGACTTTTAAAGAAAATAATACATTTCAGAATTATAAAAGTTTCTATGAGTACATATTTGTTCTTAATTCGCATATAGTAAAATTTTTATAATAACTCGATGAACTAAAAAATTTTATTTGTTATTTATATACCTTAAGTTGATTTTTAATAATTATTAGTATAACAAATAATAATATATTTATTATTATTTTATTTATTTAAAAACTTTCAATGAAACAGGTAAAAATACTAACAGGTACTCATATTAAATAACTTAAAAATGTGCCAACTAAAACTGGGTAAAAGGTATTATTAATCATTAAGGCTTGGGAGTTTATGCATTTTGCATTTTTTTTTTTTGAAACTTTTTAGACGATGCTCTTCTAGCCACAAATTTATTTCATTAGCATGTGAATCTGAACAACTAATTTTTTAATTTTGCATTTGTTGGTGTTTATTAATTTTTGAGTCATTTTTTAACATTTTTAGGACATTTTCCCACATTTTTACTGATTTCACATTAGTTCATTTCTTATTGTTTCTTGTCGATAGCCATTATGCCGATAACTTATTTAAAACTTTGTAATTACCACGGACCAAGATTAGAACTTATCCAATTTTATCTCACCGATTACAGTTGTCTTGTAGTGAATATTATTTTTTATGTCATATTTTGAGTAATTTGTAAGCTTTGATAAATGTGTATATAATTTTATAGCAAAATAGAGTACAATTTAAAACAAATATTTGTAATTTTTTAAGGTCATCAACTTCCGAGCCCTATAATAATCATATTTAAAGTAAGTTTATAGTTATAACCAGCTATATTTATTGACTTCATTAGTCATAATATTGTAATTTATAAGTAATTTTTTTCTTACTATTAGAATTCACTGCCTATTTATTATTATACACGGAAAAAAATAAATGTTAATTGTTAATACATACCTAAATATTGTCTATTTAATTAAAACTTATCAATTTATAACATCATTCTTTTAAATTGAAAAATCATTTTAAATTTCTAAGAAGTATACAGAATATCTTATAATTTAAAATGCTTAACTTCATAACATTATAGAATCTTTAATTGCACAAACCAAGTACTACAAAATGTAGTTTAATTTAGAAAATCAGAAATTTAAAATCAATTTTAATGATTTTTTGTCAAAATGATTCAGTCCAACCCAAATAAGTTAAAATCTTCATCTAATTAAATTAGTTTTTTTTAAATGGTTGCTTAAAGATATAGCTTCAGCAATCACTTGCCTCATAATGTTTCTTTACTTGTATTTAAGAAATAAAAATAATATCTATTACTAAGTTAGATTATGCTGAATTTATGAAATGGAACAGATTTTTATATAAAATAATTTATATAACCATAAAATATAATATATATTACATATGCAACTTAGTCAATGTCCTAAATAATATATTAAATTTATTTTTCAAAGAACTCTTATGACAAGCAGAGAATAGCTCACAGTAATTTGTTTGTTTTGATAAAACTTATGTATCAAACAAATTGTTCTATGATTGTTATAATAACAAAAAAAGCAAGTAAATGGCTGTAGTAAGAGATATTATCAAATACTATTTAAATTTGAATGAAAATAAAAAATTATTTAATTTAAACTTAGGTATAAAAAGGAGTATTGACAAAAACAATTTTTGATAATTATGGTAACGATAACTAAGGAATTATTATCTAAAATAGGTAATTGAAGAGTTACATAAAATTTATTTTGATGTTGTAACTATGGTAATTGGTAAGTAACATAGTTTATGGTGAATCTTAAATGCTTTGATCATAAAATGATTTGGTCATGAATGTAATATACAATAGTCACCACTAACCGAGAAAGAAAAAAACATTATAATTAACAGTATATATTGTAGTAGAGTAAATAAATGTAGCTCAGTGACAAACATGATTGTCATCACCAGGTGAATGATCTGTTCTATTTATCTTAGTTCATAGTTATGATTAGGGAGCGGATGTTTATGCTCTTAAAAAATTTAAAAATATGCATGCAATTATGCACTATAAAGTATAAAAATATGCATCAATAACATTTTTTATTTATTAAAAATTTAAAATAATAAATTTTGTTAATCTGAAAATAATATACATTGGTATATATTAGAAACCTAGTTACCGACACGAGTGAAAACCGGCTATTCCCGGTTAGCGCAAAAATTACATAAGCCTTCAGCTGCGGGACATTTTGATCTATTAATATTAGTCATGTCGAATTCGTTAATATAATACAAATAAACCTCAAATATGCACTAAAAGCATGATGAATATAGAAATATTATCAAACAAGTAACAATTAAACAAATATGCAAAATTAAATTGATAAATTTGAATTCTTTGAGTGATGAAACAAATTTCTATCTTACTTCATATTAATTTAGATGTTATTAAAAAATATGATAAATGCATAAACATCTGCTCCTTAGTTATGATAATATTATAAATTAATTGTATACATAATACAAAAATCTGATAATAAAAATAAAAAATATAAAATACACAGAGTATTTGATATTTAATCATAAAGTAACTAATAAAATAATACCTTTAAAACGTTAAAATCATATATTATCAACCATAGAAATATATTAATTTATTTTCACCAATAATACAATTTTTAAATTTATATTAAAAACGATATGTGATTAATTACATAGTGAATCACGAATCTTACTGTTTACAATAGTGTAAAATTAATTCAGATATACAAACTATTACAATTATAAAATATTTATGCATAGAGTATCTAATAAATAATAATTAATACAATAATGATTTTATTGTACATTAAATTAAAATAAAACTAAAGCATCATCAGAAGAGAGTCTAAGTGTATTTATTTATTAGCAAAGTAAAAGGCTTATGGTAAAATTAATAAGTCAAATTGCATTTCTATTAAACAATAAAATTCTAAGGATATGTTAAATATGAGTGGAAAGGAATGTTAATTTAATTGTCAATATATTTATCCATAATTTATATACAATTAAACAATATAAGTATTAAGAGGTATAATTCCTATTAGTTAAAATGATCATTTTAACTAATGAAATTAATTATAACAAAATTCATTAATAATAATACATTTAAAGATTCTTTTTATCAGCATCAGATGTTTCAAGTGGTTCTTTAAGTAATGTTTCACTCTTGTTTGTCTTGTCTCCTTGATCTTCAGATGTTTTTATGTTTTTATTAATACACGGGCAGGATGATAGCAATGAGCAAACTTGATCATCCTCAGCATTACCTTCAGAATTTTCAACCGGTGTCCTGAACCAATTTAACATGGGCTTGATAATACCCCATAAGAAGAGCAACAATGGCACAAGCACACACGGTACACAAACCATTTTTTAAAAATTTGATATCGACCTAAATCAACTGAAACATAAAAATGTTATTTTTAATAATAAAAAAAGGCGAAAAAGTTACTCTACTATAAAGTAACTATAAGTGTCAAGTGTACTTCATTATTAAGTAGGCCACTACAATGGATGTGCTAAATTTGAATTCAATGACAAATCATTACAAATAAAAAAAAAAAATGTGTGAACAGAGACAAATTATAATGTTTGTATTATATATTAATATTGATAAAAGAAATTAATTTTTCTATGAATTATATGGTAAGTTAAACTTATTTTTGCTAAAAATAAATCATTTATATTGTATAGTAATTATTAAAATGTTATTTCATATTTTAAAAAACAGTGAATATTTCCCTTATGGATACCTTTTAATGGCAGGTACCTCTATACAGTGGACATAATTTTGGAAACAAACTACAAACTTTCTAAAAATTAAATTCTTTGAACGGTGGACAAATTTCAGCGATCGAAAATGTTTGGTATTTAAGCCTTTAAATACTAGATATTGTTGGTCATATACTGTAATATCATTAGCTGTTATTAATTTATAAGTCAATACCAACATACTGGTATTGACTTATAAATTAATAACAGCTAATGAGTATAGAAATAGAATATAATTATATTAGTAGTGACAAACAATTAAAATTTTTTATTTCAATGAAGTCAAAATTAATTTTCAAATCATAGGTTTAAAATTTAAAATATTTTATAAATTTTAATCATAAAGTAGTTTGCAAACTACTGTGACTTTAAAAAATGTTATCTTCAAACTCTTATAAAAAATATGTGATTCTCAATACTTTTAAATTGTTATAGAAACAGCTTATAGAAGATTAGAAAAGTAATCAATAACATGTTTCAATTTTCACTTTAAGGTAGTTTTGAATAATAAATTGGATCTACTTTGTACTTTAAAGAAGTCAAAATTAAAAATTCTCAGTATTTTTTTTATAATTAGGAAAAACAAACTAAAAATTAAAGAAAACCGGGAATTTTTACGCAAATTAAATGTAAATACTTTCAATACCAATTCCGGTAAACAATCTTATGTTCAAACTACTTCCTCCAATTAAAACCTTCCCCATTTTTATTTAAACATCAAAACATAATTTTACTTCTTTTATTTCCGAGTTCATAGAGCTATTTATTCCGTCTCTCTTCTAATAGCTTTATTAAGTAAACATCAATTATAATCATCTATACCTTAGTAAATTTATGTCATAATATTATTATTGTTTCATTTTAATATGCAAGCTAATTACATTAGATTCAATTTGATATTCTTATCTTAATTTTCTTTATTAAATATTACATAATATGAACCTACACTACTTTAAAATAATCTATATTGTATTTATATACCTATTTAAATTGTTAAGAGTTGTATTGTTTTAATTGTTAAGCTATAATGGTTTATTCTAGCAACTAGTAAATAAAAAATAAATAAATAAATATTACTAATAAAATAATTATTGTTTAGTAACTACACTTACCAAAACTTTCACAAATTTCACTCAGAATGTTTTTTTCATTGTATACAATGGGATATCATTAAATTAAAATTTAACAAAATCCATTAGTCATTTACTCAATTATAAGTTCCACTCAACACCTAAAGTACAGCTTAATTAATTTTTTTTATAGTTCACTTGATTAAATATTTGTTTTAAAACAAGATGGCTTGTGATCAATTTTTATTTTTAAAAGTTACTAGATAATACTGATTTGTGAATTCATTGAATTTTATATTTTATATAAGGTTTTATATTTAAGGATTCAACCAAAAAATATCTAAACTAATAAAGTAATCAAACAATTGAAAATAAAAGTATATTTATACAGTTCAATAATCTATTACATTTTTTTTTCAGTCATCAGATGTTTAAAAAAAAATGAATGATCGTAAATTACTTAATTACCTAATTTATTATACATTGCATTTTTAGATTTAATTATGAAATTCTAAGTTTTTTTAAATTAATTTATGACTTTCAACTTTGTTAAATTTACAATAAAATTATTATAGTAAATAAGTATTAATAATTTTTCTTTTTTTTTTTAAAAAAAAAAAAAAAGGTAAATGTTATTGTGAGCCATTTAGATTTATATTTCTTATTTTTCTAGCTCAAAATATATCACTAATCTACCATAACCTTTTGTGATAATTGTATTTCCTTAAAATTACAATTTACGTTATTCATTGTTAAATTTACAGCATTAACATCTAATTACCTACATGATATACTAATTGATATATAAAAAAAAAATGAAAAATCCATAACTTTACAAAGAAAATATTTTGTGGCTAAAATGATTAATCAATCTTTTAAACATATTAATATTAATTATTAGGTAACATAAAATATAAGTAATCCAATACTTTTATTGTATTACTATCAAAAATACTTATTCAAAGTGTTTAATAAAATGTGATGCTGGAAACGTGAAGGTGCTTAAGCAAACTCGGTATGATTACATCTGAAGTGACCCCCATGTGTATACCCTGAATGTCACCATAATTTAGCATTATTTCCATATATGTATAATCAAACAATATTTTTACATGAAACTGTGCAAAAATATTCATCGTACTGATGACATTATACAGTGAGTTCCGCTCAATGTGATCACATTGGTTCAGATTATTTTGTTTCTATTAACCGGTTGATTCCGTTTAAATTAAAATAAAGTAAAGAAAATCTCTATTTTTGATTGTATGTGAAAATCTACTAATTTCATTTTCATATTAGCCTGAAATTAAAATCCATATTCATTTAATATAATATACGCATGATATTTAATTATTTAAAATTAAATAAATAATAATGTTAATGTATGTGCATTGTACCTATAACTTTTGGAACAACAGAAAAGTATTGTTTTCAACATATTTTTGAATAGCTCTTTTAAACTTTTTTAAAACAATTCTTGTTATTTTTTAGTGAAAGTTTGAAATACCATTAAAACGATAAGAATGTTCTTAGAAATGATTCAGTTATCCTATACTTGGTGATTCTAATAAAAGATTTGATTCTATAAACCAGTGATCACATTAAGCGAAACTCACTGTATATGAAATTATTTTATTCAGTTTAAACCATCTTTTAAAAATACATGAAAATTATTTTCTTATAATTTTTCCAACAATAAAAAAACTGCTCTATGATGAATAAATATGGTGGAAAAAACTTACAAAATGTAAACGACGATTTACAGACAATTTTGTAAATCGATGAAACACTCAATCGTAGACTTCGAACACTACCGGATACTTGCTACTTTTAAGAAGAAAATGACAATTATTATTGTATTATTTTATCGACAAGAAATACTAAAAAAATACATTTGTAGCACAATTCAGAACAATAGTAATTTAAGTAACACAAATAATTTGATGTGTTTATACTGTAATAATAACAAGCAATTACTACTCATTTTCCGTTCCCTCGTGAACGCACTGATAACGGACCGATAACGATGATCAGATGTCATGTTATTATAACGATAACAATAATTTCAACTCTCGACGCGGGATTTTAGAAATTTAAACAACGATTAAATTATTTATATTTTTGTAAACCTTACAGGTAGCCGCCAGCCGGTACTCAGTAGGTACATATTACAATATTTAAGTCAATAATAATTAATAATTAATAATATCATATTTCGCTTGTATAACATTTCAAGTAATCATTCTAATTTCTATAGCAAAAGACAATAACCACATACCTATTGAAATGCAACCGTACGAATGTCATTCCTACGCAACTGCATCTTATATATAATAATATGCCCTTTTAAATTGTTGATAGTTGATGTAGATGAGAAAAGGTCACTTATATATTATTACTACTTTGTATAGGTACATAATAATGTATATATGTGTAGCCATGTAGTCGTGTAGGTATATAAAATTTAAAAATTAGCTAATTCACGCAGTAGCGTCGGTCTACTATACCTATTATGTGAAGCGATCATCGTTTCACTCTTAAATAGGTGAGGAGTGGGTGAGTACTAGAAATTAATGGGTTAACAAAGTTAAATAAGGTCTTATATACATATATTATAGGTGCCCGATAGTGTGAATAGTTAGTTAGAAAATAAGTGCACTTTTATATAATATTAGATGGTTGAAAACTGAAAAGTTTAGATGGGTGGTTGGGACAAAAATTTCGCTTCACAAAAAAAGTCTGAGTTCGGCGCCACTAAATTCACGTTTCTTTGCCATTTAAAAATATACGCAAAAACGTATTTACAGTTAAAACTCGTAAAAAAAAATACCCACTACGAAAATATTACCAAAACAATGGAATAAGCATATTATGATTACTCGTCGGATTCTTTTGACATGTGTAAACCACTGGAATAATATTATATAAATTTAATCCATATTGTGCAGTATAGGTACAACCAGTTACAATCGTGATTAAAATACTGTTACGCACCAATGCTGAGTCGTCAATAAAAAAAAATAGAAGCAAAAACATAGTAAGTTAAATGTATATACCTATACTTAATATTATATTCGTACAGGGGACATTATTGTTTACAGTGAATTATCGATAACACCGGTGTATCGCGGGTTGATTCCGCAGAATCATCTATTTACGAAAACAGTGTTATTATAGGTAGTATATTATAATATCTATTCGGCTACTCCGCCTGTCTAACTGTTGTAATATTACCGAATCATACGTATATACCTATCGATTCGGCCTCGCGAGTCTTAAATGAATAAAAACAAAAGAGAGAAAGTAGGTAACCGCTCTGCTGTGCACTGTACAGTTCTGCAGTGTATACTGTATATGTTAGCGGCAATGTGTATAATATTGGTATTTTATAAAATGTCTAGGGAACTCTATACCTAATACTATGACTATAACTCTATATAATACTAACTACAGCTGACAATCTATAAAAGTGTTTAAATTGACTAAGCATTATATAAAATGCCAAATAATGTAAGTATAGGTAATGTATTAAATCCATGTTATCAGTATTGATATTTGACGATGTACCTTCACCGGCTTCACCTAATATAAATTCATTAGTAATCTGTAATATACATAATAATATATAATTCCATTATAGCAAATGTATTTATTTATTATTTGTAATTTATAAAATTTTCCACTTTGTTTTTCTAATGGCTCAATTTCCTTGAACGGTTATCATCGGCCGATCTGTGCTGCAACAGCTAGCTTCCAACATACATATTTGGTTTGGTTCCATATACTAAGAGGTGGCCCATTTATATTGATAAACATAAGATTTGTTATATTTTTTATTGTCAATTTAGATCTTAGATCTGAACACATTTTGTTCATTAAACATTAAACTTATCCCCGTTCACATTCTGCTGTAGTAACTAGCAATTTTTTTATAAGTATATTTAATTCCTGTATTTCTTCATTCATTGTATTATTATGAATAAAGTTTCTCATTCCTTGTACTAGTATAGATGTATTTAATAAAAATCTACGGCCCAATTATTGTATTTAATTTTCCCCGTGTCTTATATATACCATATTGCCATCGTCATAACTCATAATATTAATTATTTTAATACACCAATTCTCTTGGAGTTATGAGAATAAAAAAAAAATAACTATAAATGTTCAAATTATATGTATATTATTAATAAAGTGTGGTAATATGGTTATCATCCAAAAGGCTACGATCGTATACCTGCGTATACCCTCCACTACACCACTGCACGTAACTTATGGAAACTGGAGAGTTGAGTGCAGGTTGTGAAGAGTTGTAATTTTTCCTTGTTAGTACCTACGTTCTACAAAGATTTTTGTATTTTCTACTATTTTCTAGAATAATATAGTATAATAAACTGTGTACTACCCATAAAATTTACAAATTCATTTTTTTGTATACTGATAAAATTAATTGTCTTTATTATGATAAAAGGAAATTTATTTTTTTGGATTTTTTTCTAGTGATTTTCCTTTTTTACAGATTGCTAATTAGTTGTTGGTCATTCTATGAAATGCTTATAGTTACTGTACAAAATATTTAGGAAATGTATGAAAAAAAAACTATATTCTACACATCTTTAAAAATCACCAGGTATTATATTATAGAATTCCTAGGTATTTTATATAATTAATAATAAATATATTAAACACATTGCACTAACATATATAATATATATTATACAATAGGAGTCGAGTACTCGAATGTAACACGTCATTGAGTAAGTAACTAATATTTATATAAAACTTGATTTTAACTTCAATGATGAACACCATTGAATTCAAAAAAATATTCTAACTGAAGACTATCTGTCAGTTTATATTATAGGTATTAAGTATATATTTATATTGCAATGTTTATTTTACTATTAGAATTACCAGCAATATAGTGTAATATGGTACCTATATAGGATGATGAAAACATTTTTGTTGAAGACATTGAAATATCATTGAGTGTATAACATCACAATGTATGACAGGATTTAAGATTTTGTGATGACTATAATAGATTAGCCAGCTAATCAAAAGCCTATAATACGGAATTGATATAGTCAGCATAATCAATATATGCCCACAAAATAGTATTAAATCCCAACAAAAAAACTATGTTCAATGTTATAATTTATAACGAACCTATATCATACACAATACTTGACCTACCTACTATTGTATAGTATCAGGATGAGATATAGCCATTTATAGGTGAGACATACAGCCTAACCAATCACCACTATAATAAGAGGAAAGGAAAAATAATATTAATATTTATTGACATTTTATTCAAAATTAAATAATTATTAATATATTATGTATGTATTTGAGTATATTTTTTGGTTTTATTAAGCTTTCGCGATATACATACCTATATGTATATATACATTGTACAATATACATATTATTAGTTAAGATGGTGAAGACTTATACCTACTTACAATTAATATTTTAATTTCTGAATATAAATTTTGGACTTGTTAATCTTAACATTAG
Source organism: Rhopalosiphum maidis (assembly GCF_003676215.2). Classification (NCBI taxonomy): domain Eukaryota; kingdom Metazoa; phylum Arthropoda; class Insecta; order Hemiptera; family Aphididae; genus Rhopalosiphum; species Rhopalosiphum maidis. The sequence goes on from NC_040879.1 coordinate 68,529,911, forward strand.
TTGATACTAATGATACTTGATTGCATCTAAATTAACTATTTAGGTAGGTAGGTAAGTACCTATAACTACTTAATTTCTTTCAATTACTAATGTATTCATGTATGTGATATAATAATGGATTATCATTTATTATACCTTTAAACTTTAGGTATGGTTTTTATGCATGCTTTTTAAAATAAAAAATCACATCATTGCAAAATCAACACATTCCATTCTTGTCTCATAAACAAATATCCGTTTACCTATGCTTGTTTATATCGTGGTCAATCTACACATGTCACGTAAATATACATTAATGTATATATTATATTATAAATCCGTGATTTGAAGACACCATCTTAATCAAAGAAAATTAAAAAAGGACATAATGTGACAACTATATTATTTTAGAACAATATCACTTTGAAATATCAGCTAATAAAATAATGATAGGTCTAATTAACCCTTATTACTGTCTTAATAATTAATATCTAAAGACTAAAACTGCTAAAATCCAAATGCTTGTCAAATGTTAAGACAATAATATGCAAATATTGTTATTGGTATTAACAGTATTAATTTACTTAAGTATTTTTTTTTTAAATTATAACGCGAAAATTGCAATTGTAAACGCAATAATCTCACAGAAACGTGAAACTGATCGTATATATTATATATATATATATTCGCGTTGCATACAAACCTTAAGTGGAATTTTAAACATAATTTTGGCTTCTTTGGTTTCTGTCATTTTTCTAATTACTTTTAGCCAGACCAGAGCACCAGAGTACAGTAGGTACTACTGCGTAGCATAACATCAATTTAGAGGTGACATAATATATATTGTATCATGTAAAAAGAAGCCAATTAGTTAGGTAAGAATTAATGTATTATACGCAAACTAAAGTCTAAAATAGTGTACTAGTGTATGTACTTGGATTTTTACATAGAAAACTATATTTTAATATATAATTTGTTGGATTGTCATAAATAGGCACCTAGTTAATATAGATAATAACTTATAATTATTATTAGTTATAAATTCAGAAAAAAATATTGTGTTGATTACATAATATCTTATTAAGACTAAACTCATAAAATGTATTTATGTTAATATAATAATTATAAACAATTACAATTACAATTACAATTTTAAGATTAGGTATAATAAAACATTTACATCATACTCAGTTACAGTAAATATTTTTTTTCTTGTATAAAATATTATTTTCTCAGTCAGAAACTAAGTATAGTCTATATTTATTTTAAATGTAATGAACACAATTATTTTATAAATATCATAATATTATCAGATATAATACAGCGTGCAATGAACATAAATAAGTCAAATAAATAAACACGATTTAAAAAATGAAAACTATTAAAATAAATATATGACATTCAACAATTGAAATAAAGTATTACTGCAATCATTTTTATTAATTATTGCACGTCCGATAATGATCGGCTTGTGAACTGATTTTATCTAAATTATCTGACATAATTTTATATAATTCATCTACATCCTTAGAAAGCCTTGAAATTGATTCCTCTTGACTAATAATTATTTGTTCGGCATCTAAAAAAAAACAAAAATAATTTTTAATTTATCTAATATTAATGATAACTATTAATGGACATGTAATTTTGATAAAAGTTAGGTATATGGTTATCATTTTTAATACAACCTTAATCAACATAACTTATAGTATTTACAACTGTATAAAACTTTATTTTTCTTAGTTTATTAGTAACATAAATTTCTTACCTCCTAATTCTCTCAATTTCAAAGTAGTATTGGCTGACAGTTGACTAGCTTTTTCTAATAAATGTTGTGAATTATTTTTCGTGGTCTTTGCAATTTGTGCACGGTTGTCTAACTTGTTATTAGCATCATTATATAAAGCTAATAGTTGTGATGCTTTCTTTTCAGTATCTTCAACTTCTTGTATTAAAGTGCTCGCTTCTGACTTCACTTCATTAGCATCTCTAACATTTTTTAAGAACCCGGTCTGTAGCGTTTTCAATTTACTTTCTATAACATTGATATCATCTAAGACTTTCTGAACATTTTCTTGGGTAACTCCTGTTTCTGATTTAACCTAAATAATACAAAATATTTGTATAAATATCACAAGACAAAATGTATAGAATTAGTAATGGTTTAAACATTTTAATTATGGATATAGGTTACTAACATTTGTTATGCTATTATTAGCATCCACGATATTTTGATTTGTTATTAGTATACCATCATTGACCTTCTTTTGTATACTTTCTGCTTCCGCTAAAGCTGTTTCAACGCGTTCAGCAACTTGAAGTATATTTTTGGCAGCCATCCTAAATTAACATAATATTAACATGTGATAAAATAAAAAAAATGATATCTTTGTATTTGTAAATTACTGTTTCTTTTCAGCATCTTCATTTAACATTTTGGCTAATGATAAATCACCAGCAGTTTCATTGATAATTGTATCAATATTTTTTGGTAGAGATAACGTTTTATTTATGTCTTCAGAAAGTTGATGTAATTGTTCAGGTTGTAAGTTAATATTTAATTTCAGAACCTATAATAAATTTACAAATCATATTTCTCACCTTCAGTCATTATAATAAAATATTATATATTACCTCTTCAACTTTCATTGCAACGTCAGTAGATTGAACTCCTGAAGGATTCAAAAATTTATCATGCCTTTCAATTAAATTATAACTTTCATTTAGGATGCTCTGAGATTGTATTTTGGCTCTCTTTGACTCTTCTGAGATTTCTTTAGTATTAGCCAATGCCAAATTTAATTCTTGATTAGCTTGAGATAACTGTATACAAAAATGTTGTTTAAATATACAAAACTAATTAATAATATATTTTGTCCACTTACACCTCTATACAATTCTTCGCCTTTTGCTTCTTTATCACGTATGTGCTTTTGCGCTTCTTTAGCAAAGCTATAGGCACGTTCTGCTTTAGTAGTAGCACCGTCTTCACACGATAAACCACCACAAAAACCACAACCTGCACCACCACAAAGCTTATCGCAAGTTTCACCACCTTTATCGCAAATCTATAAAAAATATATATATATATAAGTAGAAGTTAAGATAGTTTAACCTCCCAATGAGTTGTTGGTGATCAATAAAGTCAACGAATAGAGTAAATGTTTGTGAGTCACCGTGGCACATAATAATAATAATAATAATAATAATAATAATAATACTAATAATAATAATAATAACAATACTAATAATAATAATCCCACATATATTATTTATATAATTATATTATATGTAGATTTTAAATTATTTGAATCTTACCTGTTGGTTTAATTTAGGGATTTCTTGATTCAATTTATTCATCTCCTCGTTTAATTTTTCCAATGTAACTTCATTATCTTTAATACCTTGATTAAAAGAATTTACATTTCGACCAAAGAACAATTCAGTCCTCTTGCACTGGTGTTCAGCATCAGATAGTAATCTATCTTGTAAATTCTCTTCCATCTTTAATGTTTTTGCTTTTTCATATGCTTCTTTGGTTAAATTTAAAGCACCTGAAAAAATATTAATTTTAATTATAACATCCCAGTATTTAATCAGAACATAATTTGTTTATTAAGATGAATATCAACAAAGTATATTTTACATAGCTATTGCATATAAACTACTCATATTTAAACAATATTAACTCTTAAGTATGTTCTTTTTACCTTCAACATTTCGTTCTTGAAGTTGTGTTGAATTATTTTTTAAGCTTTGTGCAGTTTCTTTCAAGTTGATTGCTTTTGCATTAAGGTTTCCTAGAGTTAAATTAGCTAAAATAACTCTTTGCATAGTATTATCAATAGTTTTTGTAACTACATTCAATTGATCCATAGTAGTGAGATTAATCCTGTATTTAGTAATAAAACAAGCAATTATAAATTAAGCAAGTATAAACTTTAAGCGTAGTGTTTGATGAATAATAAATACCTGAGTTGATCAATAACATTATTTAATGTTTGAAGATCGGTTGAACTTTTCGTAGTTGTTTGCAATATATTTCTTATTTCAGATATTTTTTTCTCCATAGTTTCAAATTGGTTATTATAAGCACCTGTAGTTCCAGTAGCTTTTATTTCGGATGCTGATTTAAATACATTCTCCGTTTGTTCTAATGTAATAAATAACTTAATAAGTCAATCGTACATCTTTAAGCTTTTTATTTCATAAGATATATTTTACCAATGAGCTCTTTTTGTGTTTGATCCCAGTTTTCAAAACATTCTCCACATGGACTGCAATTAGGAGCTTTACCTAAATATCCTCTAGCACAAGTGTCACATTTTTCTCCACCTATTCCTAACATACAATTACAGTGCCCAGTAGTCTGATTACATTGTTGTGTAGCTGATCCTTCAGGATTACATTCACAAGCTAAAATAAAAATAAAAACATTTTAAATGTATATTTCATTAGCATATAAATTGTACCAATACATGTTTATAAAAATATTTACCATAGCATTCGTTGTTTGGATCGCCCCAATAATTTGTTTGACACTGATTACATTGAGTTCCACCAAAACCTGGTTTACATTTACATTGGCCGTCGAACTAAAATATAATATAATTTATATATATATAATGTAGATGTAGGCATACATTTTTATAATTTATTATACCATACCTGGTTACATTGTTCAGAAACAGATCCCACTGGGTCACAATTGCACGGTTCGCATCCATTTCCACTAGCAATTTTCCAATGATTGGGTTTACACTCGTCACAAGTCAATCCAATGACATTAGGTAAGCAAGGGCATTGCCCAGTGGTAGAATTACATACTCTAGACTGTGATCCCAAAAAGTCACATACACACTCTATATGTTAAATAAAAAAAAAATCACAGTTTACAGAAATCTTTATTGAAATCTTTTTAGTTGTATAATATTATTACTTAACTAAAATAATTAAATTAACTATACCTGTACACGTCTGATGTATGGCATCACCATAAAAACCAGTTCTACACACTTCACAATTGTCTCCTTCTGTATTGAACAGGCATTGTAAACATTTTCCACTGTGAGGATCACAGTTACCTGTCTTGGTTATATCCACGTTATTATTACAAGTGCACTGCCGGCACATACCTCCAGGAACTTCCGGGTTTCCATAGTAGTTTTCATCGCACATATTACACCTGGAACCTACGAAAAACAACAAATTGTCAAACAATGTAACATTAGAATAAAACACACTATGAGTCGACGTTTACCTTTGTATCCAGTTTGACATTCACAGAAGACATCTTGTGTTTTTGAATCCAAAGCACATCGATGAGCATAGGAATGCCCAGATTCGACTGTTCCTGGACATGGACATGCTCGACACGGAATATCTATTCCCAAACGTGGATCACCGTAATAACCCTCAATACACCTGACATTTTTTAAATAATAATATGATCAGCATATAACTTAAACAAATTGTATACAATACACACCTATCACAATTATTTCCTTCAGTAAAACCTTGACAGTTAAGACATACTCCGGTGCGAGAGTCACATCCATCTGTGTGTCCATGACACATGCATCTTTGACAATTCGGATAATTCCACGAGCCTGGTTCACATTGATCACACTCTCTTCCATAGGTCTGTGTTCGACACTTACATTGTCCAGTGGAAACATCACACAAATTGTCCAGAGCTCCAACGCTGTTACAGTCACATGCTATATAAAAAAAATATACAATTAAAATGATTAGAAATAATTTAACATAAATAAAATATAAAACAAAGACTATATTATTATAAACTATTGTTTGAACTTAAGCATAAACTGAAAATTAATAATAATAATAATTTAAATTCAACAGCAATATTTTAAGTGTTAATATTAATTATAATCTAAATTAAATTAATTCATATTTTTAATTACTTAATTTTTTATAAAAAAAAAGTACCTTTGCATCCTTCTGGGCCGAATCCATAAGTACCAGGAGCACAACGATTACATTTCCTTCCAACTACATTTGGTTTGCAAGAACATTTTCCACCCAATGAATCACAAATGGCACTAGTTGAGCCCGTTGGATCACATTCACATGCTAAACACAAAATCATATTTCAAAAAATATATTTTTATACATTTTGGTTACTTGTTAGTTGTTTTACTTACAAAAAGCTCCATCCAAATAATAAAAACCAACACTATAATGATATTTTTGACAAATATCAGAGTCAAGTAAATTATTTTTACGGATAGTGTAAAATGCTTCTTTACACTTATAACGTCTATATTCTTCAAATCGTTGTTCATTGGCTGGCGATCCTTGGAAAAATGGCATACTTTCCACATGTGGTATTAATACGAGCTATAATTACAAAAATTAAAACTTAAAATGTCTATACCAATAAAACACCTTAAAATATAGTAGATACTAGGTACCTATATAATATATATATATATATATATATTCAGAGCAGAAACAAAAAAATATTTGTTTTTATACTAAAGCATTTAATTTTCTTGATGTATTAGCATTATTTTTTAAAGCCTATCAATGATTATTTAATTATTTATAGGCTGTATAATATATTATTTAAAAACGGTTATTTTTTAATTATTATAATTGCTTTTGCATTTTTAAATCTACCAATCTATACCATTTTTATATTTAACGTAATATTTTAACGATTTCGCACGAGTCATGTATAATAATTGTAACCCATAGTTAATACCAATAATGTCCAATTATTGTACATTATCCTATTAATCGAAACTAAATATGTTTCGATCGCAAAATACTCTATTCCTTCTGATCTTATGTATAACACGAGTGTGATATTTTTTTTCTTGAGTGCTTACCGAATCAACCAGTATTGACGCGGATGGGTTAATTGTTCTGTTGTTGTATCTTTGGAAATTAATTTTCACTTTATATTCTTTTTTTGCTTCTAAACATACCGGTGGCGAAGCTACAGCAAACCTAGAATCTGAAAAAACGTTTATAATATATAAATTATATTTATAATAAATAGATACTGAATCATTGCAAATATTTTTTCAAGATATTTGTTTTACCTTGTGATAATAAGACGCTTCTAACATCTCCAGCATTGTAATTCACTTCATATTCCGCACAAGTACTGTTAGGTTCAATGGGTTTCAATCTTTCCAGCGTAATTCTGACATCGTCCCAATCATAAGGAATCTGTAGATTATAGAACATTTAAATAACAATAAACCTATTTAATTTATATACAAATCGATGATATATAATTAATGTTTAATATTTATAGATTATAATATTTATTGTTTATTAAAATGTAGGTGCGTAATAATTTTATATCCATAAACTTATAAGGGCTTGTATTTTAAATATACACCTGTTGGTAGCACCAGTTTGGCTGTCTTCACGGATACAACAGATGCAAATATTGTAGAATAATATACTTACTTGTGGTTCATATCTGAGGACGATTTCGTAATTAGTTGTAGCTGGTATATTCTTCAAATCAAAAATCAACTCAGCATCATCAAACACTTTCATAAACCCTGTACCTGTCCATGTATCTTCTCGGCCATCTCTGTAGGGTTCTCGAATAAAAACTTGACAATTCTAAAAATTTCAACCATGTATGTATAATGTATATATATATATATGTATTTAAATTGAAAAAATTATACGAATAAAATACATACGTCTTGTCCACAGTTGGATAATTCAGCTTCGCTGACCAAAATGTCAACGGGACCGACAAAGAAATTTTGCTCTGGTACACTGCATGTACGTCCTGATAAATGGGGTCGACATCTATTTGACAAACAATTTTAAAAATAACCGATGTATGAATCCACGAAATGTAAAATGTAAAATGTAAAATAATATATCAAATCATTTTTTTTATTTTGGATTTTTATGATTTATTATGTAAATAACGACTTACAAGCATTGTCCTGTGAGGACGTCACACATATTGTCGTAAGCTCCACCAACGTCGCATTCACATGGCTTACAACCATCTTGGCTGTCAGACAAACCCCAGAAGCCTGGGATACATTGATTGCAGTCCCTACCAGCCACATACCTCTTGCACGTACATTCTCCCGTCTCCTTGTTACAACCCTGATTGTCCACGGTTCCTTGAGTGTTGCATGTGCACACTATTACAATAATACGCGTTAGCCATATAGGTACATATTAATACTAATTTATAGGCGCTGTACAGTATAAATAATTATAACAGTGTAATAAAATATTGTACTCATATAATTGCTTATTGGCAGAACAGTTTAATCCACATATGATAGTGTTAAGTGGATTCGATCATTTTAGCAGGTCACTATGAATAAACTATATTAATTGAAACAGTTCTATGAATTAACTATATTTTAATATTAATTTCATTGCCAAAATAGCCAAACTATTAATATAGTACGAGTATTTTATAAAAATAATAATTATTAAAATAATTGAACAATTCTTAAAATATGTATTTATTATTATATATTTTCTTTTAAACAAGTTTAAAAAAAATTGATTTTTTGAACAAACTGTTTTAGTGCTATTATGTGCCTCGTATATTTTATGGATTGTCTAAACAATTTTTAAGAGCGGGGAAAATTCGAGAGGTGAATATTTACATGCTGAATTTAAAATTAATCTAAATATTTTTAAAATACCGCAGTAAATAATAATAAACGTAATAAGTAGTATCAAAAGGTTTATAAAAATTAAAAATGTTTATATATAAATTATAGGTATTTATGTTTAATTTAAGAAAACTTAGATAGAAATCCTCAATTATACATTAGATTTACCTATTATATTCATACATAACGTTATTATGTTTTCACGGTAAAAGATTAAAATAGGGTCGTTAAAGTAGTGAACTTATACGAAGAAGCATATTAATATAAATTAATCAAAATTAAAAATAATAAACTTTCAACGCTTCTATATTATATACCTTGGCATCCGTCTGGGTTTGACTCGCTGAAATTCCAAAATCCGTTTTTGCACATGTCACACCGTCTACCTTCAACATTGGGTTTGCAGTGACATCGGCCAGACTCTAACCCGTTGACAAGATCAGTTTTGGAATCACATATTCCGTCGTCCAAAGAACCACCAGGATCACAATCGCACGCTAAAATTAATATAATATTGATTTATTTTCAAAACGTGTTTTGTATTTTAAAAGTTATAGTAAAACACTGATCAAACTCACGCAAACAAACATCGTGGTCAGTGAATGGTTTCGTGGGGTCTTGGTAGAAGTACTGCTTGCACTGTTCGCAGTTCCGGCCCATAGTGTTATCCGTGCACCCGTCGCACACGCCACCACTCATCCGTCCGGTTAACTCAAATACGGCAGCATCGTGATGACAGCTAGTCGCATGGTTGTTACAGTTGCAACCTATAAAAAAAAAAAAAAAATGGAGCTATGAATAAAACCTAATCAATTTTTTTCATGCCAAGACGTGAGAGACAAGCTTACGTCTACACGCGTTCGTCTGTCGGCCGATGGCCGGTTTCCATGGAAAGTCGTTGAAAAAGTCTTCGCAAGACTCGCAGTTAAGACCCTTTGTGTTGTGAGTGCACTCACATTGGCCGTACACCATGTCCGGTTTGCTAGGTGTACCGTCTTGCGGCAAGCACCTGGACGCGTGCCCGTAACACGAACAACTACCTCGCACTACCATCTCTGTGATTGCGTAGTAATATTTTTCCTGCACACGCAAATAATAAATATCATATAGCCATTTTTATAACTTATAATCCATTATACGACGGGTGGGACCCAAAATATTATTATTATATAAGAAATAAATAATAATATCGATTGTTATCTACTTACCAAAATCTCATCTCGGTTGTCTAGCAAATCATCCCCAAGCGTATGAAGTTTGGTGAAATTAATCCTCAAATTGGTCATCTTCAACAGGTTTTGTACTTCCGGCGAATACGGATCGTCATACATGTGATGTAGATTAGGAGGCAACACTCTCAAAATCACCTATGTAAAAATAGAAAGAAAAAACTCGTGTTTAGCATCAAGACATCGAAAATTTTATCTTAATATAACGTGTAAAAGAGTGAAATTAAATATACAACTATGAACAATCCGTTACTTCTATTTCCTAATATTTCGATAATTATATAGAATCATTTCTTTCAAAATTTATGTCAGATTTTACTTTCATTATAAACACTTCGTATCGTGATTTTAAGCTTTGCCATAGGTAACAATATATTATTGTATTTTACCTTAATAATACATCTTAAAATAAAAGTACAACAGGTACAGACGATTCCACGATAAACACGCATTTCGTTTAGTTCTTAGTCTCAGAATCTAAATTGTATTGTAACACAAACTACAATCGAGTACAGTGTTTTTATTAATTATTTCTAATTTGTATTAATTTAATATCCTAGTATTGTTCAAATACCTGGTTGTTTGTTAGTATTCTTAGTATGAATTCATAAAAGTCTAAGGACAACATTCCTTATAAAAAAAAAACCTAATCCAAAAGAAAATAATACGTGTACAACTTAATCAAATTAAAAAAATTTTGAGTGACATCTTGGTCAAAAATTTCAAATAAAACTAGACATTCTTAAAATAATGTGAACATTTTATAGTCGTTTCATATACTTTTGATAGAGTTGGTTTGTGTTATAGAGGTTATGTAAATGTAACACTAAATTAGGTTTTTAAATTAAGTTTCCCGAGTACATCATAAAATTAATAATGATCCTTATAAAATTTAGAATTACTCAGGGGGCAGAGTGCATTAATTTAATTATCATTTATTCATTTATTTATGTAATTTATTTGTCTTGAGTAAGCCAAGATCCATTTTTAAAATGTTGAATAAGTAAAGTAATTTTTATGTTTTAGATTCTGAACGTAGTTTTTTGTGTGTCTGTAATCACGTTTTGGAGTAGAAATAATGCTTTGATTTTTGACTTCATCCCCTCTTTAAAAAGGAAAATTAATCTATCGGTTGCTTTATTTTTTTTTTTTTGGGGGGGGGGTCCAAAAAGGAAATTTCCAGTAATTTTCAAAAGCGTCAGGAAAACCCAAAAAAGTAACAGAAAAACGGAAATTTTACGCATAATCAGTTTTCTACAAAATTGATTTTTTTATTCTGTTGTAACTCAAAAACAAATCATTGTAAATACATGAAATGTTCACCAAAGTTAATACTAGCGTTATCTATTTACGATTAAATTTTCAAAATATTTTGACTTTTTTTTTATTTATAAGTAATCGAAATTTTCGAATTTTCTTAATTTTTTTTCTTGATATGACTTTAAAAAAAATTGATACTTCAAAAAATCTTTAAAATTTAATACAAGGTTACTATAAATTGTACTTAATGTAGTAAAAAAAAAATAAATCGTTAAACACAATTTTTTTGATAAGCATTTAAGTTCAAATGTTTACAAAATATATCAAAATCGCGAAAACTTGCAAGAAATTTTGAAGTTTAAAATTCAAAAAATTGTTGTAAATTATACCCAAGGTTAAGAACCCAATACAAGGTTCTTCATAAGTTTTCCTTCGAAAAAGTATAAAAAAAACTCCAACGTCAATATAGAAAAAAATTTATGAGCGTATGAAATTTAATTTTTTATGAAATCACATAAGATAACGATAAATTACAATTTAAATATAGGTAATAATATAATATTATATCCTACTAATTATCGTAGATTTACAAATCATCTCCGTTTAGAATCGTTTTTCGTATAGGTACATTGAATAATGATACTTGTCACTACATTCAAATTTAACACTTCCATTATAGTGACCTACTCTCCATCTCTACTATACAGCAGACCGATACCGATATTTTTTTTAATATTTTGATTTAACAATTTAACATATTATTTATTAGCAATGAAATTTTTTAAATTAAAAATACGAATTATTTAATACCAAAAAGCTCCACTTAAACTTATTAGTTGTAAATTAGTTGTAGTCGTATTTAGTTACTATCGACGTTGAATAATAAAATAGAGTTTCTGTTCCCCCTTACATGTTACATTCGCTATTATAGAAATTACGTATAAAACTATAAAATGTTATAATTTTAAGTTTTAACTATCATAGTCAATCGTCGGACTTGTATTTTAAAAGTTTTTAGCTCACTAGTTTAAACTTAAAATTTTTAAATGACTTATAGTTTTGTCTTCCTTTACTAGAGATATTTGTTATTTGTAGATGACTTGAAATTTATAATTGTAGAGAATTAAACTTTGATTAGACTTTATAGTTGTAGAGAATTATGAGAACCAATCGAAGGTACTTACAGTATAATCTGATTTATTTGACGGGGTATTCATGTGGTTTGTGTATAAATATTAATAAATTCAAACATAATATTTCCTCCTGTCGAAATCGTAATCTGCTGATAGGCTTAATTAGTATATAAATACATAAGGATAACGATAAAAGACATTTTGGTTCTTAGGTATTATTTCATCATCGGATCTTATTTTCAATACACATATAAAATAAATGCCATTTTTACTAGATTTTATACTAGATTTAGAGTTTCTTAGAATAAATTGCGAACGATTTAATGATTTACATTTCTTAAGAATTTTTTTTTATTTAAAAATTTGTCTCAAATTTTGATTAAGTATCTGAAGACTAATAAGTAACTATATGTCTTATAGATTAAATTGAAAAGTGCCACGACGTTTCGTTTGTTATAGTACATATATAGTACAATAAAATTAATTTTCCGGTTACCTATCTAATTTTTGAAGTTGAGCGTTAATATTATATTATACATAATTCTATTGATGTATTTTTGTGTATATAAATATTTAGATGGTTATATTAACAGTTTGGATTTGTTATAAAGTGTATATTTTAATATGTCACAAGCTAATACTCGTAATTTCCTTTGGTTCAATATCGACTTACCGACCTTAAAGTATAAACAAAAATGTTATATGTACTACATATGATATAGCTATATCAAATCCCCGCATGTATAGAACCTTTTAAACTCCTGTAGTGGTTTAAATAATTTTGATTTCTTTTCATATGGTAAGTGTAAACTAAAAACATTGTACTTTAAATGTAGCTGAGTATTTATATATTTTATGTTACAATAGAATTTTTACCCTATCGCAAATAATATTATATTTATATAATATATTTTTCATATATTTTATTCTTGTTCAACTATATTGTAGTTGTTCATTTGTAATAAATTTACGTCTAAAACCTAAAAAATGAATATTTGTTGTTGATACTTGATAGAATACAGAAAAATAAACAGACCTACTATTACTTGTAAAAACACTGCCATTGATTATAAATACTAGTATTTATAATCAATGTTAGAATTAAAAGAGTGGATAATTCTACGTATGAAAATATCTATTATTTTTTTGTAATAATTTATTTTATTTTAAAGCTCGGAACACAAATAAACATCAACTGAATTGGACCTCTGACTTTTATTATTTTTATCAACAATTAAAAATATTTGTATTTGTTTAAAGTTTAAATATTAAGCAAAATTAAACACTTATGATTTATGAATAACCGAATGTCATTAGCAGATAAAGTGTATCATTAGTTTTTCTTGAAAAAAAAATTGAAAAATTAAAATAAGTTTTTTCTTAAGTTTTAAGACGGAGATAAATGTATTAAAAACATCTACCCCGTTTTTAAATCAATATATTAAAACTTGTCTTAAAATTAATTCGTATCTATTATAACTACCTAGGTACAATGTCGTATTTAGGTCGGGGGCTCTTACTGTATGCTGAAGTTGGGACCAAAGGACCTTTATAATTCTATACTCTATGTCTTTATAACACCACTATTTAATTAATTTAATTTCTGTGTTTAAGGGTACCCCACTTCCTATAGGTCCAAGGACATCAAATTTCTTACTACACTACTGTTTAGGTACCTTAAATTATTAACTTATAGATTTAAATAACTAAAATCAAATATTAATTAATAACTAGGTATTTAGTGATTATTTTTATCGATCTTCTTAAAAAGCTACCACTCAACATTAAAACGTTAAAATAAAGATAAAAAATATGTATAAAATATAAAAGGTAACTTACTTCACCACTTTGAGAAGGAGGTACAGAAGAATATCTCTGATCGCAAACAACTTCAGGTCAAATTACGTGGTGGTTCTTTTGGTATATTTGGAAAAACGGAATCGCAATCATAGGCAAAGTACCTATATACCTAAAATAAAAATAATATATAAAAATTAAAGCTACATTCAACAACAAGTGTTATATTTGTCTGTGCCTTATAGTATGAAGCAATAGACATTTAAATATTGTATTCTGAGTTTTTTTCACTTACCTGCCAAGTGTTTCCAAAATCATAAGACCTCTCGACCAACATTACTGCCGGGCGAAACGTCTTAAACGTTATGATTAAATGAGTGAAATGAAATTCAGCCTCGAGGTCTAATTGAATAGTAACATTTTCCACACCGTTTTCTGATTGCCACCATTGTGTACTTGCAATACTAAATGTCGCAAAAAGATTTTAAAAAAACAACTCTCATAATCAAATTTATATATTTATATTTGTTGACTAATTTTTTACCCAGATGAATGGACAATGTTATCGATCCTATGACTTAGCGAATATTTTGCATTCGGTTGAGACGGTTGTCTTGAATCGCACCAAAAACATTTTTTGCGATCCTCAAGATTGTTTACGATACAGTATCTTTCCTAGAATATAATTTATTTAAATGTAAATATTTGTTGTGATCTATATGAATATAGCATTTACGAACCCTTTGCTTTAAACCACAAGTCGAAGATGCTTTTATGTGGTTTTCTCGACCGATCAATAGATTTCCAGTAGCCGGGTAACATGAACTTTTATCACATGATGAATAATACGCCCCAACATTAACTAAAAAGAATCAATCAACATAAAAATCAAAGTCTAAAATTTAAATAAAAATAATTTTTAAAATTACATTATTAACAATTATAATCATAATAAGGGAATAACTCACATAGGCATATAAGAGCCATATATTATCTTGGTTAATATTACTTTTTTTTTGTATAGTTTTAATGATGCACTTTTTCTATAAATTTCTTCGATTTCTACTTATGTTAATATTTTACAGTATACACTATACACTTATACAGATATAGACAATTTTAAAAATTAGATTGATAGTGTTTTAAATAAATTTCAATAATAAACAATGGTTGCATATGCCTACATACCTATAGCTGTTATCTTTTCATTCACATTTAATTTTCAAATTATTCAATCCAACTACAGTATATTAAAACGAATTTTTATTTCACTATATTCAATTATTAACCAGACAATTTATTTTTACTGAATTTGTAGATTAATGTATTATAATATAACATTTTAATATACGATTATACTCATTTATCTATAGATGGCAAATAATGTATAATTGGTAAAATCACATAAGCTTTTTAGTATATACATTGGATACAAATATTTTTTAATTCAATATTTTATCATTACATACAATTTAATAACAATATAGTATTAATATATAAATACAGCACTAGGTATATTATGCTGTGCTAATATGAGCGAAACGAGGCAAGTCCATCCGACAACTTCAGATCTTGCTGTAATTATTGTGTTTAAATTTGTATTGTTTAATTTAAACATATTTAACATATTTAAATATTTTATTATTGTTTTTATTTTTTCTAAAAATATAGTTACAAACAAATTATTTTAAATGAAATAAGTATTTAGTATTCACTATCCAGGCATATGAGTAAACTATTTTTAGTACTTTGACAAATAATACATTATTAATGTTTAATATATTTAATTACAAGCTTTTAGGTTTATCAAAGAATATATGCATTCAATTTTAGAATTATACATAAACTTTAAAAAAATTAAAAATTGTAAATCTAATGATTAGATAAGATATTTTAAAACATTTTTAATGAAGATTTTAATCAATGTAGTGTCTTAAACTGTCATGAGTAAAATGGTGACACTATACATTGTATAAGTAACTACTGGCTACTATACAACATACATAATTCATTATTACGAAATCACTTAATTAGTATTTAAACTTCAAACAAATGGTTTTGTAATTTTGTATACTTCCAGTAAAAATAAAGGGTACTTATAGCAAAATTAAATTTACAAATTAAAATTATTGAAGTGTCATCACTAAATGATTTTCCCTCCTCGTTTACAAGGGAACAATCTCTTACACTGGATGGTTGCACTAAAAATTGTACAGATTATATAATTTCTTTAAATAAAAATTTACAAAATAACTTAAATAGATAATGTATTTATATAAACATAAGCATCAAGAGATATTACGCTGGAATTTTTTCAATTATATTTCAAAAAATATCTGACACAATATTTAAACGTGTTTAGTACAATTTTTAAAATCTTGAGTAATAAGTATTTAATTTGTGGCAAAAAATTGTATAAAACTTTAATAGCAAATTGGGCATAGATTAAACTATTTAAAAATTATAGTTTTCATGATAAATTAATTAGAAAAAATGCACTATAAGTAAATGTTATTGTAAATTGCAACTAAATGTAATAAAATTATTCTAAAAACTTCAAATTATTTATTCTGAGATTTATTTTAACATTTTGTAACTGAAATAGAATTTTTATAACTTTAAGCATTTTTATTAATATTGAGTAAGTACCTACATACAATATCTATACGTATTTTAAGTGTAAATTGTAAGTGAATCAGTCTATTAAAATTAAAAATACATAATTTGACTATTGCAATATTGTAGGTAGCTTATAAAATATATTATTTAAAAGTATTCAGGTAATACTCTAATACTTTTTCTAAACGTTTAAAATACTTTTCATAAATAATAATAATAAAAAAATTATTTTAATTTATATAAACCGTTTGGATATAATAGGTTATTTTTAAATAAGTCGCATTAATGTATTATTAGGTACTTAATTTTGGTAAAATTATTTGTTTATGTATTTCATTCACAATTTTACATAGGTTCTGTATAAGTATAACTTTATCGAATCACATTATTTCTACATAAAAAAAATTAAAAATTAAAACGATCATTTTGCATTCAACTGAAATTTATAAAACAAATAAGTACAAACATGACCGGTCCAATGCGATAACAATATAGGCAGCCTCCTATAGGGCGACACTAGTTTACAGGTGGCAAATGTCGAATGAACCAAAATGATTCAATTGTTATATTATCTAGTACCTATACAGAAATGTATATTCATTGTTCACAAAAATCAAAAAAATATATCTAATTATATTATAATAATAATATTTCGTTAATTCATTTACAGCGGACGCGGTAAATTAGAATTGTCGTCTAGGGCGGCTAAAAACCTAAGGACGGTCATGAGTACAGATATTAAAATTTTACGAAATCGCTTGTAGAAGTATTTATAATGTTATTTAATTAACATTAAAAATGTTTAAGTAAATTTAATCAACTCTTAATAATCTATACTTAACTCTTGACAAGTAATGACTATGCAGCGTTTCCATGATAAATCACTGGAATGTAAAAATAGTAAATTTTAAATGTATTACCCACTTGACACGCACCAAGTATATTACTCAGTATACCCATCCAAAACGACCAAAACCATAAGACGTACAAAATCTATCACGCTGAGTTTTTAGAAAAAAATTTCTGATTTTTATTATACATATAATGATGAATGATGAATTGCAGTGAAGTTTCAAAACACGACACCACCCTTAGGGTATAAAATACTAAACCATAGAAAACGACGGACAATGAATATGGATTTATTCAGGAAAATATATTTGTTGGTTGAAATACCAAACTATACATCATCGTATAATTAATAGGTATGTACCTGCATACAATTTTATCACAACAAGTAGCTGGTTCATTTTAATTTATTTAATTTAATCTACGTATCTATATTCTATACATTGTAACATAATTGATACATAAAATATGTACTATAATAAATAAGTACCTACTGTACATTTTATAATCGATGGTTATAATTATATTATGTGATTAGGTATGTACAATTCGGTTTTACAAATAATATAATATGATCAATGAAAAATATTCTAAAACACGTTTCATCGAAAGATGACTGAGGTTATCAAAATACTGTACAGGCTAACTGCTGCCACGCACCATACGCATACGCTGTACAGTCCAATGCCGTTCGGTATAGTTAGGTGGTCGGCTGGCGAAACCTAATCAATTCGCGGAAGTCCGTGATGCGTTATCACCGAATTCATTATAGGCATAGGATGTACGTACAATATTAATTATACACATGGCGTGTGTGTATCAGCATAATATGCAACGAGGGATGTTGAAAACAAAGTTTAATATTACATTATACAATAACAAAATAATAAAAACCAAAAAAGTAAAAAAAAAAAAATTATAGATAGGTAATAGGAATGCTACGTTATTCCTAATATGAATGATTTTTTTTTTCAATCTAGTTTTTTTCTTATTCATTTACTTAGTTCACATATTGCATATTTATTTTAATAATACCTACCTAATATATTTAAAATATCTATCGAAATTTTACGATTTAATGACGCAAGTTACAAATTACTCTAAAGGAATTACATTTTCAATAACTCAACTATAATTGTATTATAATTGACTTAAGTCAATTGAATTATAAAGAAATGTACCTAAAAAAATTATTTCTCTAAAATAACGCGTTATTTTTATTTTTATTAAATAATATTGGGTTCGAAAATCAAATAAATGTTTTCCAAAAAAAAATGTTTGCAGTAAAATTTGTATAATCATTCAAAAACATTTATTACGTTAAGAGGACGCCATACCCGCATGTGTTGCCTTTGTCTTACTAACTTAGGTATATCATAACACATTTTCGTTCAGCAGAATACATTTTGTGATGTTAGTTTTAATATTAGATTAAATTTACCTATTATCAAATTTAAACTAAGAATATTATCTAGACAATGGCATATGCTTTTATTGATATTATTAGTGAATTATAATTACGTAAGATATTAAAACTTTGAAATGTTCATAACTCACTTTAAAATGATAATATCAATAAAACCATTTGTCATTGTATACATAATATTCTTAATTTTAAATTTGATAATAGGTAAATTTACTCTAATATTAAAGCTAACATCACAAAATGGATTCTACTGAACGAAAATTTGTTATGATGTACGTTAGTACAGAAACAATACATGCGGGTATGCGCGTCCTCTTATAAGCTGTAACAAGTAGTTCAAATTTATAATGAATTCTTAAATTCGATAAAATAATTTATTTTTAGTGCAGTTTATAACACAGGCACTAGAAAACTGTTTTAATTTTAATGGTAGAAATTGTAATAAATATTGATTGGTATAATAGGAATAATGGGAGTGAATAATTGATAATAAGAACTCTATTAGTTTTATACAAGTATATTAAGTTTTATTTATATACATTCAAAAGTAAATAAAGTATGAAAGTAGTAAATAAGTAGGTACTTTTAAAAAAACCTTTCTTCAAATATTTTAAAATCCTTTGTGAAAATTAAAAAGATTACTAAATTTTTGATAAATTGAATATGAAATTTTTTATATTTACATAGAATTATCAAAGAAGTGCCTGTAAATTATACATAATTTATATAATATACATATTGATCGATAACAGTATAATAGAATAATATTAAAAATTGTAATCTATGTAGATCTTTTTTTTGAAAAATGTATTTATGACTTTATGAGTATAAATCTGATTGACAAAATAATACAGAAATGATTTAATCGATAGTGTATTGATTAAATTCTGTATATTTAGGTACACTAATACAGTGTAATACACTATTATAAAAAAATAATATAGTATTATATTTATTTTAATAATAAATTATTTTATAGAAAAATGTAGTAAATGTAAATAATGTAATATAATAAATTATGTTTAAAACAATCATTTCATTAATTGTATTATATTATCATTTTAAGTTTTAATTTCGATCACTCGATTTCACAGCATCCATAAAAATATATCGTAAAAAAATGTCATAGCTATAATAGTAATAATAATTCAATCATAAGAAATAATATCGTTAAAAGTATTAACACTGTATATCAACACTAGCGGATGAACGGGATTTTGTCTGTAGTTCATTAAAAAAATTATATTCAGATAAATCTTTCGAAAATGCGTCTATGAGAGAGAAAAATAGTGAGCAAGTGAGAGAAACCACTATGCGTTAAATACGTCTGTAGCATGTAATAACCTATTGTTGTTAATGTTTTACTTCGACCGGAAACTTGGTGATAACATTAAAAAATATGAATATTCAGATAATACATCCACACAATATTCATTTAGAGGAAATAGATCTAGTGAATAAACGTATATATATATATATTTATTAGTATATAAGTATTAATGTATTATCAATATCGTTTGTCGTGTGAATGATAGATAACATTATAGGAATATAGTTCACTGTCTATACGTATGGCGTTATAAAACATTTGCATATTGAATACGACGATAATATTACTTATTTTACAATATTATAATATTATAAATTAAATAAATATCAAGTAATTCAACTGTCATAGCTCATAGATGTATAAATATTATTTTTACGGTTGTTTAAAATAAGGTATAAATGGTATAATACCGTTTAATGTATAATGTTTTGTTACATAATGAGATAAAGTTCCGGTCGAGGTTTTCTGATGAATGATGGTTATAATCAGTAACATACAGTATGGTTAAAATAATTCTAATAGAAATATATTGTTATAAACACAAAATTAATTTAAGTAAATAAAAAACATTGAAATCGCGTTTTAATAACTAACAAAATATTTTATTTTTATTTTTTATTGTATAAAATAACAATATACGGTTTGAAAAGAATAAATAGCCTTTATTTTAATAGACTGACAAGCAAATATATTTTATGATGAATAAGAAAAATAATATTCATAAATGCTTAATGCTAGTTATAAATACATAGTATAGATAAAATCGGCAAAAATGGATCAAACGAGTTAGGTATATACTTATTAAGAACATTAATATACATGCTCAATTCACACGTAAAAGTTAATGTGTACTGTGCAGATAATATTTTATCAGTATTTGATTTCCAAGCATAGGTACTCTGGTTGATGAAAAAGGTGTTATTACTTATTTATAATAATAATGTATACGTCTTATACAATGGTTGTTTATTAATAAAATAAAATAAAATTACATATTTTATATATAAAACAAATTTTCTTTATGGAATTCTGTGGTGAATTAAAAATAAATCAATGTATAAAAATTGTGAATGGTTTTCGCCTGTAAGTACAAAGGGAGAAACAATTTGAATGATTATTGTACACAGCGTCTCAGCATGATATCCAGATACATTTTATCGTGCCGGAATAAGTTATACTATGCATTTGTACATCGGAGTTAAAAACTAGAATACTTTTAACTTTTAAGGATCGCTTGTAACTGTATTATTTAACATACCTACCTAGTGCCTACAGGCTACGGGCTACTAATGTGAATCGTTTTTATACTATATACGTGCGTTGCAGTGATTGTGAAAACTGAAAAGGAATTTCAAACGATAGCTAAAATCTGTATACACGATTGGAGTAAGTTAATTTATTTGTAAGTAATATAGACATCCCATATTAAAAATTGCGATTATATTATGTCTATAAAAGTGTTCTGTACGAACATATTCATAATAATCGCAAAGATCAAACGTTTCCTCGTGAATATCGCGAAATTATTACACTATATTATTATGACATTATATACACGCACGGGTTAGAGTAAGCAGCATTAAGTCTTAGTGAAACAGGAAATGAATGACCGTCTGTCTTATATTATGTTATATACAGGTATAGGCGATATAATAATTATAATAATAATATAAAATCTTATAATAATATGTTATCTTACCTAATGAGAATAGCAACAGCAGAGCCGGGATGACGGTCCACGACGTTTTCGTCGTGTCGATCAGCATTTTTTTTCTTTTTTTTCTCTCTAACGACTTACACGCACCGCAGTTGGCAAGTCATCTGAAACACACACGACCATACAATCACACACACATACACCCAGCGCGCGCACATACACGCACACTCATAATACACACTGCATATGCACATGCACACGCACACACGTCGATCTAGCGCTCGTAGATAGATATACCCAAATAGTTCGGACGAGGGACCGAAACCGAAAAAAATATGTAAAATGTGTGCGCCACATGTGTCGGGCACGACTGGCACACGTGTGCATCGGATGATGGCCATTCATTCACACGCGGGTTCTGTTTTCGTACAATACTAAGACGGTACGACACATTATAATGACCATCGAATTCGTGTATAAACGAAAATCCGTCAACATTTTGAACAGATAATTGTTTTCCGAAGAGATTCGTGCATAGGTATCATAATATATATGCGATACATCAAATAAAATAATACAAAATAGATAAAATACCCACTTACACAGTACCTATATACTTTCGTACAACATATATACTTAGCTATATAGGTGATGTGTATATGGTACCCAATCGACTTTCCAAAAACGGACTATACGATTTTAAATCGTTTTTAAAAACCCAACCTGTACGGTTCTGTTTGAGTTATACTTATACTACGTCTATCGTTTGATAATATAACGTCTATCTCTACATAATATAATATTATTTGTCATATGGTCGACCGGTAAAGTGTACAATATTATATATTGTATAGTAGCAATATCATAAAACACGACAATATTCGCGTGTACATATGGCGATGGTGATCACTCGGCGGAAATATATAGATCACGACAATATAGGATATCGCTATAGGCACGACACTTACCTGCTTGTGGACTGGAAGCTCGCGATCGTTGTCGTCAACAGCGCATGTCCGGCGACGGATTGCGCGCGCGGCGTCCCGATTACGCGGATAATATTGTGTATATGATCGCGGCGACGCGCAATATTGTGTACTGGTGCTGGTGCCGGTGCTCCTGTCGCTGGTGGCCCCGTGTGCTGATGCTGCGAGTGCGCTGTCGTTGCGGCGGCGTCGGCGGACAGACTGCTAAAAATAAAACCGGTTGTGTCCGCCGGCGCGGCGACTGCTACTCCGGCGGCGGCGGCGGCATCGGTGGGGGAGTACGCCGCCGCATGCCACCGCGTGTGCGTGCGCGTATGAGCGTGCCCGCGATCGCTCGCTCTCGGATGCTGCGGACGCCGCGGCGGGGACCGGCGCTCGTAAACGGATTTTATGTTTTTGGGGATGATGAACTCGCGACCGACCGAGACGGACGTGTTAATCCTACCTACCGCACGCACACATACACACACGCGCGCGCGCATATCTGCATGTGTTCGTTCGCTTTGCACCCTTGTATAAAATATGTATGAACTATGTCAGATCCTTTGTTCCTTTTTTTATTTTATCGCACACTGCGGCAAAAGAAACTGCTTTGTTGCGTACTGTTTGGCCCGATAAGTGAGACCTCGACCTGACCTAACCTCTAGGTACGGATTACATTATGTATATTACGGAAATATGGAATTGGTTCCCAAAAAAAAAATTACTAATCAATAATCATCATACAACTGTTCGAAATGTATCACATCTATACACGAATAATTAACTAAGATTTTATTCCGAAAACGGAGACCGAATTTTCATCTACTTCAGAATGAATAACAAATTATTGCAAATCGATCGACGTTAAATTTGATTCAGAATTTTATCCACCTGTCCAAATAATATATTATATAGGTATTTGATGTATAAATGAAATAAAACTTTGAAAAACTTATTGGTGCGATAAAATATGTAAAAGGGACCGTTTTGCTGTAAATATAAAGTGTACCTACCTCACCAGTCACCATCGATGTAGGATATGTATTAAATTTAAATTCAATGATAAACCATTGCATATGAAAAACAATTCAA
The DNA here is from genome assembly GCF_003676215.2 of Rhopalosiphum maidis. NCBI lineage: Eukaryota > Metazoa > Arthropoda > Insecta > Hemiptera > Aphididae > Rhopalosiphum > Rhopalosiphum maidis. The sequence continues at coordinate 68,553,895 of NC_040879.1, forward strand.
AACCAAGACCGTTTTTCAGTCTATAATACTAAGACGTATATTTAATGATATATTTATGTTGCTATATTAAAGCAATTTATTTAAATATTAGTAATAGGTACACTAATACTGTAATTTGAATAAATTTTTCCAAAAAAATTGCAGCATTTATTTATTTTTTATATGTGATAATAGTACCTATGTATTAATAACATATATTATCAACTTTTAAGTCAATACCGACTTACCGTAGAATGGTAATATTAAATTCGTAATATAAACAAGAAATAGTATAAATTAAATTAATCTAAATGTTTTAAAAATATCATTATGCTATTTTTTATAAGATACAATAGTATTGATATGTATAAATGTCTAATTCGAATTGTAATTTCATCAAAATTTAAAGTTTTTAGAAAACTTGAAATTTTATATTCTTGACTTCAATATGAAATACTTATAAGCAACTTTGTTTTAAAATTTCGAATATTATAGGTGTGAATATAAAAAGTGTTTTAAACATTAAACTTTTTTAAATTTTCATGATCTTACCAAATGTTATGCCAATATATTATATTTGTGACTCTAGACAAAATATTATGCATTAAAGCCTAGTGTGAGGAGGTTCGATGAATCATTTTTCTTTCATATTATTATTCATTATAAATATTTTATTTTATTTTCATATGTTACAAAACAATTAAACATAACAACGAGTACTTTTTTTAATCTAGATTAATATTTACATTGAAATTATACGTTTATTTTTACACGTCAAACTGAAGCATATATAATATAATAAACCATTAGCAATATACCTATACAATGAGAGGTGTGACGTTAAATATGCTGTACTGTTATAATTAATAATATAGTTAATTTTTCGATTTTCTGATATTCGATAGCTGACGTCAGCATTTTCTGCACGGACTGAAATGTATTCTTTTATACTATAGACTACGGCTAAACTATGTGCTCAGAAATTAAAAACATATTTTTGATAATATAAATTTTACAGTACACTTTTATCGTGTACATGGACTCATTCCATGGACTACATGTCTACATCCCTAATTGAAAGTTGCATTTATTATTCAGTAAGCAATAATATTTACTACATATTTATTGGTGCATTATAGGCTATCGAAGTGTAAGTAAATTATCTATTTATCTATGGCTATGTTATGAGTTTTAAATGTTCTGGATTTCACGATTCTCGTATTTACCCGACACGATTACGTATGTAGGTTGAGTATTATTCAGCAATAACGTGCTGTGTAATTTCAACCGTGAAACATTCGTAAAACGGACGCGTACACATCCAGATGAACATGATACCTCTATTCATAATCGTCTAAGCACGAATAATCGTTTAAGAATTACTACACGTACCATAAAAGCCATATGGTTGATAATATAAGCCTACCTAATTAACATCTAACAACACTCGATCAAGGAGTTGGTTTAGTAGTTTTCCTACACAAGATTAAAGTTGTTTCATCGAAATATATTTTCGCGTGAAAGAATTAAATCGCAATAAATTAATTGAATAGGTACCTATTATACCTAGTGATTAATATCCCGTATGGCTGTACTTTGTATAATTGTATTGGTAATTATTTATTTGTTTTGATTTCGTTTTTGGACCGATGCACTGGTAATTTCTGCCTGTGGAACCATTGGACTAATAGGTATTCAAATTTCTAATACTTAAATGCGAAAAATTAAAATAATTTTAATTCCTAGCACGTTTGCCCTATAATTTTGCGATTTAAACAGAAAACATCTGGCGCCACTACCCAATGAACACAGTAGAATATAGAATAACCATTAGGTATTTATAATTTATAAATATAAATTAATTAAACTATAAATAATAAAAGTATATTGAAAAGTTAACACTAAGAAAATCCAATTTTTTTTTAATGTGTCAACTACAGTAAATCGATCGGAATTACATTGACTTATTAATCATTATGTAAAAATAATAAAATGTTATAAACATAGACTATTGAAGTATTAATATTATAATTTACCATAAATACTTTATGGGTTCAATAATATACTATATATTATAATATGTCATACCGAGAAATTCACTGGTATACGAGTAGATTTCAAACAGCCATTGATTAGCCATTAGTGTATACGTCACAACTCGAATTTTGTCATTCAACCTTGTACATACTATTTCATTAAAGTAAAAATAATTTTAAATATATGTGCTTACATTTTTTATTTTTATTAGTTATTTACTGCAATAAGTAGTAAGCCAAAGCTTACCAGTAGGAAGTAGCCAGCTTCAAAGTTGTAATACTTTTTTTTTCATACTTTTTGACATAAAAATTAAAAAAATTAAAATATAAACAAAACTTTTTATATTATGTGTTTTCTCGTAATTATGTGTTAGTATTCTTACAAATTATTTAAAGAAAAAACTTACTGGCTATTGTAAAAACTACTAATTAGAAGTAGCAGCGAGCGTCACTTCAAAATTTGGTCCAGAGAACAAACATATTTTCAAAACCTCCTTCCCTCATCAAGCAAATATTCGAGAGATTTTAGAAGAGTTCACCCATTTTGTGAAATTATTCTATACACTTTTTTCTTATCATTATTATTAGTATTAGGTACTTTCATTATATGTATATTGTGCATCGTTTCATAAAGGTTAACTATAGTAAGTATAGTTAGTTAACTATAGTAACTAACTACATAAAGTAAGCAGCATAATATAATATAGCACATACTATACATATAGTACATAAATTATTTCGAATAAAATTGTCACAAAACTCATGAAAATATGTGAAAGTATGGGTCTAACTTTGCTATTTTGCAAAATATGCATAAACATTTCAGTTTTTAAAACTTATTTCCAATAAGTAATCACTAATCATAAATACCTTGAACACACGTCAATTAAATTAGTAACATACTATATTCACACTTATTGCTATAAGTTCATAAAATTAAAATTAAATTCAACTATTTTTTGAATCGTTAAAAAAAATTTAAAACATTATATCATTGAAAGAAAAAATATAGGCACTTCAGAACCCCTAGTCCTAGTGACCTAACTCCTGAGCGACCTGATTCCTCTTGGTTAAGCACTGAAGCCACTGTTAGGTATTGGCTATCAAAAACAATCCTTAGACTTTCATGTTGAAGCTAAGAGAAAATATTCAGTTTTAAAAATGAAAAAATAATTAATTTAAAAAAAATTCATAGATATACCTACGTTTTAATATGGACATATGGTATGTTTGGTCCATTGATAATTTATTTATTTTATTTATCATCACACATTTCGACTACAATGGTCATTATAACTACAAGCCTATAAACAATATTTTTCTGTATCTAGTATTTTTATATGACATTAGTAAACTTGTTTTTTTTTTTATGGAAAAATAATCGGTTTTGGTTAGTTCTGGTCCTAAGATTTAATTTAGTGTTTATTTTTAATTTACCTAATTAAAAAGCAAGCAAGTTGGTCACTGTATTGTTGTATAGTGGATGTTGAATGTATAAACTGTAATGTAACAAATTAAAATTCGATGATATGTAAATAATAATTGCATACGAAAAACGATTTTGAGTCGGCCTATATTACTGAGTATATTTTATCATATATTTATATTGCTAGTAATGTATTTTACTATAAACTAACACGATAGGTTGAATTAATTTTTACCTAAAACATAGAATTTATTTGATTACAGTAAATAATAAATATCCACGTAATATACGTAAAACTGTAAACTTGAATGACGTTTTAAAGCATTTAGACCGAAACATTTTTATTAACGTAAAAAAAAAATAACTAAAAACTTTGAAAATTTTAGACATAGGTTTATTAGTAGTTAAAAAACTTAAAATATTTTGAAAATTATACCATTGTATATAAAATTAAAAATGCTAATAAAAACATTTAGTGCAAATTCGGTATTTTTATTTTGAATTATTACAAAAAGACGAAATTTGATTTTGTCAAAAACTAGTTTTGTGTTAATTCTCATTTTTCCTAATTTTTTTTTTATGTTTTCATAGTTACCAAGAAAATACAAGGAATTTTATACTCCTGAGTTCTGACTCCTCAATGTACTAACTTAAATACACTTCGCTACCTATACCAGAAATTGTATAGTAGTTGCAGGAAATCGAATAATTTTTAATATACTTGAAAGCGATGTCAAAGACACAAAAACTAAATTAAATTAAAAAATAAAACACATTATATAATTTTAAAACCAATAAACTTATCGCTCTAATAAAATTAAAAAATACAATTATATTATTTTGGAAATCAAACATAAAATAATATTAAATTATCTGATACTATCAACTGCGATGGTGGTGTAATGGTCAGCATAGTTGCCTTCCAAGCAGTTGATCCGGGTTCGATTCCCGGCCATCGCATAAATTTTTTTAATTTTTTTTTGTATACTTAAAGATTAAATTTAATACAAGATTTCTTTAGTTTTTTTTACTACAATTTAATTAAACAATTACTGTAAAGCCATATACGTTGTTTTATTACTAATAGACCTATAATTTATAATAAAACAATATTAATTGTAGAAACTTGAAATATTTCATTATCACTTAGATTATTATTTACTATACAAAATGAAAATTTCAAAATATTTAACCTAGTTATAAGCTATTGTTACCTATAGGCTATAATTGATTTGAAGTGTTCCATCTTTAATAAAAATTATAGGTACCTACTACCTACTATAAATGTCGATAAAAATATTATAGGTGCTCGATCAAAATGCTTGAAAATGCATTACAAGGTCCTTTATAAGTTATTTTTATTGTATAGGAAATCAAAATATCCTGCTTGTCTCAACAAGCAATGAAAATCTATTTATTTTCCCCCCAAAAAACACTGAGTAGAGAATCTAATTTTGCATTAATTTGTTCATGATTTTTCTTTATATAATTCGATGTTAAATGTTAAACTTGTATTATTATAATATACATATTAACGGCAGTTAAGTGCTTATACCATAATTATACCGTTTATAGCTACGTTCATTTATATTATCATAAATCAAATTAATAAATTTCTTCATGACAAAATTATACGATTGCGTAAATGTATTTTCACAGTTATCTATATATTATATTATACTATATTAATAGTATTTCCAAAATAATAAGATAACCGCGGCAAGATCAAATATAATATTGAATATAGCTCCATTCGAAATCTCGAGGAATGTATCTAATTATTAGTGTTCGGCAGCACTGCCCTCAACACACATCATGCTGTTTTAATATAATAATGTATATATATATATATATATATATACACATTATATTTATAAACGTGTATTTATTATATCCGGGAAAACATCTGCTGCACAACCCTCTTTAAAGAGCGGTACGACACACACAGCACACTATACGTGTTCCCAAAGACAATCACAAATGCACTGCAGTGTATTATATAATGCTGCTATAATAAACGACTACAATAATATCGAGTTTCATCTTTATTGTACATTATAATAATATATATGCTTCCTGAATTAACGTTAATTTATAATTATTTTAATGTTTTTTTTAGGGAGGTATTCGTAGGTAATAGGTATACATATTTTACCTACGGGAGCATATTATAGTTTTTTATAGGCGTATATTATCCATAATAAACATATCTATAGTATCGTTTGACTATACTTCAATACTTGTACTCGTATAGTTGTAGGTATGTGATGTGCTCATAACGATTGGATGTGATAGTCCATAGTATTGTAATGTTTTATGTTCCTATCATTGGCTTTATAATGTATTTATATTATACATACTACATGTATGTTGTAAAGGTTGTCTGATCACAAACGTATAACTAAAAAGACTATTTTAAAATGTGTACACGGCCAATATTATTGACAAAGTTATATAATGAATTGAATTTTTAAAATTATTTTATTCATTTAACTGTTTAACTTGTTATTTTAAAGAAAATATTATAAGTTATGAAATGATAAAATCTGATCACACATGTATACAAATCAAACTAAGTGCTTTTTATTCTAGGGTTTTAATACCATCCTATTTAATATTAAATTTAAATTTATTACTATGTTAAAAGGTTTTTTATTTTTTTTGCGATTTTGTTTATTTAAGGCAATGGTTGATAAAATTTATAAATTATCAGCTAATTTTTAATAAAAAAAATGAGAATAACTATATTATAGCTACAATATTGTGTACCATTCCACATAATTTTATATTATGACGTAGTTATTAATAATAGAATTTATTTATTTTTTTTGATAATGTTGTTAAAAAATTGTTCTGAACCTAATAATTTGAAAATGTATTACAAAGTCCTCGTGACTCATGAATTTCTGTTTTAAATATTTTACATTCAACTTACACTTTACATAACTTAAAATGTATCCATTTTCCTCCAAAAACAAGATACCGTTTTCCTCCACTGTCCATTTTCCTCCGATAAATAAAATAATAAAATTGTCATTCGTTGTCAGAATGTCAAATTAAAAATAAAATATTTCTAGTATAATTATAATAATATAAAATACATCGGACTCACCGAACTTGGCGGGTGGCTAAAATCAGAGAGAAAATAATAAAAAAAATACGTACGTCCATAAAGATGCATCAATTAATAATTAAAATAATAATAAAAAATTAGATAATAATTAATAATAAGTGTTAATAATAATGCAACCAGACAATAAGCAAAATATAAAATTTAAAATATAGTAAAATCACTACAGTATATATTATATTATATAATATTATATATTTTTTATAATTATAGGACATTTTAATCAACAAATGAATACCTGTTTAAAGAAAATAAAAATTAGACATAATATGAATAATTATTTTACTTTTTGTAATTACATACCTAGAAATTAAGCGACCAGAATTTAATCAACAGATACGCGTAAAATGTGATCCTAGCCATATTTTATCCTTATAATTAGGAACGCAACATTACAACACTCGCTAAAATATTGTAGGAAAATAGATATAATTTTAGTCAAAAATAATGTGGAGGAAAATGGAAACCAACCTTTTATTTTTTCGGAGGAAAATGGACAGTGAAGGAAAACGGTATCTCGTTATGGAGGAAAATAGCTACGGCCATAGTATATACAATAGAATCTCATTAATCCGGACAACTGACTTAAGCTGTTTTCACGTTTATTTCATTCTAAAATACAAGTTATAACAAGTTCTAAAAATTTTCTACATGTTATCACGATTAAATACCAATTAATATTATTGTCATCCACTTTTTCTTTATTCGCCTAATACTATGTATGTATACTGTATATTATAAATTATAATATAAATTCTCAAATCAATAATACGTGTATTTTGGTTATTTTGTTTAATTCAGACTTACATTAAAATGGACAACCTAAAGCCTTAATTGGTCCGAATTAATAAGGTTTATCTACTGTACTTTTAGATTGTAATAGATTGAAAATTGAATACAATGTTGAAAATTATAAGTTTTAAATAATATATGTTCTAATAAAAATTTAAAAATATTGATAATTCATAAGCACAGTTTTTTTTTACACATTTGAAGTTCAAATATTGACGAAATGATATATTTAAACGATAAAAAACGGTTTTTCGTATAACTTATAACATTTTAGTTATTATGTCGAAACTCAAAAATAATTAATCGAAGAATATTGAAACTTTATATAACTTTATTCTTCATACAAAATGTTATAATTTTAAAATATTTTGACTAATTTTAAGTTATTACGTTACTACGAACCTATTACCACATACCACTGTATACGGTAGTACGGTACCGTTGCCTTTTGGTATTGACTTATAAGTTAGTAACAACAATATAATAATATTATTATTATATAATACATAATAATATATATTATAGAGAACCTATATGGCTACATAGTACATAGAATATAGATATGTGATATTTTTGGTAAAAATTAGTTCAATCTACAGTATTAATATTTTACTAATACTCAATAGTAATATAAATATACAAATTATGAAGTATACTTATTAGTTATTTGTTAGAAGATATGAATAAACTGAAATTGTTACCGCTCAGAATTATTCGTATGTTATGATTTATCAATGGAATTCAAATTACAAATTTTAATTTTTCTAACCCATATATGTACTGTGACTATAATAAAATTACATTTATTCGAGCTATTAATAATAATTTAGAAGCATCAACTTTTAAATTTAGATGTTATCAGGTAGATAACTTAATAATCTAATAAATAAAAATATTATTATTCATTGAAATTGGAAATGTTTGATAAATTTAGGTATATAGAATATAGATCTAAGTTAGCAAAAATAAGAATATTAAACTATTAAAATTTAAAACTAACTCAATAAGAAGGTTAATTTTAGGTATAATATTAAAATTATAATTATTAATTACTCGTTTAAATATTCGCTGATATCTGTAATATTAGACGTCGGTTTTAAAAAATGTATGAAAAACTGCACCGTACAAACATATTTTAAGTACCTGATAAAATACAAGTACCAACTTATAATCATAAATAATATTATAAATAAATGTTCCGTGTTCGTCACTACAACGAATATTATAATTAATCTACCTATATATAATAAATAATGTATTATAAAAATTTATCTTTTTTTGCTTAACAGAAACTGTAAAACTAATGGACTGTTTTAAATAAAAGATATCAATAGATTCTTTGAAACCCAAGGAATGTTTATTATAGCTTTATTTTTCAACTTCTATAGGGCTCATAGTGTGGTATTCGACATGAAATTTGTTTTGGACTTTGGGGAGCATAAAAAATCGAATATTTTTGTATATTTTTATATTTATAATTATAATAAAGCTGTTTCATATTAATTTAAAATTGAGTCGCAGCTATTTTATTTATATTTAGTAGAAGCAAAGTATTGAGGTTTATGTAATAAGCAAATACTCGACTGATTTTGATAAAAAAATATTTCATTTAATTATTAGAAAAGACTCGGATAACACCTAATATATATATATATATATAAATAAATACATATATCAATGACAAAGTGTATTACTGAGGCTTATAGAATCAAAAAATAATTGATTAATTTCAAGACATTTTTAGATAATATCTATTGATTGTACCAGTTATTTTAGGGCCGTTTGACCGCTTATTAGTATTATATTAAAATCATAATCGCATACTAGTTTATTTCAAAAAAAAAAAGTTACTTATTATCATTAATTATAAATTATTTATAATCAACGGCTGCAGGCAAATTTCCCATCTCGGTTTCATTCATTTTAGGCCAATACCTACGCAGCTAAAATCTTCGAATAATCATTAATAATAAAAATATTTATCGTATAGGGTCTATTCTCACTGCTCCGGGCCGAGTCCGGGCAGGGTTGTATCATTTTTTAGCACGTCTGGGTAACCCGGGTGTTAGCATTCAGGAATCCGTCCGGGTGCACCTACAACTTTGTTGTCAGTTGTGATCAAGATTTGTAACCACGTGGTCATATATTATATTTTAGTGTAATAATATTATTTGCATAATTTATAAATTAAAATATAGTTTTTAATTTTTTACATATTTGTAAATTATAATTATTCAAATAATTGACTATACATTTTACCAATATTTAAACTTTAAAGTAAGTATAAATAATTAAATCACGTAATAATACACAAATTGATAAAATAATTTAAATTTTTTAAATTTAATTATTAGCAAAATGGATTTTTCTATTAAAGAACTTTCTATGATGGCATTACTGCTTGATGAGGATGAGCAAGTAGCCCAAGAGCCTCGTAGGTACTGGGTTCATTCTGCTTGGAAGAAACGGGATAACGAAGGAGAGTTCCAAACTTTGTACAAGGAACTTACAGACGATGAAACTAAATTCCACGAATATTTTAGAATGTCCGTGCACTGCTTCGATGTCTTATTTAAAAAAATCGAAAAGTACATTCAAAAGCAAGATACAAATTTTAGGAAATGTATACCACCTAAACATCGTCTAGCTGTTTGTTTAAGGTAAGAAATTAACATTCAGTGAACGATTTGAGTATTATTTTAATGTACTTTAATAGATATCTACCTACATTGTATAGTAAAAACACCTAATAAAATGTAAAAGAAAATATCAAATTTGTATTGATAAAAACAAAAAATACGTTACAATCAAACATAATAAATAGTAAAAATTAAATTAAAAATTGAACCCATATTGAAAAAATATCTTTCTATCTTAAGACTGACAATACATATTTAAAATAATAATAATACTTAATATTTAAAATAAAAAGAATAACCTTGAACATTTTTAAATTTGTGAAAATTAATAAACAGTTGTTATTATAATTGTAGGTAGTAATAAAATATGTAAATAAAATAAATAAAACAATTCATAAATACATAAAACTTTGCTCTCGCGTGGATTTACATCAGTTATATTTTGTTGTATGAAACGTGGATAATTATGATGTACTTCAGGTTCAGGGACGTGTACTGAAGTCCAGACGTTATTATTTTGTGAAGGCGAAATGTATGAATGTTGATGTTGGTTATTTATTATTTGCTGCATTTCAATATCTTGTACAGCAATAAAAATCTTAGTTTTAGCTAGATTAACATGATATGGATCAAACGACCTCAGCGTGGCCGCTATTTCCATAAAAAATGCATCAATATGGTCCTTTTCTTTTACATCTTTTTCGCGTTCTTTATTTTCTAAAATATACCTCATCATCAGCGTCCATGAAGCTGTTTCTTGGTCTTTTTTTTTTTGATACCACCTGCGCCAATTTGAGGAGATCCACGTTGAGTACACCGTTTTGGTTCTATTGGTGTAGAATGTTGCACTGTATTATCTGCGATATCGTTTAAAATTTGGTTTTCAGAGTTAATATTTATATTATTAAGTCCAACGTTTTCTGGTACTTCATACTCACCCTCTTCTTCGGAATTACTGTGACTTTCAATGTTTGTAATTGGTCTTTCTTGAAAATGATGTTTTAAAAAACTAAGTTGGTCTTCATATTTATACTTGAGTATATTTTTTTGTTGCTTGACCACTTGAAGTCTTTTTTTATTCAAAACTTTTCTATATCGGTCTCTTATATTTGACCACCTATCTTTACACACAGTACCTAAAATAAAACTAGTACCATAACTAGGTTTAGGGTCTTATAGAGATGTAAAATGAAATATACTAATAATTAGGGCCGTGAATTTAATGCACTAAAATGCCTTTAAAAATGCATTTAAAATATCAAAAAAATGCAATAAAATATGCAAATTACAAAAAAAAATATAGTCTAAAATGCACTTAAAAAAGGTTTTTAATTTAATTTTATACTTATATTGCTATTAATATACTATAAGTATAAAAATTTATTTATTTATATAATAAAAAAAAAATTATAAAAAATTTGGTTTAATATGAATTTTGATTTTGAAGTTGATTTATTTTTTAATAATGCTATTCGCCTAAAACATTTTTTTTTAATTTTTTTAAAAAAAGTTTTCAAAGAAGTTAATTGACAGAATTTAATTAAGAATACTTGTATTTTACACAACTTTATAAAAATAAATGATGGCAAAGTGACATATAATCAAGGTGAAATTACCAATCATGAAGACCCGTCAACTTTTCAACATTTAACCATGCAAGGAGGAAATGCAAGTCAGCAGGAATTCCAGGTTAGAGAAATATTTAAAGACTTTTTAATTCTACTGTTGGAGAAGTTTCATGGCAAAATAAAGTATTATAAAAATAAGATTCATAATAATATATAATGCATCCATTTTTTTTTTCGATCATTAGTTATAATAGGTAATAATAAAATTATAGTACCTAAGTTAATAGTTTTTATTAAAAAAAAATTGTTCTCGATATTTTAATGTGTATAGAAAAAATGTTAATATATAATAAATAAATAAATACTGTGAATAATGTGTTTAAATGTGTACATAGCAAGAGTATGTTGTAACTTATAAGTTATCAGATTACAAAAAACAAACAAAAATATTTGTTAATATAATTTTAAAATGTACGCCAAATGTGTCATAAGTATACACGTATGAATTAACAAAAAATAAATGCAAAAGCTAAAAAATACAAAAGTACCAAAAAAGAATTAATAATTCATGATACTGAATATTGTTTTATATTTTATTCACCTATATAGAAATTTAAAATATGACATAACATGACAGCATTTCGTAATTAATGAAAAAATTTTAGCTACCTATTACTATTTAACTATAATAAAATATAAATAAATATATTCATTTTTAAATTTATAAATACCTTTTTTACAATATTTAAATATATAAGTACCAATATTAATATTAATATTAATATTGTAAAAATCTGTCATATAAATAATTAAAATGTTCTTGCATATTTATTGCATAATTTTCGCGTATTTGTTGCATATTTTTATGATTTTTACTGCATATCATATGGCATATATTGGTAATTTTTAGTGCATAAAAATCCGCGCTTTAGTTATAGGTAACTTATACTTTATTTTTTTTAATAATTAAATAGTTAAAAAAAATGATTTATATAAAATAAATAATTACCTGGTTGATTCAGTTCGTCACCTATAGTTTTCCAAAGTTTATCTTTATGTGTCGCATCGCTATATTTTGGATCACCCAAGTCATATAGACAGAAATGAGTCCAAACTATTTCAATAAGTTTTTCTGAATCCATATTAATTCAACACAAATAATTATAATAAAACTCACAAATATTTTAATAAAAGCTGAAAAAATGATGTTACCGAAACAAAAGTTGAAGGTTTAATAATTTAGGCTCATTTAGCACTCATCGTAATTTAAACCAAACAAGATTTGTATAATCCTGTTTAAATAATAATAATTTGTGTTTTTGTGTACACGATAATAGTCTAGTCGAAATAATGCTATGGTTTTTAACTTAATAAGTAATTTTTAAATTAAATCTAGTTACTGCACTTAGGAGCTCAAAATTTAAAATTTACAGTAATTTTCAAATGTTTTTAGGAAAAAAAAAGAAAATCGGGAATTTTTACACGAAAGCCGATTTTTAATACAACGTCCTCCATAAGCTGTTATTAGTGGAAATTAAAAAAGAATTTGAGTAAATGCACAATAATTTTTTTATGAGTGCCTTAAGTTAAAATGTCAACAATATTTGTCAAAATCACGAACATTAGCAAATTATTTTGAGTTCGAAGCTTATAAATAAATGTCTTTTCATTTCTAAGATTTTAAAATTTAATATAAGATTCTTGATAAGTTTGTCAACCTTGAACTAAAACATAAGTAGGTATACCAGAAAATCAAATTAAATTTTTATGATCGTCTGAAATTCAAAACTTTACGGCATCGGATATTCACGGATATTCGATTCCTCATGGAATAATTTTCTTATTCTGTTGTAATTAAAAAACAAATAACCATAGGAAATTTGCATCAAATGTTTATTTTATAATTGTCTATGTTCGATAAAATTTTTAAAATGTTTTGACTCGTTTTGAGCTGTTTCCATATTTAAAATTTTTTAAATTTAATTTTCCATAAACGTCAATACAACTTTATTCGTTCGTCAAAAAACTTGAAAATGTAATATAAGGATCCTCATGCGTTATTGCAATAGTAGTTTAAAAATATTAAAAAATATAAATAAAACAAAGGCACGATTTTTTTTTCATAAGTATTTTAAGTTTAAATTTTGACATAATAAAATTTATCAAATTGAAAATTTCGGCACGAGTTTCGACAAAACCCGGATATGGTACGGGCCCGGCACAGTTCATCGTTCACACTTGTCAGGATTTGTCCGATCCGGGGCAAACCCGTCGGGAATCCGGATAGAGAATTGCCCAGAACGATATATTTTTGCCCCGGATAAATGTAAATGTTTACATTTAAAATGCATGAGATAATATTTTTGTCTTGCCCGAACACGGCCGGAGCAGTGGGAATAGACCTAAATATACGTGACATAATATATGTGACGAATAATCGTCTACGAAACAATAATATTGTTAGTGTTTTCGAGATTCGAGAGGACGACGTTCAGATTAAATGCGCGATACGTGACTTAAAGTACTTACCACGACCAGCAAAAAGTGTGTATTTCGGACAACCTGGTCTGACGAGCCGCGACGGGTTGACGGCGCAATGGAAAATGTTGTCAGGTATTTTCCGGTCACGAGCGATCGCTGGCGTCTTGTTACTGTAGCCCGTTTCGGAGATGTACGGGCACTAGCCGTGCAAAGATAGTGGACTGTATTGGGAAATGGAGAACATGTAATATAAGAAATAATTATCATAAAAGAAAAAGTATCGAGACAGAAAGGTACACGTCGCCGTCTACCGATAGTAAACAAAAATAATAAATAATTTGTTGTAATACGAAATATTGATATTTAAAAATATGATAATATTAATTCATAGTAATATGGTATACCTATACTTATTGGATATGGTTAGTGCTTATCATATTATAATAGGTACTTAATTAACGCTAATCAGGTGTACAAAAATGATTGATAATAAATAGCAAAATAATATTATGTTATACTATACCCAAGGCGGCAACGATCGACTTACAAACATACATAGGTATTACATATGCACCTATTTACATAATGACCTAACTTTCGTGCATGGAGACTCGACCGTGGGCAGGAACGTCTTGAGGGGGTGCTGTGTAAGACTGATGGACGTTGACTGGAGCACTTTCGGGTGTGGCTGGTCCAAAACACGTGAAACTGCACGGAGACACACATATTTATTATAACCATTGATTAAGACGTATGCTTAATCAACGATATAATAACACACGTCGAACAGAACAAATGGGTGCGTAGTAGGTGCGATACGTGCCCGTGGTTGTAGATCGCGAATACTATTGCAGAAAGAATGATTACGGCTGTGGCTGTTGATGCTCACTTCAGTCGAGTGATTGGCGGGTAAATACGCGTAACATTCTGTCTTTGCACAACTGCGGAAAGACTCCGTGGCGGAACACATTCGACCTAAACAATATTGCATCGTCGCAACGAAAAACAATAATCGACACAAACGGGTCGAGAAACTAAACTGTGAGACTTCGGGAGACGGGAACCATACGGGAGACATACGGGAACCGGTGGACCGGCAAGGCCTTATCGCGCAATAAAAATAGATTGTAAACTGTAAGGTACAGGTAAACA
Organism: Rhopalosiphum maidis; assembly: GCF_003676215.2. Lineage (NCBI taxonomy): Eukaryota > Metazoa > Arthropoda > Insecta > Hemiptera > Aphididae > Rhopalosiphum > Rhopalosiphum maidis. The sequence continues at coordinate 68,569,098 of NC_040879.1, forward strand.
CAAAATCACACACGTAAACGGCGTCCGAGGTCTAAACTATGTTTCTAGAAACATAAAAACATTTGGATATTGTATAAAAGTTATAGTTAAAATGAGAAGTGTTGGCTATTGCGTCGCCTATTATTTGTATAGGTGAATTAGCACCAGGTCATTCGCGACAATTTTACGTCGGCAATCAACCCACCGTCGATATAATACCGCTGCTGTTCAATCTGCCAATCACGCGATTAAGCGAGTTGACTCATACGTCAGGATTCAGATAATTACTTACCTCAAAAATTTCTATACAGAATCATTACACAGAACGGCTACAAAAGTAACTATTGCTTAGATACGTATCCTTAGTGATGACCTAATATCAACATCAACTATTTAGAAATGAATGAATGTTAAATAAAATGTAAAATATTTGCCTTATTTTTGAACAGTTTATTTACGTCTTAAATAATGTCATCTGAATGGAGTTTGTCAGAAGAAAAAAAATTAAAAAATTATAACAAGTAAAATAACATTTTACACTTTAGATTTTTTAACTGTTATTTTTTCATTTGCTAGCGATTTGACGAATCTTGATAAAAATGTCGACACGAAAACACTACATACAAAGTATTTACAGTCAGTATTATATAAAAAAGAGGATCCTGAAACTTTGGTAATTTGATTTTTTGTGTACTGATTAGGTTATAATATTTATTCAATAGATATACATGTGCATGCTAAATATGTATTTTCTACGATCAATTTAATTAAAAATGGCCAATATATTATTATGTTTTAGTCAGGTTTTTTAGAATATACAAAAAAAAGAGAAGATTATGATAATAATATTGGAAAAGAAATTGAAGAGGACGATGTGGAATGTATGTATATAAATATAATTGATTACATAATATAAAATGTGTATAATTTGAGATTATAGTAACATTGTGTTGGTTTTAATGTTTAGCTACGGAACCAAGTGAGTTAGAAAGTTCTGTGTCCGATGAATCCGCATTAGATGACAGTACTGGTAAAACTGATGAACTGCAGTATTGTACAGAAGAACCTCCTGAAGTATTAGACCTAGATAAACTTATAGATCAGTTTAAAACTTCAGCAGAATACAAATTCGTTTATTTAACTTACGCTGTCGACAAAATGTCTATATTTTTTTCACCGTATAGTTTTAAAACTATTTTGTTCAAGAACATCGACACACAATGTTTTTTTACGCTAAGTAACGAAGGTTTTATGTCACATGTTAAAGATGAAATAACTTTCACGCCCTTTGCAGAGTTTGAAGAACAGTATACATCTTATAAGAAAATTAAAGATGTAAGTTAATACATTTAGATCATGAACTGAGATATCTAGTATGAACTGGAAACGAACTGGTTTTGGGTGATAGAAAGCCGGGTCGCTTGAGATTTAGTAGCTTAAATATTGTAAGGGAGGAACAAATGGCAATTATATTAAGGTATCGAGTGGCATTTATCTAGTTTATATATGATGAATTTAAGTAATGCTCGATATAAACTTTTTTGTTTCTGACTGCCGTATAAGACTCTCCTGAACCATAAGCGAACAGCTTACTAATATGACTCTCGTTTCCTGTTCATTCTGTCATAATCCATGAGTTGTACTCAGTATTTATACAGTGTTCTGTGAGAATTAATCCATTGCGACATCTCTTAAAATGATGGGGATATCATAAATATGTTTTTTAAGACTCACAGGGAGGAACAAGAATTACAAGTATTAATTATTTTAATTTAATGTTTTGGTAAAAAAGTTAAATTAATATTTTTTTTTTAATTATTTAGCCAGTTTATAGTTTATTTTTTTCAAAATGTTGACGCTTCAACATTTAAATTTCATTAGAATAATGATTATTTTAAAAAAAAATTAGTTTTGAGAATATATTTTCTGTATTATTATACAGGAACGAGCCCGTGGGCGACATGGTACTTATATGGTATTAAATAATTCACAATTTTTCTCGAAACCAGAAACATATCATGAGAAAAATAAAAATAAGATGTTGAAACGTCAACATTTCCAGAAGAATAAACTCTACAAAATAGATAACTTCGATTTTTTGAAATGATTAAATTAAAAATTAATTTTTAACTTTTTTACCAAAACTAAATTAAATTAAATTAAAATATGAAATACTTTAAGTCCTTGTTCTTGTGAAACTTATAAAAAAAAAAACAAAATTATGATATCTTCATTATTTTAGGAGATATCTCAATGGGTAAATCCCCAGGAAACACTCTGTATACATAATTAATCTTGTACAATTATACTTATTTGAAATATGTATCACATGAAAATTTATACATTTAAGGATATAGCATTTTACTTCGTAAGTATATTTATGTATATAATATAATAGTGTTTAGGTTTTAAGTTTTAATCATTTATGGGTAAAGAACATTGATCAAATTTAATAAGTATTCGTATTGTATGATGTATTATACTAATAAAATATGGTAGTCCTAAAAATAGGGTAAAATACAAATCATACAAAGTTGTTTATAATTTGTAATTAAGTAAATTACTAATTACTTTGAACAATTTCATAATCATGAAGAAAAATTTAAATTGAAATTAATCTACGTGGATTTATTTTTAATCACTAATTGTTTCACAAAAATTTAATATTTTAAACGTTTATGTATTTAAAAAAGCAATATTGAAGAATATTAGATGAATTTTCCAAAATAAATAAAATCTATGTTTTTATTTATAGCTGACATTGTTTAAAAAGTATCAACAATGGAAATGTCTGCACTTTTGGTATAAATCTATTTCATTGAAAAAATTCCATCACACGAGTCAAGAGTTACAAGTTCCTCTAACGGCATTTCTTCTAAGTAATCGACTTCGAAAAACGTCGTTACAAATATCCGAAGTTATTAACGAGATTATGGAAATTTGTTTGTTTAATAATTCTGTAACCGAATCGATTACTTTCCAACAATTTAAAGAACAACAGGTTAGAATAGAGTATTAAAGTGTTCACATTCAGTAATGTCATTAGAGTTGGAACTATTGCATCATTATTTTTGAATCATCTTTGGTTTTGTTTGTGGTACTTATGGAATTATTTAATTATAAATTAACTGTATTTGTTTAAAATTGAACTATCTATCTTATGTAAAAATGCCAAATTTCTAGTGCAATTAAAGTAGGTATGTCTTCTCATACCTAAGTTCCTAATTCCATTGATCTGTTGTCATACCGTAGTAAATTGAAGTCAGTTAGTATCAAACATGTAGTAGATAGATACATAAAACTCATAATCATAGTCACAGTTATTATACGAGTATAGACGAACAATTAATGAGGTGATACCAATACTTATATTTTAAATTACAAAAAATTTTTAAACGCAGTTTCGTAATGAATTGTTAAGATTCATACAAAGTATTTTTATATTTTTTATAATAAATTACAAAGTATGATATTTGCTTTTATTATAAAATATCAATTTATATGCCCTTATTCCCCTAGCGTAGATTACGTAACTGATCACACTCTAAATTAAATATAATATGTATATTCTTTAAATTTATATTTCATTTTTTGCGTGGCATTTTTTAGTTGAATAGCATCACATCAGCTATTAAAACATTGAATGAATTTTATTTAACAATCAAAAGATTGATGTTGGACACATGTGAAAATGTATTGAAAGACACTGGGCTTACAGCTGATGACCCAGATTTTAATGAGTTAAGTAAAAACTCAGATATTACACAAAATAAAAAGCTGTTCGAGCAACAGAGGTCCAAAATCAAAGTTTGCAAGAGATTATGTAATTTTATAACGTACATTGATTTCTTTTTACAATCGAATTTACACAAGTTCGTCCAAAAACAAATTATGCGGTTTGAAGCAGACGTGTACACGCACTACAAGTACATTCCTAGTGACGATTTACTAATCGGAACTGATGTTGAAATGGTATTGGAAGATAGTAGGTCTTTGGATGATCCCCAGGTATCAAACTTATAAGCGATTATTTTAATAACATTTCAATATTTTATTTATAATTGATTTTGTTTATTGTTATCCTTCTAGTTTCCAATATTTATATTTGAGGTTTATTTAACGAAAACGGGTATTGAGTTTAATTACTGCCTAAACGATTACATCACGTACTTATCGTTTTTAATGGAAGATTGGAAAACGAATATTGTAACTCACTTCACTCCACTCCTGGACGATGTCGATTTTAATAGTTTTATATGGTGAGTCTTGTATGATATATAGAAAGTACCTTCGCTATTTACGATCTATCACTCTGATCGATCGTTATAACGATTGTCTTAGTCCCTCGTTTTTTGGTAAAACTATCGATCGACTGTGCGGCAATGGACCATCATTACAGTTTCTATTTGATATCGATGAAGAATATAAAAGCACTGCGGAAAAAGTTTTAAGTTATATTAATATAAACTTTGGAGCAGTTTGTAAATACTTAGAACGTGTGGAATACGTTTACAATATCTTTAGAGAAAATGAGGAGTTGGATAGAAGAATTATCCAAAACGAAACCAGTAAATATCAAATTAATAGGGTTTTTCTTGCATCACAATGAATATTGTTTTTTACAGGTTTAACGAATTTTCGAAGACTATTAGAGAAATACAGACAGCAACTAAACGATGTAAATAAAATAAATTCTAATCAAATGTTAGGCATGTTCAATTTACAATTCGATTCAATGAAAAATGTTGTTAGACCTACTTGTAATTTATTATTAGAACTAGTAGAGCAGACATTGACCAAGTATATTATAATAACATAAGATAACTATTAATAGAGTGGTTATATTTAATCATTAATTACATTAAATAGAGTGGGAAAACAGTTGGTAGAAAAATTATTAGTTGAAATAAATGAATCCCTCAAATACCTCAATACTACTCCATTTAACGCTGCACAATATGTAGATTATAAAAAGTTTTTACAAAAATATTCTAAAAGGGTATGTATTTAAATAATTTATTATCTACTCATTAAATCTTGAAGAATACGTAAAAAATGGAACATATGTTTTACTATTTCAGTTAGAAGAAATAGATATTGAACTAAATTATATTAAGGAACTTTATGAATTAGCTGAGGAATTTGAAATACCTGTTTCTGAAAGAGATATTGATAATTATGATGTAAATTATATTTATATCACAATTGTAATTATTTTTCAAAAAAACTCAATCATATTTACTTACAGAAATTTGCAGAAGAGCTAACTTCTTTACAATTAGTATTTGAAGACATTTATAATGATCAAAATAATCTTGTAGAAGATTTCATCAAAATAATTGATTCTCAAATAACAGGCATGCTTCAAGTAGTAGAAGAAATATTTATCGAAGCTCAAGTAATAATAATTTGAAATGGATATCTATTATTTTATTTTTAAATTTTATTTTCAGGAGCCATGGCTAATTGATATTAATTCAGATACAGATCATGTATTAAAAACATTATCTCTACTTAATGAACAATTAGTAGAACTTCAAAAAGAATCGAACTTATATAAGTCTTATCAGCGTTATTTCCGAGTAGAGATGACAAAAGTTGATATTTTGACAGAAGCAAATGAAGCTGTGAGACTAAGAATATTGCTTAGAAATAGTCTAGTTGAATGGGGAAAAAAAATGTCTGCTTGGGAAATAGATAATTTTCATAATCTAGATATAGAACAAATGAATACGTTTTTAGCACTAAATTTAAAATACGTTGTCCAATTTACAAAAAATCTTCCTGAATGCGAACTCATAAATCTTATCGATGAAAAAGTACAGTCTTTTAAAACAAAAATGTCGATTATAGCAATGTTGAGAAATCCAAATCTTAAGAACCATCATTGGATAAAAATTGAGCAGATACTTGGGACAAAATTCCCAACTAATCAGACGCTTACTCTTAAAATACTTGAAGAATTAGACGTATTCAGTTACGGTACTGAGATAATGGAAGTTTCTGGACAAGCCAGTTCTGAGGCCACTTTAGAAGGAATATTAAAAAAAATTGAAGATTCTTGGAAAATAGTAGATTTAATTGTACTTCCTTATAAAAATACACATGATATTTTTATACTTGGTTCGTTGGAGGAAGTTCAGTTAACATTAGAAGAAGCAAATATAAATTTAAATACTCTCATTTCATCAAAACATGTAGTAATGATAAGATCTAGAGTTGAAGAATGGATAAGTTCTATGAATATTATGAATGACGTTCTAGTAAGTAATATAGTAATTATATAAAACTAATAAAATTGTTTGAAATAATTTTTCTCTGTAGACCGAATGGATTATGTGTCAGAATAATTGGATTTATTTGGAATCGATATTTTCGGCTCCTGACATACAAAGACAACTTCCAAATGAAGCTGCATTATTTAGTCAAGTAAATAGTTCATGGAAAGATTTAATGCTGAAAGCTGAAAAAAATCCTTTAGCTATAAGCATATGTACTGATACGAATATCTTGAAAACTCTTCTAAAAAATAATGAACAATTAGAACAAATCCTCTTACATTTGGAAGCATATTTAGAATCAAAGAGAGTTATATTTCCACGGTTTTATTTCCTGTCAAATGATGAGCTCATAGAAATAATTGCTCAAGCAAGAAATACTAGAGCTGTACAGCCACACATGAACAAGTGTTTCGACGCTATTTGGAGAATACAATTTAAGAATGATGATGCAGAAGGAAAACCATTAACCCCAGATAAAGAAGATAGTTCACCTACCAACATTATTGCCATGATATCTCCTGAAAGGGAAATCGTTAAATTTTCATTACAAGTCAAAGCAGCTGGGAACGTTGAATTTTGGCTAACAAGGGTAGAAAAAGAGATGGTAAATACATTGCGGACGTTCATGTTCGTGGCCATGGGAGATTATGACAAGATTCCTAGAGAAAAATGGGTTTTGTCACATGCTGCTCAGGTTACAATTTAAATAATTCAACGTAAGTATTTAAATGAAATTAAATTGGTTTTTTTTAGTTAATAATTGCAGTATCCCAGATGATGTGGTGTCGTGATGTCCATAAAATTCTTAAACTTAAATCTAATATTCAAGAAAAACTGGTTGAGTTTGAACGAAAATGTTTTAAATTAAGTAGCTCTGGAAATAAGTTAAATCTATAAAATTTTCTAGTACCAATAAAGATAAATTATTATTATAGGATCTAAATAATTTAGCGGCCATGGTTCGAGGACGTTTAACAACACTTCAACGTTCCGTAATCTGCGCATTGATTACGATTGATGTTCATGCGAGAGATATAATATCAACTATGGTAGTCCGTAAAATCAACAGTGATTTAAATTTTGAATGGCTAAAACAGTTACGTTATTATTGGGATACTGTGGATAGTTGTGTTGCGTGCATGGCTAATGCTCGTTGGCTATATGCATTTGAATACTTGGGTGCATCCCCTAGATTGGTGATCACACCGTTAACTGACAAATGTTATTTGTGCTTGATGGGTGCACTTCAGTTAAATTTAGGTGGTGCGCCAGCTGGCCCTGCTGGTACTGGAAAGACTGAAACAACCAAAGACCTTGCAAAAGCATTAGCTACACAATGTGTTGTATTTAACTGTTCTGATGGGTTAGATTATAAGGTACAAAATACATAGTCCAAAAATAGTTAGACAGGAAAAACATTTTTTATATAAATTTTAGATGATGGGTAAATTCTTCTCTGGATTGGCTCAGTCAGGAGCATGGTGCTGTTTTGACGAATTCAACCGTATAGAAATTGAAGTTTTGTCGGTTATCGCGCAACAGTTAATCACTATTATGAATGCAAAATTGATCAATGCCACTAAGTTCATGTTTGAAGGGCGAGAAATTAAACTTGTAAAAACTTGTGCAGCATTTATAACAATGAATCCAGGATATGCCGGAAGAACCGAATTACCAGATAATTTACAAGCTTTGTTTAGACCCATGGCAATGATGGTACCAGACTATGGTTTAATTGCTGAGGTTATATTGTATTCTGAAGGTTTCGAGTCATCAAAAATGTTGTCTCAAAAAATGGTGAAAATGTATAAACTGTGTAGTGAACAGCTTTCTATTCAGGATCACTATGATTTTGGAATGAGGTAATCTTATTTTTATATTTTTCAAATATTAACTATAACCGTGAAATCGTTTTGTTTCAAAGAGCTGTAAAAAGCGTTTTAGTAATGGCCGGATCATTAAAACGACAAAATCCCTTCATTAACGAAGATTTAGTTTTAATAAGAGCTTTGAGAGATAGTAATTTGCCAAAATTCCTAAAAGATGACGCTATACTATTCCAAGTAATCATAGTATTATTTATAATGTGTATTATATAATTATAAATATAACATAATTTAAATATTTAGGGTATATTAAATGACCTATTTCCTGGAATTGTCTTACCAGAACAAGATTATGGAATGTTTCTATCCACAGCCAAAAGTGTAATGGAAAATTATGGCTATCAAATTGTAGAGTGTATTTACACCAAAGTTATACAGCTATTAGAGACAATAATTGTACGGCATGGTATCATGACCGTTGGTCCGACAGGTGGCGGAAAGACCACTGTTTTAAAAATACTTAGTAAAACATTAACAGAGCTTTACAATAATAAAATAGAAGAACAATATTATAGACCAGTCCAAATATACCAACTAAATCCCAAAGCTATAACTATGAGTGAACTTTATGGTGAAGTAAATCTCCTTACAATGGAATGGAGGGACGGATTACTCGGAAAGTTTGTAAGACAAACAGTTCAAACAACAAAAGAAATATTTCAATGGGTGGTGTGTGATGGCCCTGTAGATGCAATATGGATCGAAAACCTTAATACCGTACTTGATGATAATAAGCTCTTATGTCTAGCCAATTCAGAGCGCATCAAATTGAGCTCTTGGGTAGAATCTATAATCAATTATTGCTTTTAAAATAATTTGTTATAACAGAATTACTTTGTTTTCAGGTTAGAATGATTTTTGAAGTCGGCGACTTGTCACAAGCATCACCCGCCACAGTTAGTAGATGTGGAATGGTTTACGTAGACGCAACCGAACTAGGATGGTTACCGTACGTACACTCATGGATAAATAGATTAAAAAATGATGTCATTCAAAATAGCGATGAAATAAAAAAATATCTGTTGACGCTATTTGAAACTTATGTTTACGAAGGTTTCTCATTTATTAACAAGCATTGTTTGGCTCCCATTAAACAGGTAAATTCCATAAAACTTTAAATTTAATGAAAGTAGAATAAACACGAATACATTTTAAGCACTATTTTAGGTAGAAATTAGTAAAGTGACAATGATGTGTACTATTATCGAATCTCTATTATGCGACTCTGAAAGTTTTAACACAGAAACAGATAATTCAAAAGTTCAAAATTATATTTTCCAAACATTTATATTTTCGTATTTGTGGTCATTGGGATCAAATTTAGTAGATTCATCTCAAAATAAATTCGAAAATTTAGTTTTCCATCAATTTGAAAACCATTCCGAATTTTCAATTTTACCTGGAACTAAATTATTCGATGTGTATCTAAACACAGTAAATAAAATATTTGAAAATTGGGATACCATAGTTCCAAAATTTCTATATAATGCAGATACACCTTATTTTGAGTTGCTAGTACCTACAGTGGATAGCATTCGATATGCATATGTAATGCAAAGGCTAGTTCAAATGAACCAACCAGTAATGCTAACTGGGACAACAGGTAAAGGAATATTAAATTTGACTAAATTATAGCTATTGTTAATATTTGTGTAATATTATTAATAATATAAAACTGTATAATTATTCTAGGAGTTGGAAAAACTTCAGTTGCAAATTTAGTGATGCAGAATTTGGCAACAACAGATAATTGGATAACCGGAATAATCAACTTTTCTGCACAAACCAGCAGTAATAGGACTCAAGAAATATTAGAATCAAAATTGATAAAGAAAAAACGAAATCGTTTTGGTGCACCAGGAAATAAACGTTTAGCAATTTTTATTGATGACGTGAACATGCCCAAACCTGAAGTTTATGGAGCTCAACCACCTATTGAGTTACTTAGACAACTTTTAGATTCTGGTGGCATGTACGATCGAGATAAATTAGATTGGAAATATGTAGAAAATTTAATATTATGTACTATTTGTGCACCTCCGGGTGGAGGTAGAAATCCCTTAACTCCGAGATTCACAAGACATTTTTCTATGATGTTTATACCAACTACAAGCGAAAATGCTATGAGAACTATATTCACATCTATTTTGGACGGATTTCTTGCAGACTTCCCGCCAATTATAGCTAATTCGAGTTCAGAAATAGTAGAAGCCAGTATCGAAGTATATTCACGTATTTCAGAAGATCTTTTACCTACTCCTGCAAAGTCACATTATGTATTTAATCTCAGAGACTTGTCAAAGACCATACAAGGAGTGTTGCAAGCGGATTTCGCCACAATACCAGATCGAATACATTTATTTAGGTACCTGGTTATTGTAACTCATATGTATTCATATAACATTTTATTTATTTTTCTTACAGACTATGGTATCATGAAACATTACGTGTGTACCATGATCGTTTAGTTTGTCAAGAAGATAGATCATATTTTTATAATCTTCTTCAAAACGTGTGCATAAACTATTTCGATAAAAAAGTGTTAGAATTTTCTAAATCTGACATAAATCTAACACAGCCTCCTATGTTAATATTTGGTGATTTCATGAATTCAAATTCCAAAGAAAATCGAATTTACGAAGAAATAACCGATTCAAATAAATTAAAAAAAGTGTTGACTGAAAATTTAATGGATTTTAATATGGTATATAATAAAGACTTGAAAATTATATTTTTCATGGATGCCATTGAGCACATAACACGTATAGCGAGGATATTGAGGTCAGAAAGGGGAAATGCTTTACTTGTTGGAGTTAGTGGTATGGGGAAACAATCATTAACTAAATTGGCATCACATCTCAATGATTACAAGTATGCATTAAACAATGAAAGCGTGAAAAACAATATGAACATTACATTCAATTTTAAAATATTTTATGTTGTATGTTTAGATGTTTTCAAATTGAGTTAACAAAAACTTATGACTATACTACTTTCCACGAAGATTTAGTTAATCTTTATTATAAAACTGGTGCAAAATTCGAGGACACCACGTTTTTATTCACAGATAATCAAATAGTACATGAAGTATTTTTAGAAGATATAAATAATATTTTAAACTCTGGTAGATTATTTATATTTAATATTAACATTAATTATGTATTAGCAATACACATTTTATAATTTATTCGTTATTATTCAAGGGGAAGTACCAAATCTGTTTAAACACGATGACCTGGAGAAGGTCATTATTGCTTGTCGACCAGCAGCCATAGAATCAGGCATCAGTAGTGAGAACCGTGATGCAATATTCAGATACTTTATACAGCGAGTACGCTCTAAACTTCATCTCGTAATATGTATGAGCCCAGTTGGTGATGCGTTTAGACGAAGATGCCGTTTATTTCCTTCGTTGGTAAATAACTCGACTATAGATTGGTTTGATGACTGGCCGAAAGAAGCACTTTTATCTGTAGCATATAATAGCTTAGAGAAGTTTTCGCAAGCAGGAAATTTAAACTTGATTGACAAACTAACAAATATTTGTAACAGTATGCACGAATCAGTCAGTGAAGCGACAAAAAAATTTTATAATCAAATGAGAAGATACTACTATGTAACACCAAAAAGTTACTTGGATTTCTTAAAATCGTATTTAAGAATGCATGAATTTCAAACCAATAAAATCAAAAATGAATCTGACCGTATTTCAAAAGGGTTGGGAAAATTGTATGAAACTTTCAATATGGTAGGACAGATGAAACTGAAATTAAAAGCAATGGAACCAGCACTATTTGAGAAAAACGAAGCTACATTGAAACTAATGAAAAATCTAACTATAGAAAAAGCCAGCGTAGATACAGTACGAGAAGTAGTTCTTTCGGAAGAAGCTGCAGTTAAAATAAAAGCTGATGCTGCACAGGCAATTGCTGAAGACGCACAAAAAGATTTAGCCTTAGCTATGCCAGAAATGGAAGCAGCCAAAGCAGCTTTAGAAGCCCTAAACAAAAAAGATATAAATGAACTTAGAGTATTTAATAAGCCCCCTAAACTTGTTCAAACTGTTATGGAAGCTGTATGTCTATTATTGGAGAAAAAGTAATTGATAGTTTTATAATGAGTAGGAGGTATATACTTGTTATATTTGCATATTTTTGTTTAGAACTGATTGGGCTTCAGCTAAAATAGTATTAGGGGATAGTAATTTCTTAAAAACTCTACAAGAATATGATACAGATAATATTTCTGACAAAATGATTAATCGACTTAAGCCTTACATAGATAATCCGGACTTTAATGAAAAAAAAGTAGCCGTACAATCTTCAGTGGCCCGCTCAATGTGTAAATGGGTTCGGGCCGTGTACAGTTATTATCTAATATATCGAATAGTTGAACCGAAAAGAAAGAAGTAAGTAATTTTATTGCTTAATTATATTTACAGAGTACAAAGTGGTATATCATATTCCAAGTATCCAAGTACTCAAACTTCTATTATCTAATAAATAATAGTTACAAGTGCTTAGAACATAATTAATTAATTACATATTTATTGTTATTAGTTATTAGGTACTTATAAGTTATAACAATATAAAAATAACTACAATGATAATTTTCAATCGTATAGTTTAAATAACATATCCAAAATTTAAAATATTTAGTAAGTAATTACAAAACAAAAAATAAAATGCAATACTTTATTTTCATTTTCATTTTTTGTTAAAAATTCATCGATATGTATTAAAAATAGAGTACAGACTGAATTAAGACCGCAATTAATAATGATAATAAGTAATAACGTAAAGAATATTATATTGGTACTTAATATTATATTATTATACGTTTTTGTTTATAATTGTAATTATTAATATTATTATTAGATCAAATAATTACAATCACAGTATTAAGTCATATGATATTTAAATCATTACCTATTCAATAGGTATTATTATTAACCGGAACCGATAATTTTCTAAGAACCGGTTCATTCCTAATTAATATAAATGCTTGAAATACAATATCACATTATTCTTTAAAATAAAATATATTACCTAATTGAAACAACAATATTTTCATTTTCATAATTTTAGACAACAAGAAGCTGAAGATGAACTTAACATAGTATTAACAGAATTAAATGCAAAGCAAAAAATGTTATCTGACGTCGAAGCACGTCTAAAAAAACTCGAAGATACTTACGACCAGAGTGTTTCGGAAAAAAACAAACTTGAATTAAACATAGGTAAAACACAATCGCGATTAAATAGATCTGATTTGCTAGTTGAAGCTTTGAGCGATGAACAGTTAAGATGGGAAAATAATATACAAGTATTTTGTTACATTTTGCGTTACCTAATGTATTTCAATACAAATTTAATGTTTACGTTATGTTTAGATGCTTTCCCAGAGTCTATTGACGGTGACCGGTGACATTATAATAGCAGCCGGATGTGTCAACTATTTGGGGCCTTTCACAGACGAGTATCGTAAGGATATAACCCATTCGTGGTTACAACTGTTGACTCTATATGAAATAAAACATTCTACAAATTACTCGTTGAGCTCTGTACTAATCGATTCGTTTGAGTTACGCTCGTGGAATATGAGTGGCCTGCCTAGGGATTTGGTGTCAACGGACAGCGCAATAATCGTGACTAGAGCAAATCGATGGCCACTGATGATAGATCCCCAAGAACAGGCAAATAAATGGATCAAAGACTTGGAAAAGGGCCATTCCTTGAGAACGTGTAAAGGAACGGATTTAGACATCATGAACGTAATCATTGATGCGGTAAGATTGGGGTACACCGTTTTGATCGAAGGTCTCGAAGAACATATTGATCCCACACTAAGACCTATATTGGAGAACATAACATTTAGACGAGTATCTTACTTAATTTGATAATCGCACAGAATTGGTCTAATTAATAAATTATTATCAATTATTGTCATATAGGCTGGAAGGCTGTTAATGCGCATTGGTAATACTGACATAGAATATGACGATCAGTTCAGATTCTACATGACAACCAAAATGTCTAATCCCCATTATTTGCCAGATGTATGTATACAAGTTACACTTGTAAATTTCACTGTAACACCTTCGGGCTTAGAAGATCAGTTATTAGTGTAAATATTAGTATAAATATTTATAAACATTAATATCTTTAAATTAATTTTAATACGTATTAATTTTTCTAGGGATGTTGTGCGATTAGAAATGCCCGATTTAGAAGAAAAGCGGACCGAAACAATTGTGAATATAAATGATGATAATAATTTATTAAAAGAAATGGAAGACAAAACATTGAGGATGCTCAATATGTCAAAAGGAAATATATTGGACGATGAAGAACTCATACAGACACTTAATAACAGCAAGGTAGGACTAGATACGTAAATATTTACATTTCCAAAAATGTTTACTTTCATAATTTAATTTTCAGGAAACTTCTATTATCATCGCCGAACGCTTAATCGATGCAGAAGAAACAGAGCAAAGCATCGGTATTGCACGAGAGCGTTATCGAGCAGTAGCTAATCGAGGATCGTGCCTTTATTTTGTTGTAGCACAGCTGTCTGAAATTGATTCTATGTACCAATTTTCTTTAAATTATTTTAGTTCTGTAAGTTATAATAAAACGATATGTTGCATTTAATCTGAAAATATCGTTGTTTGACTTTAGATATTTTGCAATGTGATTAAAAATAGTGACAAAAAAATAAGAATAGATGTTAAAATGCCCACTATGATCGAAGATATTACCAGGGCTGTGTATACAAATGTTTCTAGAGGCCTGTTTGAACGCCATAAATTAATATTTAGTTTCTTGATCAGTGTCAGCATAAATTTGCAAGCAGGAAAAATCACAAACACCCAATGGAACTTTTTGTTGCGTGGACCTATAGGAAAAGTAAAAAGAAAAATGACAATTAAACCAGCAGTGTTTGCAATGACAGAAGACATGTGGAAAACTGTAAACTATATGTCTGAGGTATTTTCGACGTTTAAACATCTTCCTCAAAATTGCACAGGACCAATAAAAATCACACTAGGAGATTTTATTCAAGATATTCATTTAGATCTCGAAAATAATGATATTGTAGTGAACTGGAACTCAAAATTAAATTTATTTGAAAAACTTATGATTATTAAAGCATTTAAAGAAGAAAAATTGATTTTTGCAATTACCAATTACGTTAGCACTGAACTGGGAAAAGCGTTTATCGAAAGTCCAGGCGTTTTGCTTCACTTATTATACAATGACACGTCTTCGACTATACCTTTGATTTTCATTCTTAGTCCAGGTTCAGATCCATTCGTAGCGTTCCAAAAGTTTGCAACGGAATTTGGAATGATAGGTAAGTTACGTGCAATATCTTTGGGTCAGGGTCAAGGTCCTATTGCGGAAGAACTTATAAACGATGGCCAAAGAGAAGGTCATTGGATATTTTTGCAAGTAATAATAATAAAAAAAATATTTAATAATATTAATATTGAATAATTTAATAATTTAATAATAATAAACGTTATGTTTTAAATTTTATTTTCAGAACTGTCATTTAGCATCATCGTGGATGCTCCGTATGGAAAATTTAGTTCAAAATCTAATTGAAAATCCATCAAATATTAATCCTGAGTTTAGACTGTTCTTAAGTTCGATGCCATCAAAAAGTTTCCCTACATTCGTCCTACAAAATTCATTAAAAGTTACAAACGAACCACCAAAAGGCTTGAGAGCAAATATGAAAAGATCATTTACAGACATAAATAACGATTTCTTCGAAAATAATGGTAATTGTCAATATCTTTATTTCAAATAAAATGTATAATATAATGCTCTAATCAATGGCGCGATAGCATTCAGCTCTGATTGGCGGAAAATGGTTTTCGGGCTGTGTTTTTTCCACGCTATCATATTAGAAAGAAAGAAATTCGGGTCGCTTGGTTGGAACATTGCATACTCGTTTACTGATAGTGATCGTGAATGTGCTATGCTATTATTGCATATGTATTGCTTAAATGCAAAAGAAATACCGTGGGACGCCTTACAATACATAACTGGCGAGATAAACTATGGTGGCAGAGTTACTGACTCTTGGGATCAAATAACATTGAAGACGGTACTTTTGAATTTCTTCGGTCCTCACACTCTTGAGCCGGGTAACACACGATGTTATGCTATATTATATTATGTAAATTATGTTGTATTATGTATTAATATCTATGAATTGGTGGTACATGCCTACATCATATTTTTCAGACTATAAGTACTCCGAGTCTGGTATTTACTTTTGTCCAGAATCGGTGAAATGCGCCACCATTAATAATTATCAGCTATTTATAGACAAACTACCGATAATCGAAGAACCGGAAATATTCGGAATGCACGAAAATGCAAACATCGCGTACCAAGTACCTACATACATTTGATTTTAAAATACATTTTTTTATTTTTACATATTGTTATGCTAAAGTATCTGTATATCTATATTATATTAATATGTAATAATTCCATTTATTAGACTAAAGAAACACAAGAGACATTAATGACAATCATTGGAGCATATCCCAAATCACTAACAGGTTCTGCTGGTAAATCAGACGACGAAATCGTTATGGAAATGGCCATTGATATTTCCGAAAGACTTGTGAATGTAATAGATTTAAGTGAAGCTCATTCCACAATAATGAATACAGACAATAAGGGAAGATTGCCTTCATTATCCACAGTACTATCACAGGAGATCGAACGTTTCAATAAATTACTTGACATCATACATAATTCGTTAAATGATTTACGTAAGGCCATAAAGGGGCTCGTAGTTATGTCTGCAGAATTGGAGGGAGTTTACTTATCATTCATAAACAATATGGTAGTAAATAGAACTTATACATTTTTCAAATACGTCTCAAACACATAATAATATCTTAAAAATAACATAGGTGCCGAAAATGTGGCTGAATAAAGCATATCCCTCGTTGAAAGCTTTGGGCAGTTGGGTTAAAGACTTGGCACTTCGATTAGATTTTATCTATGTAAGCGATATCTGCAAATAACCATTACATGAATTAATGTAAATAATTCCAAAATTCCAAAACATCTTAGATCTGGATGAAATTTGGTAGTCCTCCTTCTTACTGGATATCAGGTTTGTATTTTCCACAAGGTTTCATGACTGGATGTCTGCAGAGGCATGCCAGAAAATATGCCATACCCATTGACAGTTTGAAAGTTGATTTTGAGCTTACCCAAACTATTTTGATACAAGAAAAAATTGCCGCTGTGCACGCAGCTACCGCGAAAGAAGACAAAGATGCTTACGAAGGTCTAAAAAAACTGGAAGACGGCGTTTACGTACATGGCCTCTACTTGGACGCCGGGCGCATAGACTTAACTACCAGCCGACTAGTCGATCCCATCCCTGGTAATAATTCAGTTCGATGATCAAAAAAAAAATATTACCTTATTGGAGCTACAAAATTACACAATACTTTTGTATTATTTCTGTTTATTCAAGGTGATCTTTATCCTTCGCTGCCTGTTATACGGCTTGTGCCGACTGCCAATTTGGACGAAAAGAGTTTGAGGTACAATTGCCCTCTGTATAAAACTGCAGCCAGAGCTGGAGTTCTTTCTACCACCGGACATAGTACTAATTTTGTAATTGCTGTATTATTGCCGACTGACTTTCCTGAGAGCTATTGGACCCTCAAGGGCACCGCTCTTATCACACAATTAACTAATTGATTGATTTGATGTCATCGTATATTATACGATATTATTGTGTATACACATTGCGTTTGTTTACTTTACAAACATCAAATATTATATATTTAATATATTTTGTTTAATTCGCATTATATAAATTATCGTTAATATTATATTGTTATAATCGATTTGTATACAATGTTGTCATACTATAATGTAATCTTGGGAAAGTATAACAAAACTACCTATATGTAATTTCGATAAATACATACGACGATAGTTGATACTCGATACTAAGAAAATAAAATAATTACTTGCGTGTTATTGTGTGTTTAAGGCAATATCTACGATAAATCATAACGTATTCAAAATACAAACTCGAGGCTAAAGGAATGGTGTAAGTACTTTTGAAGATTTTTGATGAACTGTTATTTTATTAGGTATATATCTACTCAAAAAAGAATGCTAATGACATATTTTACGTGTATTAAGAAAATCAACATTAATTTACTATAATACAATAATATTATGTGGTTAGTTATTATTTGTTTGTATAGTTTGTTTTTTAATTTCCACGAATGTCCATAAATTGTCTATCTAAAGCGCCGTCTCAAGTGTATTCAAAAATCAAACATAAAACGGTGGCATATAAAAACATTTTGATGTTAATAATTAGACAAGATACTGAGATATATTAAGCACAATTCAACATTTATTAAAACAAAATGTTATAATAGTATAAATATTATTTTTTACTTTTCCGATTGCTGATAGTAAAACACGAAGTGTATGGCAAGTGTCAAGCCATAAAACAATAGGTACCTACTAGGTATGTGGTAAAGAGAATAATTATTATTATTAGAGATAGAATGTTGATGACCTAAAAAACTAAAATCAAGTACTATCAATAGTACAATTTCCTAATCAACACAGATAATTACCTAATTTTTTTTATAAAATATTAATAATTTTTTTTATGAAATTATTAAAAAATTTAAATAATTTCTGAATAAAAACAAATTTTACTTTAAAATTTAAAATTCGTGAAAAATACCTCACATTATACAAAAACTACTAAAATTATAAAAAAAAAAATGATATTAAAAAGCAAAAAACGCATTTATAGCTAAAATGCTTAAAAATAAAATAAAACTTGTATATTTTGAATCAAGGGAACGCGAAAAAAATTTTTAATTAATATAGCATTTTATAGGATCAAAAGAAAAAATGCAAGTAATCAACATCCTATCTCTAGCCATTATACATTTTGTAAAACAATCAAAAATAGTTATACCAATCACTAAACATAGTATTTTAATGAATCTATATAATGGTATAATTATTATTAAACATTAACATTAAATTCGTTATTATAATTCACGGTACACTTTGGAGAAATATTATCTAGTTTTCAAATATAAGTGGTTTAAGACCGAAAAACATAAACGTAGTAAAGTTTTGTCGCAACACACCTTTCAAATTTCACAGCACACGCATTGGGAAACACTAATCTATTAGACAACTATTAATACAATTGTTTTAAACAAAATTAGTAGTCTATCACATTATTGTGAACCAAAAAGGTAATTAATTTTCACAGAACTCGTCATAACTAAATTAATTTACTCTCATTGAACAATATATTTTTTATACGTAAAAACTAAAAACAAAATATATAAATATATATTAATACAAATGCAAAAGTTGTAATACATTGAAACATAAATATACACGTGGATATTATAATTTCTAAGCAATGTACAATAAGATATAACAATTTTAATACAGTAGAACCTCGATTATCCGAACCTCCGTTATACGAACCCTCTATTATCCGAACTGCAATTAGAGTATCCGAACGTTCTGTTATCCAAACATTAAAACTCGTATCCGTGACTTGACTGCAGAAAAGCCCGTTGCAGCTCATCGTCGAATAAAAATCGATAATTTTGTCAAAAAAATATAACAATCATTATACGTTCTTATATGTATGTAATGTATTTCAAATAATGTAATGTATGTAATTCTAATAAAATATCAATCATAATTAATATGTATGTACATATTATAAAATATTTAACTGTTTAAAAAATTTTTTTTTTAATTTCCAATATCCGAATTTTCGCATATCCGAACTAAGTGCGGTCCCAATTAGTTCGGATAATCGAGGTTCTACTGTATTATAAATTTATATCATATAATATCATGTAGGTAGAAACTAGATACTGTTAACGGTGTGAATAAGATTGTATGGTACCAAATAAAAAAAAATTAACCATAATATGTTGAAAATACCTTTATGTATTGTAAATTTAAATAATACTAAATTCATATTATGGCAAATAGTCCTAAATCACTACAAATATTTTTTGAATTGCCTTTAACAAAATAATTTAAGTCCTTATTTTTTGTTTATAATATATCCCAATTTTAAATATTATTGTATTTTTAGTAGTTTTAAGTTATTGTTAAAATATCTGAATTTATTGCCGAGGTGACATTACACGTCTTATGAGGAACATTGTACTAAATTTTCAAGCCTTAACAATTAAAAATGAAATTTTTATACATTTTTAACTGCAAACTAATTTTCATAAATTCGATAATATTAACTTAATATAACAAAAACACTGGAGAATGATATTCAAAATTTTATAAATACTGAAAATACATACTAAAAAATTAATAAAATATCAAGTTTAAATATCCAAGCCATTTATAGCTAAAGATTATAAAAAATAACTACTTCATAAGTATAAGAAATTTTAAACTAAGTAGTACTAAAGAAATTTTTAAAAAACAACAGTAAATATTATATTTTCAAACAATTATTAATTTATTTAATACTTAACAATTTTAATTTCTTGGTGTTTTTGAAAACTAATTTACAATATTTTCAACATCAATTACTTTAATTAAGTCTTTTCTAATATGAAGTATAGAAAATAACTTTAACAGTTGTGTAACATAGAATTTAACTACAATTTTTATTCTTTATTCACTAACCTCAAAGAGCTAATTGGAAAATATGAAGCTAATAGTGACTTTTTACAGATTAAAAAAATACTAAATTATTGTATTACATTGGAATTTTCTTTTGTAAAACCATTTTAGCAAATCTATTGTAATTTGTTCTATATTACATTAAAAACTCCAATTTATATCACATTTGATAGGTGATATAATTTATTTTAAAATATTTTATACTTCTTAATAACAGGTAATTTTTCATCCAAAAATAACCAATATCACACATCAAATAATCTATTCAAATTAAAAAAATGTAATAACAAGTTTAGATTTTGTATTTGTATGTCTATAAAAGTAATTATTTTTATGAGCATAAATAAAAAAATTCTAATTTCTTTGGCCCACCTTTAAGAAACACTAAGATGTATTTTTCAAAATTATTCGTGAATAAGAATTTTTTAAATTTTAAAAGTATCTGTAGATATTTAATTGACAATAATAAAGATGATCTTACATTATTAAATATTAAACTTTTTTTATTATATACTGAAATAGTAAAAAATAATTATTCCCTTATTTATAAAAGCTTATAAAAAGCTTATTAGAGATAAAGAAGTATTAAATGTAGAAAATTAATATTTATCATATGTATATAAATTATGTGTGCAATAATCATGTTAGAAGTGAGAAAAAAATATTACAAATCAGTTCTTAATCCTAAATTTTTATTAAAAATAAATAACCGATTTGAATTTGTAACCACAATTATTTTAATCAAATATTATAAAGGGGAAAAATAATAGGTTCATTTTTTCCTTTATAACTATTAATTAAAATACTAAAGACATGTGTACAACAAAGATATAAGAACAACCATAAATTAACTTAATGTTTTGGGTTATATATACATTTAATTTATGTGTAGTATTTGAGTATCATCTTGTCTGATTTGCATTATAGCTGTATAGTACTAAAAAAGCATATACTAGTTCAATAACAATGTATCTTTTTTCATTTTTATGTTACTACACATAAAATTAAATAAACAAACATCTTCTATGTCTGTATGACAATAATTAATCAATATATTTTTACCACAATTTTTGAATTCAAAATAAATACTTATATGCAGCGGTGTTATATTTTATTCATCATACTAAATGTGAAAAAAAATATAAAAAAAATACTATAGTCCATTTAGCCTCAAAAGATAACAAAACTGTTTGTTTTAATTACTCAAATGAATTACAATCTAAATAAAATTCCATTTGGTCTATTAACATGAATTTCAGAGATGAGAAATAATTTTAACTGCTAAGATACATTCAAGAATTGAAAATAATTTTTACAATTTTTATCATTTTTATTGTTTCAATTTTTACCATGAACTAAAAACGATTTACTTTTTGAACAATGATTTAGGGTTTTGCAGTATTTTGCGGCTCTTCAATACTGACCAGTAATGTCTATGTAGGTACCAGACCACTAAATTAAGAACTCCTAATACCGTGAATGCCTAAACAAAAAATATTATAAACACATTAATTATAATATTAAATTAATATGGGTACTTTCATCAACATACTTTCATGGCAAATAATTTTCTTGTATCATGTTCTGGTTCAGCACACCATTTTAAAAATGTGATAACATCTTTTGCACACTGACTCTGGGTAGCTGGAGTTCCATCTTCATATTCAATAATCTAAAAAAAACAAATATTTCCCTATTATTTTCATTTGAAAACATTTTTTAATATTTTTAAGTGTAACCATGGATCTATTTTAGTTTATACAATCAAAATAATACAAAACTATTTAACAAATGTATTTAAAATTATTACCTCATCATATAATGCTTGAGCCATTCCAATAGCACCACCAGGGAAGTAAGGATTATAATGTTGATTCTCTGCCAATGTAACTCCTGCTGGTGGGTCCATGTAACCAGTCAACAAAGCAAAGATATAATTCTGAAAATTAAGATTAAAAATTAAAATTTATAAGTAAATATTTTTATATAAATATAGTTATTTTTTATTATTTTTTTCTAGTTATGGAAAGTATGAGTGGTTATTTTTAAAATAAGTATTAAAATATCATTCACACTTAAAAAAGTCAAAGTTACGTAATGTTATTGATTGAAAATTTCTAGATAATGTCATACATTTAAGTAACATAATCAAATTAAAATTGTATTTAATCATTGTGAACATAAGTATTGAGTATCTAAAAGATGAATCTATTTTTCAGTGAATGCTAAGAAATTGATTGAAATTTACAAAATATGTAAAATCATAAAAAATTCAGATTTGACAGTGGTCTAGCTTATAAAAACATGCATACAACATATTACTCAACCTTTACCAGGTAAGATAATATTATATAAACATAAGCATCAAGAGATCAAATTGTGATTTATTTTTACTTACCCTAATATTAATAATATTATAATTACAATGATTATTTATTACATATTGTGTAACATAAAACTCAATAGGTTATAAGTTATTATGATGTAAACTAGGCCAGTAATAATACATACAAATTACAATGTTTTTATGTTAGTTCTTTATAAATGCAAACAATCTATTTATTTTTCATATTTAAAAAAATCAACGATATTATGCCAAAAGCAAACATTATAATTGGTCATTGATAGAAGCTTAACAAAATTAATTAATAGAGAAGATTAATCAAAATAACTAATAAAACACATGGAATTGGTATTATTAATCAAGGAAACATTCTATGTAAAGAAATTTATAAAAATGTAGACTATACAATAATGAATACATTATTTAGCTGTGTTAAACATTCATTAAGACATCAAAACATTCCCTTTTCTGTGCACTGTGTAGTGTGTGTGTTAGATAAATTTTCAATCTTCATAAATCAAAGTAACTAATATACACTGTACTATAAATATCCATATTAAGTGTCAATTAAAGATTCATTAGTATAAGTTGCTATTAAACGTATGAAATGAACTACACTGGTACCTGTGTTCTAAGTCAAGACGGGGTAAAAGCCCATGTAATAAAAATATCCATGTATCTTAATATCCTATGTTTGAATACTCATAAATTTGAATAAAATAAAACACTTACAATAAAAGATAGGTAGGTAAAAAGTTTTAAATATAATATAATATTATTTATTAATTACTGATTATTAATTATTGGCACTTTATATGATGTAAGATGATTTATATTTTAAAATATATCTTGATTAATATACAATATATGAGTAATAAATACACAGATATAAATATATTCTATACCCGTATGTGTTGTCTCTGTTATACAACCATAAAACAATAAATTTGCATTCAATAGAATCCATTTTGTGCTCTTCATTTTAGTATTAAAGTCAATTTACCTATTTTTAAACTTAAAGGTAATAATATTATCTAGGGCATCTCATAGGCTTTTATTAATATTTTAATTTTTAAGTGAGTTATATTAATACTTTAAAATGCAGGTAACCCACTTTAAAATTAAAATATCAAAAAAAGCCAATGAGATGCCTTAGATAATGTTATTGCCTTTAAGTTTGATAATAAGTATCTATTATTAGTCATAGGCTTGACTCTAATATTAAAACTAATTAATTGATTCCACTGAACGCAAATTTGCTGTATTACGATTGTAAGACAGAGACAATACATACTGGTATGACATCTTAAATTTACATTTAGTAAAAACCCAGGCTTTAATATATTTTTAGTACTTGTTTCAATGTATTCTAATACTCGTTCATAACCACAACCACTATTCACTAGTCTATCATTAATTTTTGATTAATCATAGATGATAATTATACTTAAAGATAATAACCTCTCCATCTATTCTAGCTTGTGTAATGTAAGTCAAATCTGGTGGGTATGCACCACCATTAGCATAACGAGCAGCTTCTTCATTTGGATAAGGTTTTGGTAACAAATCCGACAATTTTCCAGGTCTTTTGAACATGGCACCGGTTTCATCAGGTCCGTCATCAATCTAAATTTTAATAGACCTAATTATCAAAAAACTCAATATTTATCAAAGTTTATATATTACCAGTTGTTCTGCAGCTTCAGCTTTGGCTTCATCTTCGGTCAAACATACTCCGACTAACTCACGATATGCCAAGTATTCAATGCTATGACATGCTGCACAAACATTTTTGTAAACTTCCCAGCCTCGGCGGACACTACAAAATAGATTCATTAATTTATTGACTAGAAATATTATGAATAACGTGACGTTTACCTTGCATGGTCTAAAGTATCAAACCATCCGTTATGATTCCATTTTTGTTTAGCCACATGAGCTGCATCATTAGAAGCATGAATTGACTGTTCAAGTGCATAAATTAGGGAACTACCACCACCAGCTAACACACCAAAACTGGTCAAAAACTAAAAATAAACAAATTTTGTCTAAGGTAATTTACTTTATGAAATATAATATGGTAAATTTAAATTTTATAGAATAAATGATTTTTTAAACTATGTTAACGAAAACTAGTATGATTAAAACAGTTTTATAAAAAAATATTTAAAGAACAGCAATTAACTCTTCAATAAATACTATTCATAATTAAATATACAATTTTAAAACAAATATATATATATTTATATTACAATGCACTCCAAAAAATTATCGGTATTAAGTAGTTATTAGGTAAGTAAAAATATATTAGCATGTAAATATTGTACATAAGAATATTACCAATCAAGTGATCTATATGCAATTATGTTTATATAATGTAATAGGTACATATTATACATATATATTATATTGTATAATAAATATTTATATTTATATATATATGTATATGTATTATTTAGAGAATTTACCGTGTTGGTAAATGAAGATTTTATTCATTCAATAATAAAGAAATAGAAAGACTACTCTATATTATTATCCATTTCAATCATAATATAGAATTCTGAAAAGTGAGGATTACATCAATTGGCCTATTAACAGACGATATCATTAACAAAACATATTTTAGAAAAATCATTTATTAGTATAATACAGCAGTTATGTTTAGTATATACATGATAAAATTTAAAAAAAAATTGTTTTGAATTTACTTAAACAAGATTAATTCACACTATCACTGTTCATAAATATTATTAGATACCTTAATAAAAAGTAACTAGTATTTACCAGATAGTTCCTTTTAGTTATTTAGAAATTTATTTTAAATATAAAATAATTATAACATTTAATAATAAAAGTTAATATCTAGCTAATCAAACTTTCATTTAATTTCTTTAAATTACGTAATATGTCCTGTGACTTAATAAATAGCTCACACTAAAACTAGTCAAAAACTAAAAATAAAAAAACTGTATGTTTTGTAAGTTAATGACATACATCCTAATTGTACAGATACTTTTATTTACTTTTGATAAATAGTCTTACATATATACTATAAATTGTAATGTTTGAAAATATTTTTTATTTACAGATTTAAGATAAAAGTTTTTTTGAGAATAATCATTAACTATTTAATGATTAAAATATATATATATATATATATTATGTTACTTATTTAAATTTCAAATGAAAATCTGTTGTAGACTGATTTAAGACATAGGTAACATTAACACAACGAGAACATACACATGCATTACATACAACATGAATTAAGCAACCTGCATAATATGATTTGGATAATGATCTTAAATTAATCCTAATAAACCCAGATATCAAAGTCAATAGACCACAGTTTTAGTGTTCGCCCAATTGATGAGCCGTGCAATTAGTGTACGCAATGTCTCAACAGATTACGGCAAAGTATCTATTACAATATGCAGTAGTTAGCTAATCAGACTTTGGAATTCCAAACGATTTAAGTCTAAAAAACCGATCGGTACGATATTAACAATGACAGCAAGTGACAACGGGGATTCGATGAATACCGAAGGAACTGGAGATGTTACGGTGCAACGTTCTAGTAGACCGTCAAACCCGGTATACTTACAAACTTGTGGTTTTTTGACCACCTGGTGGCGGCCTGAAAGAATTTCATCTCGATGACGGCGTCGCTGTTGTCGGCGAACAGAATAAATTGGAATTTACTAGTGACTATTGACTAGTCCACTACAAAAATCGTACGAAAGACTGATAAAGCGTTTTCGTGTGATAACGCGGGGCCCAGCTATCACAACATGATGCGATCGTTGCACACCCACCGACAGTGTGGTTAACCCATGTAGGTACCTATCTGTTGTTGTAACTTGTAATAGCTTATGCCCTATATACGTTTCGTTTACCGTGGGACTATGGGAAGCAGATAACATTTTTTTTTATATTATTATTTTATAATTTATATGCATGCCAAAATACATTTATTCTGTCGCCAATACTGATTCATATTATAATATGACGGTATTAAGATTAACCGATGGGCCCGATAACGTAATATTGTGCAATGTACAATAATCGTTAGTCGTTACCTACGTAAATTTAAGTACCTAAGTAGTTTGTAGGTAGTTAGTACTATATGTGTCTAGGTATACATCAGTGGTGCAAATAGTAAAAATATTTAGGGGGGCTCAAGCCCAAGACATTTTTTTTTAAATTATAATATGTTAGTACAATGTACATTAGTACATATTTTTAAAGATACCTGTATTTCTTCAATTCTGACTTAAGTAGTTAAGTATCATACATAGAACACATACATAACATAAGTATTAATATTATAGTAATACAAATTTATAATTTTATAAATAAACCGATTTATTTCATTAAAAAATAATAATAATAATTTGTAGTTAAATAAATAACACAATTGAACATAACATATAAATAATTAGGTAGGTATATATTTTAATGTAATTGTATATGTCTTTCAGTTTTTTCAAAAATATTTAAAATGTCTTCATTATTGATACTATTGTCATTTTCTATATTCAAAATACTTAAATTACTAAATCTATCTTGATTCATACAAGTACGTAGCCATGTTTTAATACGTCGCATAGCAGAAAATGATCTCTCACAGGTTGCTGTACTTACTGGAAGAGTAATAGCTACTTAAAACATTTTGGAAAAATTTAGAAATACTTTACCATCGTATAATGCCTAATGCTGTTTAATTTGCTAATTAGTTAATAAAAAAAATTTTCTTATTGGTGTAAGGAAAAAATGTCTAATTACAAGGTAAACAATTTTTATTAAGATTAATACACATAATATAATTTTTGAGGGGGCTTTGAGTAATTTTTTGAGGGCTAAGTCCCCCCAAAGCCCCCTTTATTGCGCCACTGGTATACATATTTAAAGTATATATATTATATACATAATTAAATTCACAAACATGTCAATTAACGATTAAAATCTCGAATTTAATGTTAATCACATAATTGGAAATGTATTTATGATAAAAATGACGGCGAAACTATTGGTGAAAATTGGTAAAATAAAGTACATGACATTGATACAAGTTATAGACTAAAGTTGTAATTAGTTACTAATTATCTAGTAATCACAAACTGGTGGTTACCGTTCAAAAACTGCAGTACGATGTAAGTAGGCACTACCGTACTGGCGTACTGGTGCTCAAGTATAGGTACTCAAACTAAGCACCTATGATAACTACGTAACATTGTCTTTTACTCATTCAAACGGAGCACTATTTTTTTCCAATAATTACGATGAGCTCAATATGTGTGTCGACACATTCACGTCGGTGAATGAGAAATCCCAAACGCATGAATGGTCTATATAGTAACCTACTTACCTATACCTACCATCATGTTCACGAATCGCAATTACTAGGTAATTAAATAAATTCGTCCTAGTTAAAAGTTCGCAATTTTAATTACCTACCTACCTGTATGAGAAGATGTGAGATTATTTTTACACAAATAAATTCACTGAAACAAATTATCCAATTATTATAGCTGATATGCTATTGAGCTATCATGCATTTTAGATTCTGAACAAAATAAAAAGTTATATTATGTATATTTTTTTGTCTGTGTGTAGTAAATATATACTGTACTTACGTCCTACACTTAATAAGTACCTAGTCGACAAAACTTTTCGATTTTCAATTTTGAGGACGGTTTGAGATAGCAAATTGGACCTAGTTGATTCTTTCAAGAAATCAAAATTACAAGTATTTTTTAAAATAGTTTGAAAAAAACAATCAAAAATTAAGAAAAAACTTGAATTTTTACAAAAAATCAGTTTTCGACAAAATCAATTTTAATTTTTTTCTAGTTTAACTTGAAAATTAACAACTTTAGATTAGGTACTTCAGATACTTGAAATTTTCACAGTGTTTAATGTTTTAATGTTTATGTAAGAATTTCTTATTCCTTTATACATAATATTATAATTTTCAATTGTTTTCAGTTTTTTTTTTTCTATAAGTGACAATAAAGTATTTATAACTAAGTAAAAATGACTGAAAATGATTGCAATGTTTTATGTTTTTGACAAAAATTAAATTAACTTTAATAACTTAATTACTTAAATAAGTATATAAAAAAAAATGGGTAAGTATCGTATATTATTTTAGCTACACAGTGTTTTAATAATCATACAGATACAATGTATATATTGAGGCGAAGTGATCAGCCAATGTCATAGAATGAATTTATATTTTATTTAGATACCTATATATATAGAAAAGCCTTTAAAGGAGTTCTGAACTTTTATTTTAGATTCTGAACTGAGTGATAAATATATTGATTTTACAATGATGTGTTTTTTTATTTTTGTGTTTGTGATGTTTTGGAGTAGTAATAGTGCTTTGATTTTTAACTTCAGCCGCATTTTAAAAAGAAAAATGAATCTAGTTGGTACTTTAGGTGGGTCAAAAGTAAAAAGTTTCTAGTAGTTTTCAAAAGCGTCAGGAAAAACCCTAAAAAAGTAATGGGAAAACGAGAATTTTTACGCATAGCCAGTTTTTGACAAAATCGATTTTTTAATTTTGCTGGAACTCAAAAACGAATCTTATTAAATACTTGAAATTTTCACCAAATGTTTATATTAGCATTATATATTTACGATTAAATTTTCAAAATATTTTGAATTTTTTTAAGCTATTTGCACACGATATTTCTAAAATGTTTTTCTTAGACAAATTTTATGAGCGTATGAAATTTATATTTTAACTAGATCGAGTAAAATAACGATATATAACAATTACAAAATAAATATAGGTAATAATATAATATATTTTACTAATTATCCTAGACTGAGATCATCTCCGTTCAGAATCGTTTTTCGTATACAATAATACCTGTCATTGCATTCAAATTTAACACATCCATTATAGTGACCTACTCTCCGTCTCTATTGTACAGCAGAGCAATACCCACTTGCCCACTCTTTTTTTTCTGCTTAATTTTTTTTCTATAATCTTTTAAATCTGAACATGCCACACATTTTGCAGTGTAAATTCATAACTATGAGTACCTATAAAAAATTTGGTATTTTTTTAAAGTTATTTTATAGTTTTATCAAATAACATACATAATTATAACAGATTTTGCAAAGAACCAAATAGTGTAGTATATCCAGATTAATTCAAACGTTTAATTTCCCATAACAAAAAAAAAAGTTAAGTCTTCCCTACCCTTAAAAGGATAACTGCATAACTCGAAGTTTATTTTTATACGAGTTCCTAGTGCCTACTTGACACTAGCTGGTGGCATAACACATTGTATAATATTATATTCAGTTTTTTTTTTGTTAAAGATCAAACTAATAAAAGTATTGATTTAATATTGATTATGATTTATGACTTATAGTTAAATTTTAAAATTTATCCTACAACTCATAAGTCAGATATTTTTTCACTAACAATTTACTAAAATAAATAAATAAATGTTGAGACTTCTGCAGAATGTTATAAATGTTGTATCAATACAAATGTTTAACTTCATAGAAAAATAATTGCATAAATTAAGTAGTGTAACTGCAACTGCAGTGGGCTGTCAAGTGTCAATTATAATTTATAACTACTGTATACATATTTATCAACAGTTTTAAATAAAAAATAATCTAATACTAGATCATAAATCTAGATACAAAATAATTTTCATATGATTTCATTTACTTATTAAAAAAGCAAATTAAATTTTTAAACTGAATTAAGTTACTAATTTTTTCTATATTGACTTTAAGTCTAGCAAGTTAAATTTATTATTCGTTAACTATTAAATTCTATCTAAATAATTTTTTATCCACATAACTTAACTTAACTCCATCTAATTATTTTGATAAGCTGACCCACCTTTGATGAATTATGTACATTTCATAACAATATGCAATTAACTTAATTTTTTTAGTAGACTTAGTAATTTAAATACATTTAAATATTTTGTAGCCTTAGAAATATTGTGTATCTATCAAGTTTTTTTATAGATCTTGTTGAATCTAAATTCTTTTTTATCTATATTTTAATACAGAGCATGTAATCTACATATTAAATTTATAAATAAAATAATATACTATTATGATTCCACTAAGTGAGATAGCAATACAAATTAGATAATATTTAGACATTTAGTCATTATCTAATACTAATAAGTAGATATAGATAGTATATTTCAAGTGGATATAATATATAGCTATAATAGTCAGTCATCGAGAGGGTATACCATCAAAGATTATAATTAAAAATGGTTAAAACTTGCTTAAATATTAAATAATTGAAAAAAAAACTAACATACAAACACTAATCCCTAGCTTACCATAACATTTGAATATTTGATAATAGGTCAATTCACTGTAATAGGATGTTAGCACACTGTGTACTCTCTTTGGCCCAGCTCAGCACTAACAAAACGCATTTATGCAAAATCATTTTTTTTTTTTTTAAGAGAGAAATCTTTAAGTAAAATAAAATAACACATTACAAAAATTATAGAGAATAATGTTCCTTTTTAAATCATGACATAATATTAATTTATACAAATTATCTCAAGCTCTCAAAAATCAATAAAAAAAAAACATAATTTTATAAGTGTTTTACCCGTGTTGTACATGGTCTGAAAGAAAATTAATATTGTACTGACATCTAAACAAAATTTATTTGCTGAATGTAAATTTGGTTTATTACTGTGCTGTGTGGATCTCAGACCTCTAAATTAACTAATACAAATATAATGTGAAAAAATTTGTTATTTCCCATATAGTGTGTCTATTTATTTTATAAAAATAAAGGAGAGAAACTAATTTAACAAAATTATTTCATAGATAGTTTTATTGGATTTTTAAAAAGTTGATTTGATATATATGAATCGCTAAACACAAAAAGAGCACATTTTTAAGATGTAAAATATTTCAAAAAGATAAAAATCTTAATAAGTCTGAAAAATATTGAATAACAAATTGTATTACATAATAATATAGTACAAGATATTCTTATGTTTCTACAATTTCTTTAAGAAATATTATAATACTCTAGGTATGAGTGATTTCGCATCAAATTACTATACATTTTAATAAAAATATAATCCCTAGTACATTTATATGTTGATATGATGAGTCACAAACATTTTATTTTTAAACTTTATTTAATAAATTAAACAATTTATTAGTGAATTATTGGACTTTATTTATATGTAAAATTGAATTTAGCTAGAAGTATTTTAGTTTGCAGCTACTCTGTGTTTAAATTGAATATAATATTGGAAAACGAGGTAGTTTAGTATATTTTGCTATAGTTGTTTACAAATTTTTCATTTTGCTTTCAAGGATTAGTTAACTTGAAGTATACATTAGTTTTTGAATGTACATTTTAAAATGTTCATGACTTACTTAAAAATAACAATATCAATAATAAGCTACATGGGGCCCTGGATAATCATCTTATCTTTAAATATTATAATAGGTCAGTTCACTCTAATATCAAAACTAACAGCACAATATTGAAACTGGTGAACAAAAATTTGCTATGTCTCACGTGTGTAAGATGGAGACAACACATGTGGGTACTACGTCCTCTTAAGAATTATACCTATAGGCTTTTTATTCTTTTTTTCAAAATACAGTATGATAGAATTTTATCAATAAATTCGCTTGCTTAAAGTTTCAAATTGGCCAGATACACATTCAAAATAATATTCATATATTAATTTTTTTTTATTGTTGTATGTAATAATACAATATAAATGTTGATAACTACACTTTTGGGGAAAAAAAATCATAAAATATATCCATTAAAGTAATTTTTCTGTAAATTAACATTTTTAATTATTTTTTTAAGAGTACTTTAATATTAGTGCATGTGTTTTACTAGCACAAAAATCTTGTATTTATTAGTTTTAAATTTGATAATGTTATAGTGTTTTTGTAAATAATTAGACATGCGGTTTTTCTCTGAATAGCAATTCAATTATATTCTATAGAACGGACAAAATATGAATATTTTAAATTTATTGAAACATTAATATGCATCTATGATAAATTACTCGAGTATAATATAATTTAGTGAATTTTTCTACTGTCAATTATAAAATTAAAATTTGTTTTCTACAATTAGCATGAAATAAATATTACTACCAATATATAAAATATTACAATTTAATAATACTAATTTATAGTATTGAATTGTAGATGGATATTATAAATTAATTTTAACATGGAAAAATATTCAATTTCTTTGTGTCATTTTATAGTTGATTCAATTATTATTGTTTTTAAAACTAATTCCACTACTGAGTTTTAAAAAATATTTTAATTTTCATGTATATATTTTATTTTTATTTATAATATGTAGATTTATTAAAAATTCTAAGAAAGTTTGAAATGTTAATCTAAGACTGGTTTATTACCCCACAATGCAAAGAAGTTTGGTATATTAAAAAAAAAAAACAAATAAAAATTAATCAAGATTTGGCATAAGATATATAACATAACAATGAACTTCTGTTATTTAAAAATTAAATATGATTGCAATAAATATTTTATTAAAAACTTATTTTGATTTGTTCATTTAATCATAAATGTGATGATTATAATTCATAAAAAATCAACTTAAAAAAAAATATGAAGTGTTTGTAATAAACTTAAAATATATGTTTAAACAAGATGTAATATTAGCTATCTTTAAATACTATCATAATTCAAGTTTATTTTTATATGAAAAATTGTTTTATAATTGAAATTGCTATAAAGTTTATTTTATTGACACTTATAACTATTTGTTGAACACGAAAATCTTAAATTTTCCAGAAAAAAATAATATTATTTTTTATTTTTACTAATTATTTTGAATCTAAGCTCAATACTATTCATTTACAAAACCCCCCCATTTATAGAAATTAAGTTCAAGATAAAATAATAAAACAACTATTTTCATTAAATTTGTTTTTACATAAAGCATAAATATATTATACCATATAGTTATTTAAGAATATCCAATTTTAAACCATAAAACAACTATTCTCTAAAATTGGACATTCAATACATTACATCACATGATATCCTAAAAAATGATCAGTTTTAACTTTTATCCCATAAAACAAAACTTTTTTTCAAAACTTATTTAATAATTCATATGCAGGATTGAAAGCAGTACAAAGGTAAATATTATTTAGATAAAAATGATTTCAATAAACAAAACAATTTAATAACAATTATATATAAACAGGGTTGATAATAATATTATTAACTGCTGTCGTATTTCAATAGCATGGATGGAAATAGTCTAAATGATACTGTACAAGACTTATATAATACCTATGATATATGTTGTTAGTTGTTAAATATTGTATTCAATGACAATCTAGTAGGCAAACAGCAAATGCATTTTATAATAATATATTAAATAATTTTAATAGTTTTAAAAAAAACTTGATATTAAAACCTTTTAAAATTATAACTAATATTGGATTATTTTTCAAACTTTAATTGTAACAGTTGTATACCAGAAGGCTATATAATAATAAATCATGTACAAACTCATTATCAGAATAAATAATGGAGTGATAGGAATACTAATTACTAGTAGTAATAAAAATTAATGCTTCTGTATAGTATGGCCAGTGAATAGGATTTGTATGCTCTAGAAAATTAGTTTTTTGATAAACAATTTCACAAATTTTATTGTAGAAGTTAACTTATAAAAATTGAATATTTTTAGACAGAACTTGAACAATAAAATCAACATAGGATGTTTAAACAAAAATGAATATCATAAGTTTTACTACTATCTTAGGACCGTTTACTTTTTGAACAATGGGCTTCGTAAAATCTTTCGATTCTTCAACACTGACCAATAATGTCTATGCAGGTACCAAACTACCAAGTTGAGCACTCCTAAGATAGTAAATGCCTAAAAAATAATAATTATTATCATACATTTTTATCAATCATAAATCAATATAAGTACTTTAACATACTTTCATGGCAAATAATTTTCTAGTATCATGTTCTGGTTCTGCACACCATTTTAAGAATGTGATAACATCTTTCGCACACTGACTCTGTGTAGCTGGAGTTCCATCACTATATTCGATAATCTAAAAAAAATATATTTGAATTTATATTTATCATTTTTATAAATATATAGGTAATTACCTATATATTAGCATATTTGTAAGTGATAATTTATAACTATTGTAAATAAACATATGAAATAAATAATCCAAAAAGTCTTTACCTCATCATACAAAGCTTGAGCCATTCCAATAGCACCTCCAGGGAAGTATGGATTATAGTGTTGATTTTCTGCTAATGTAACTCCTGCGGGTGGATCCATGTAACCAGTTAACAAAGCAAAGATGTAATTCTAAAAATTAAAATATTTCAATTAAAATGTTCAAGTAAACAGTAGTTTAGAAATTAAAAGATCCTGATTTTTTTTCATTAAGTTATCATTAAAATAATAAGTACTATAATTTCACAATTAGATCAAAATAAATAACTGTTCTAAAAAAACCAATGATGTATTGAAGTGTCAACTTACAAAAAGTAATATTAAGAAAGAAGTACATTTTAATCTTAAAAACTACTTGTAGGTATTTATTCAATTAAATTAATAAAAAAATGTAAATTTGAAAAGATGATTATGTATCCATCATTACTTTTAACAAATTTTATAAAATAATCTATATGAAAACAAAAAAAAAAAACTTAGAAAACTACGGAAGTCAATTTGCTGAGTTATGATTAGAATTCAGATTTGAAAGCAAAAGTTTTTTTTTTTAATAATAATTAATAATGATAGAAAAATAATTTTTATTTAAAATTGTGTTTTATTCAATATCTAAGATGATATATATATTTTTTGTCATTTTTACTAATAAATTCTTTTTTTTATGTTTAATTTTCAATTGATCTGTTTAATACATAATATACGTATTAACAAATAGATACGAGCTAGCGAAGACGGTGCAATGTCAATGTTATGTTTAAAATTAAAAAATAAATGAACAATGACAATTTAATAAATAGTTATCTTAATTTAGATAATTATTTAAGTAAGAATTACGCCCCAAACTTTGGTAGACATAGAAAGATCATTTTCTCTGTACAAAAATACTTTGAGCCTAAACTATCGATGTTGTACTGAAGACAGTTTATTTAAATACATGGTAATCTATTTTTTTTTTTTTTTTTAGTACAACAACTACTTAAACCAACTAGTGAAAACTATCTAATTTTTTAGTAATTAGTATTTGCTTTTTTTCACATATTAAATGCATTTTTATTCATTATATTGTCCTTCAAATCCAAATCCTGTGTATGACAATGTCATGTTTTTGAAGTTAATTTTTCAAATTACAGTAAGAAAAATAAAATAAATTTTATCAAAAACTGGTTTTGTACTATTTGATTATTTTAAGTTTCTTCTAAATTTATCAAAAGAATTAATGAGATAACATTTTCTTATAGAAACAAAAGGTTGAAGTATTTTAACTAAAAAAAAACACATTAAAACTAATACATTCATCGCTTCACTTTGAATCTAAAAAAATACCTCTCCATCTATTCTAGCTTGTGTAATGTAAGTCAAATCTGGTGGGTATGCACCACCATTAGCATAACGAGCAGCTTCTTCATTTGGATAAGGTTTTGGTAACAAATCCGACAATTTTCCAGGTCTTTTGAACATGGCACCGGTTTCATCAGGTCCGTCATCAATCTAAATTTTAATAGACCTAATTATCAAAAAACTCAATATTTATCAAAGTTTATATATTACCAGTTGTTCCGCAGCTTCAGCTTTGGCTTCATCTTCGGTCAAACATACTCCGACTAACTCACGATATGCCAAGTATTCAATGCTATGACATGCTGCACAAACATTTTTGTAAACTTCCCAGCCTCGGCGGACACTACAAAATAGATTCATTAATTTATTGACTAGAAATATTATGAATAACGTGACGTTTACCTTGCATGGTCTAAAGTATCAAACCATCCGTTATGATTCCATTTTTGTTTAGCCACATGAGCTGCATCATTAGAAGCATGAATTGACTGTTCAAGTGCATAAATTAGGGAACTACCACCACCAGCTAACACACCAAAACTGGTCAAAAACTAAAAATAAACAAATTTTGTCTAAGGTAATTTACTTTATGAAATATAATATGGTAAATTTAAATTTTATAGAATAAATGATTTTTTAAACTATGATAACGAAAACTAGTATGATTAAAACAGTTTTATAAAAAAATATTTAAAGAACAGCAATTAACTCTTCAATACTATTCATAATTAAATATACAATTTTAAAACAAATATTTGTATACAATGCTCTACTTTTTTTAAATGAATATATGTAGTAGATTAGTAAAAATAAACTAATACGTATTTACAAAAAAAGTGATCAAGTGACCTACATAATACACATAATTGTATATATCCTATGTATAATGTAATATATTAGTTTGTTTGAATTCCCCAATAAAAGAAGAAATATATTTAATGTAATAGTATAATAGCAAAATCAGTAGGTAGTTGTAGTAGTTATAAAAGGCACATACATGTTTAAGTTAAGAAAAAAATTATTTTCAAATTTATTTGAATTAGGACAACTCACACTATCACTGTTCATTATTATAGTTAGGTAACTCAATAAAACAAAACTTATTTTATATTTACCAAACGTCTAAATAAATATTTTAAGGAATGTGGAAATTAGTTTTTAATATTGAATAATTATATTTATTAATAATAGTTTATATCTAACTAACTAAACTTACGTTCCATTTTTAAAACCAAGTTTTAATATATTCTATGATGTACTTTATAAATTTAAAATATCAAGACGTATAATGGTATAAATATTTAGGATCATATTCTATCTACATTATGCTGTAAAATAAGTTTTGAATATAATTAAAATATAAAATTGAATACTTAAATAATGTTTTTTTGACTGTTTCATTTAAAAACCAAAAATCTATGTATGTATTCAGTAATTTGATGACCAACCAAAATATCATGAAAATATTTCTGAAAATGTCTCTAAAGAAAATTTTCTTTTGAAAGGTTTCCAAGTGGAGTTATGTGGTAAATAATATGAAAGTTGATTGGAAATAATGAAACATCAAATGTCATAGAAACAGAAATATATTTCAGCCTTGTGACTATTTTAAATATTAACTAATTAATAAGTACTCAAGAAATGCATATATATATATATATATATATATAATATATAGGCATGTTGATAACAATTTTTTTTTTTATAAGCCATATGTATTACGAATAAATAGTATTGAAATAAGAACATGTTGTGAGTGCTATAAGAGATATTTAATAATACATTTTTTGATTGTACATATTTTATACTATGTCAAGTATATTAATATAAACATTATGAAGTAGAATTGTAAAATTTAAACGGAACATTTCAATTACCAATCACATTTAGAACTATTGACCTTAAAACGCTGTAATTGACCATCAAAACATACAATGTGATAGACTCCAGATTTACAGTAAACGGGTGTTGTCGGACGTTAGGCATGCCGTGACAGCCACAGAAACTTGGAATACCTAATCCACAACCAAAGGTGGACGACGTGTAGCGTTAATGGTTGGGTGATAAATAATTGTATAAACGGGAAAACACGAGCTACTTACAAATTTGTGGTTTTTCGACCACCTAGAGGCGGCCTTAAAAAATGAGAAAGTGCTCGTCATCGATGCGGCTGCGACAAGACTCGGCAATCAGGACGGTAGTAGATCAACGGGAAACGTCCTGGAAGGGCTTCTTAATGTAACGCCCGCCGGGTCGTTGTCGGCGAAGATGGTTAGAAATGAAGAAAAATTGGCTCCGGGACGGCCTCAAGAAAACGGATAAGGTGGAATATTTCACCAGCCAAGACGTACGACCTACAGCTGTATCCGATAGCAAGGGCACAGTTGCAGTGTGACCAACGCTGAAACGATGATCGCCGTTCGACATGCTGATAATGAACGCCGGTGATAATATCACAAATGGGCCGCCACCACCACCACCACCCATCAATCTATTCACTGTCGACACAACCTCAGACAATCGCTCAAACTATCGGCCTACTACGTTCGTGACCTTTAATACAAATTGTGGAATACAACGCAGTATCACTATAATGTGTAGTATATACTCAAAGCCCTAACTCGATCGGTCGAAAAACATTCGCGACTGCAACGCAGTGTTTCTATATAATACAGTACTGCAGAGGCAGATATTGATTTTTCTTTTACCGATGATCGAGGATAATGTTACCTATTAATCTATTATGGTTTTAAAAATTTGATTTTTTTTTAATTTTGTCAACTTTAGCGGATTGGAGTTAGGGAAATCAGCTATTGCGTTGTAGCGTGTTATGATACTTGAGTATTTTCTTCCTCAAAATAATTATACCTGTATCGCACAATCGGCACAATTTTTTAAATTTATTCATTTTCATACTTAAAAAAAGAATTATTTAGTTGTATTTTTTTATAATTTGCCAAATTTTTAATTTTATCATATCAATTAATCAATGATTTT
Organism: Rhopalosiphum maidis; assembly: GCF_003676215.2. Classification (NCBI taxonomy): domain Eukaryota; kingdom Metazoa; phylum Arthropoda; class Insecta; order Hemiptera; family Aphididae; genus Rhopalosiphum; species Rhopalosiphum maidis. The sequence goes on from NC_040879.1 coordinate 68,608,883, forward strand.
AATTTCCAACTATAATAATTTCTATAACATTTTTATAAAACAATAATTAAAATTAGTAGAAATACAATATAGCATATTAGTATAATATTTAGTATTATCGATTTAAAAAAATATCAGTGCATTTTCAAAAGTAAATAGACAATAATATAATACATAATAATATATTATACATTCACCATTTTTCGTGAATAATTTTTTATTGTTTTTTATAGGAGTCAAAAGAATAATTATATTATTATATATTATGTTATAGCATATAGGTAAGTATTATTATAATAAATAATATTTCTATTAAAAGAAACTTTTCTCCGTTAGCTAATTTATAAGGTATAATAATCATGTAAACATTATAAATAACATTATATTAATATAATATTGTATTCACTTATAACTCAGGGGCATTATTTAGGGGAATCAGGGTGTGCGGTTGCACCCCTTACTTTTAAAATAGTTTCAATTGACCTGCACTCTGATGAAATAATGCATGATTTTTATTTATGACTTAAATTACATTGGTTATAAATTGGCTTATGGACTCGTAGCTCTAAAAAATACCCAAATATGTTCTAAAATATGCACCTAAAAATAACCGTACTAAGATATGACCTCAAAAAATTAGGTATAACAAATATGTGGTAAAATTAAATATTTATTTTATTAGAATTTTTAATATATATTAAAATATTACCTTTCTAATAATACTTTGAAAATTACACTGCACAATAAGATATTTCCTGATGTTTTCAAACGTTAATCTACGACGATTACTTGATAGTTGGTAGTTAATTTTTATACACGGAAAAACTTCTTTCGACATCTACAGATGACATTGCAGCATATACATAAAATAAACCAGAACCTTCCATATCTTCATCTTCGCCGCTTAAATTTTTTGAAATTTTTCATAAAGTTTAGAAACCAGAATTTTTTTCTAAAACGTCATTTAACTTCTGTACGACTGCCTTTTCTACATTTCAAGTCAACAATTTTATTTTTCGTATCTTCGACCGTTTTTAATGAATCAGATAATTTTATTCCTTTCTTTTCCAAAAATGTTATGGATTTGGGTAAAATATGTATAAAATATAGTTAATTATCTATAGTTTTTAATTTTAAATTAGAAAAATTTGTCAAAATAAGCATAATAATTTTAAAATAAGCACTTTCCATCAAAATCTATCAAATACGCAAAAATATGCACATTTAAAATTTAGATCTGATATCATTACATCGAGAAATGAATTTATTTCGCACTCTGCTATATTTAACAATAATTAAAAAAAAGTATGCAAATGCTACAAGTCCCTAAGCCTAGTTATAAACAAATATTGTGCTATACATTTTTATTGTATTTTAGTTTTTAAATTGATTTTTACTACTATGAGTTATGTTGATGTATTGGTTCGGTTCATGATGTATGAAAATAATTAGAAACAGGATAATGTACATGTATGTAGTATATCTATTTTTATATGGCCTGGTAAAATTTCAAAATGGCCTGCTTGATACCTCGCACACCCGAAAAAAAACTTGAAATGACGCTCCTGTTGTAACTTTATCGTTATTGATGCAAAAATATATACCAGCTTATCACATATTCACATGCAATTATTTTAAATCATAAAAAATAATAATAATACTACTATATAGTCAGATAGTTTTTATGCGTATATAATGTTATAATATTGTATTGCTATAATTATTATAATAATATAAATTCATTATGATGATATAAGTTAGGGGTCATCAATAACTGGAGGACCGCGAACACTTTTTTACGGACTCTTATCCGCAAAGTAGATTATACGATTTTTATAATATAAATAAATACAAATTATAAGTGTGTCATACGTATAAAATTTATACTACGACAAAAAAATTAATTAATCTTTATTGAACAAATGTATAAATAAATCAATATTAATACTAATTTAAAAAAAAATTTATTTGTTAACGTGTGTTAATTATTAAAACTATTAGGGACCGCGGCCAATATATGGTAAGTTTCAAAACGGACCTTCATTGAAATTAGTTGGTGACCCCTGATATAGGTACTTAATAATACTTTTTTTCATAAATTTAGTCATCTATATACCTATTGAAGTACTGAACATTCTAATATAAATATTTTCTGAATTCCGGAAACTTTTGAATTTATTATACCTAGCTAAGTATGCTAAATAGTTGAAAAGTTCGAATAGATGGGTTTTTTTTTAAATATTTTAATTGGACTATACTTAGGTATTATATGAAATAGTCCTTTTGACACATTTAAAAAAAAAATTACCACTAACAACAGCTGTTTTAATATGGTAATACGAACTCGCAACTATATTTATTAAAATGTGCTATATAAGTATCTGATAATATTAAACAGAGTAAAAACAAAAATTAATTAAATCAATATAACATATAATATAATATAAATACCGGGTTAGGCACGTATTATAGGTATTAAGGTTTAAGGGCCCTTAATTTTGAGTATTTTAAACAGTTGAAACTCCAGATTAAATAAACTTGGTTTAAAAATTATACTAAGTTTAAAATGTGTCATGTTGTTCAATCGTAGCTTAAACTACAGATAGTTAAACTAGGTTTATCAGTGCGGTCAGCGGACTTTATAAACTTTGAGAGAACTATACCACGTTAATATTATGATCAGTATAGAGTTAAAATTACTCAAAATGTTAATATTCGTTTACTAAATCTAATTCAATTTATATTATTTTCCTCTAAACTGGCACGCTACTTTGTGAATTACAAATGCTTTAAACAAATTTCTTTTCGGAATGATGATAACACCAGAGATACCTAATTATGCATTATATTTATAGTATGTATAAAAATATATATTGATAAAATTGAAAATTGAATCTGATTTATAGAAAAACCAATTTTGGTCCACGCAGAAATCGTATTATTATATTAATGCACATACAAATATTGGCCACGCATTTCTGTGACCCCCTATGTTATAAAGTTGCTGCAATAACGTAATACTGAAATTTAAAGATAAAACATTTACCCTTATGTATAATAATATACCCATATATACTCAAACAAAGAAATAATCGATTTGTAATTAATATTATTGCAAGAGTCGAGCGATAGCATCAGGAAATGGGTGTGTACCTAACATGTTTTATTTGAAATCGTGCGAGTGTGCGACTGTCGTCAAACTTTTTTTTTACTTTTTGTTTTTAAATAGATACATACTATATTTTATCAGTATAAAACATTAAGCAATATATATAAATATAAGAGATTATCAACGTGTTTTTCTGCTTTGATTAAGTCTGAAAAAGATTTTCTAAATTTTAATCTTTTTGACTAGTAATTATTCATTAATAATTTATTTAAAAAATATTTTAATATGTACCTTACTATGTTAAAATCTTTACATTTTTTGTTTGTAAGTTTTTAAATATTTTTTTTACAAAATCTTAATTATTATTATTTTTGCCATACATATCGTGGATTTTATTTATGAAGATTAAATTATACTTGCTATAATTCATAATATATAAATATATTTAAAAAAGAAAAATTAAACAATAAAATCGAATCGTTAAAAAACTTGGATGATAATAGCTACAGCATAAAATATTGTTACAGATACTATATTATTTTTTCTAATCTGTATTTTCATTTATAAAAATTAAACTTACATTTATTAGTTATTTCATCACAAAGAGAAAATAAGAATTGTAAACCATTAATTTAAATTCTTTTTAATTATACACTTATTATTAAAATAGTTAATAAATTATAATGTTAATACTATAGTATAGTAAATTATGGTGTAGGATGAGTATTAGAATGTGTACATTTGTTAATGTTTATATAACTTATTATAAAAAATGTTTGTGTTAATTTTTTATTACAATCATCTATATAAATTATGATATAAAAATATCAATTACAAGTTTTTTTTTTAATATTCAAACTATAAATACAATATTTATCAATATTATAATCAAAAAGAAGAAAATTAGGTAACTGATTTGCTGTACTATAGGTGTTGAGTATACTTAAATGTCATCGATGATCAAGTTTTTTATGCTAATCACTACAAAATTATCGATTCTACATGCTTTAAAATATGTAAACTTTCTTCTAAGTATCCGCTTAACTTAGTTCTTCATTAAAAAAATTAATGTTCTCAAAAGTGATAGATCATAAAATATAAAATAAATTAAGTATTTTACTTCTTCGAATGATAGCATCCATTTTTAATTTCATATTCTGAAGGAGAATATTTTTTGAAGTATTTTGATGTACATAAAAATTGAAATTCAGACGAGTAGTTCTTGATGTATAATTAGGTTCTATATTTATATGCAATTAAAATCCATGCAATATCATAACTATGCAAAAAAATAAGGAACATTTTTTTTTTATTTATTTATAATAATAATAAAGTATTTCATTTTGAGTAAAAATATTAGACAATCTAAATTATTGCATAAAAAATTACTAAAATAAAATTCAAAATAACATTATGTCTATGATATTGTCTTTAAAAGTATTATACTATTTATATTAAATTATTATTATGCAGCAAGTACAGGCATGAGGTAATAAAAATTGATTTCGAGTTTTGAATTGAAAACTTCTACGGTTTTATGATAATTACGATTCTACGATTGGAAAAACTTCTTTCCGTGTTACAAGATACAATTAGAGCATATTTGAAACAAAACAAATCTTTAATTTAATATAATAGTTCCTCATCTTTGTCACATTCTGTTACTTTACCGTTTTATGCGCAATCAATTTTTTTCAATGTAGGATATACACAATTTTTTGACAGAACATTCGTAAGTTTGGATTCTCTTTCTTCTAAATTTTTTAATTAAATTGCGTTGAAAAAATAATAATACAAATTTATGTAAAAAAAAATATTTTCATAATCATAAATAGATTTAGAATCACCTTGTATATTGTATATTATTATAAATATATAAACTATCTATACAAAAATTGACGTGAAATTACAAATTTAAAAATACAAGCAGTTGTTTTAAGTGAACACTGAACATATTATCGATAAAAAATGTCACTGACTTGGTAAATTTGAGTAGGCGTAGACTATTACATGTGTGCGTAGAACGGGCGTAGCCAGCTGGCGACTGTGCAGATTAAAAACAGCTTGTTTAATGTACAACTTCAAGTTACTACTCTTAAAATTAATATATAAATATTTGAATAGTTTAAAAATGTTTAAAATAAAATCTCAATCAATCAAAGTAGGTAAATAATATTTGACAGTAAAAAATACGCTGTTATCACTTTATCAGTTTCAAATGTATAGTGGTAGAGCGGGGAACCTGCAGATGCCTATTTTAAGTGCGAGAAAAAAATAAAATATCTAACTAGTGATCTAAATATATCAGTGATGATTTTGAAAATATTTATTTGTTGAGGTAACTTATTAATGACCATCACCATTCACCTTCCCACATCTCAGGTATAGAAATATCTACGAAAAACGATTCTGAGTGGAGGCTGGGTTAGATATTTTATAATAATAATTGATATTACTATAAGTACCTATTAGTATAAGAAATTAAATTTTATATTTATAAATTAATGCATTTGAATTAGTTTTTAATAAAATTGTTGCGTATATTATATTAGTCATTAATATTACTCATTATTATTTGGTATAATTTTATGATGTAATAATATAATATCATAACTAACTTTTAACTATTTAACTTTAAATTAAACACAAATGTACCTATAATAGTATATAATTTATAGGTTTAAAGTCTATATTAAGACGTATTTAATACGTTTCCTTTTTTCATACAATGTATAATTCATATTTTATACCGTTGACATTTATCGGCTACAATAATATACCTACTTATTAATGGGGTCTATATGCATAAAATATCTCTACAATTTTAATGCAGCTCATTAAAATCATTAATAATTACTAATCAGTAATCAGTGTAGAGCAAAAAACTATGATTAACTGATGATGAATAGTTTATAAGAATTATTTCTATAACTAAAAATATATGAATTTCATTTAATATTCAACCATCGAACTGTAAATCATGAACTACTCTATGGACCAATATAATATAATAATAATTTCAAATATATTTTAAAATTATTAAAAATCAAGCTAAACCAAATTAATCGTAGATTCGTAGATAATAACTAACTTATTAATTACGGAGTACCTATGATTGAATTACTAATGATAACTTCAATGAATGTATATTTATTGAAATTTCTTTATCAATTTTAAATTATAAAAAATGTAATCTTTAAAAACTTTAGTAATTTGTAAATCAATAATCTTAGTTATTTGCTCACACTGTACAATATCGTGCGTCATGAATTTATAAATTATTGATAGTAGCATATGGATATAAGTAAATATTTTGTTGTAATAAATCGTATCATACTTTATAATTGTTTGTAAACACAGAAAAACATAAATTGAAGACATTTGATTTGAGGAAGAGCGGGGAGGGCTATATTTAAAAGCTCTTCAATTGTCATCTATTACCCATATGGTTAAAACACTAAATGCAACGCGTGTATTTGTATGAAAAATTGGGTATAACTACTGTAGGGATAGGTAGTTAAATACTTAAATATAAATATATGACTACACGCCTAGATATTACGAAACTATGATAACGTAAACCATTTATATAACTAATATAATAGGTATATCGACATGTCGCATTGTCACTCGACTATTTTACGAAGGGATTACTGGGAATTCTCAAATGTAAAAATAGTTATAGATAAACAAAAATAAACAATGCATGTAAGTAAATTGCTTATCTTACAAAGAATTTGAAAATCTTTGAATAATAATAGATGTGCATTTTGGCTGATTGATAAGCCACGCCGTATACGTTATTCTGGAAAAATTGGCGGCGCGTTTCAACGGAACTATACACAGAGCCACAGAGGTGTCGAGGCTTGTTCAAGAATTATATCATCAAAATGTAACACATCATTTGCAAAATGAAGTATTAGCACTGTAGTGTATTTAGTATTTTAGTACCTTCATACTGCATTGATCGTAGCCATAGGCGAAACTACGGGTCAGGCCAGTCAGGCTATGGCTTGACCTATTACTGACTAAAAATTTGTATACATATACTATTAGTAATTATTTAGGCATTAAAAATAATTTATTTATACATCTAAACGTATACATTTGTAAGTTTTATATAATACTATAATATCATTTATAGTATATATACTATATAGGTACAAATGAGGATTATAATATAACATAATAAAGTGATTTTTTTTTAAAATGATTAATAGAATATTTATTTAAAATTAAAAACTTTATTTTTTGCATATAAAATTTGTGAAATTTTTCGTTTAAATGTTTCGTACCTACTACACGATTATTATACTGCTCGTACCTATTAGAAGTGTACGAATATGTGGACTTGATATAAATTCTTATATTAAAAAATTGTACATACTACAAAATATGAACATAATAATAACATTTATTTTTAACATTAGTTATGGAAATATGTAGTCGAATAATCGGTTTTAATAATTATTGTTTAATTTAGACATTTGACTTTATTTTTATGTTATAGCAAGTATTATTAGGTTTAGATATTTAATTTTACGTAACAAGTCGCCAGTCGGTAATGTTTGTTACGTGGTGATATACCCATAGAAAATTATTGTCAATTGACAATTATACGTACTTTAATATTTTCTTATTATTTCTTTTATTATAAATTCATATTGTTATCATTGACCTGCGACAGCGGTTATTTACAAGATTCTGCGTTTAACATTACAAAATAATGGAGAGGTAATTATTAATTAGAATATTTTTTTTTATAGATAGAGGATAGCTAAATATTTTAATTATTATTTAAAATATAATACCATATTATTATTATACACATTAATACATCACCAAATAATTTATTTATTATTAACCCTCGTTAGTCGCATCGCTGTTTAAAAGATCGGACATTTATAATTTTTCAAAATACTCATTGTAAGTAATTTACATTATTTCGTGTACTTTAATACCTTCATTGTCCAAGAAATCAAGCTATCATTTAATGCTATTTAAAACAATTATCTATTGCTTGTTGAATTTACATGTATTTTTAAAGTCACAAACCTGTCAAAAAGACCATGTGTGACAACTCGGATAATAATTAATTTTGTTCAATATTATTTTCGTCAGTGACTATTTTTTTAGATATAAAAAAAAAACAATCATAATCGTTTCTTGAGTTTCTTCTTATCGATAGTTATAGTTTATCAATTTTATCGCTTTTCTGTTCATATAATTTCATTGAAAAATTCAATATTTTCGTCATTCTTATTTTATATTGGACATGTGATACAGGACAAGCGTGCAAATTATCAAAATTTAAATGAAAACAATTCGGAATAATTTTAAAACTACTTATACAGAAATATAATCTTTCATTAAAAAAAGTTCATATATAATATCTATTTTTTTAAACATTATATAGCTATGGACATTTTAATAATAATAATTTAAATAGTAAAAATAAATAAATAAATAAATTATAATTTATGTATATCTTTAATAAATGTAATAATTATTAAAATTTTTATTTATTATTAAATATTTAAATTTTAAAGCAATATTCTTTATATATATACCAAATATATCACCAAATCATTATATAATCATATAATATCATTATATATATTCATTGTATATAGTATATACATAAACAAAATAGTTAAAAAAAGTTGTCAATAGAATTTTTTTTTTTATTTTTCATTTGGCCTGCCCTAATAAAAGTGTCTAGTTTCGCCTATGATCGTAGCATGTTTTTCTGTGAAACTATTACTTAATGACTACTATTATTACTGTGTAATATATACGCAGGTACTAGGTATATCTACTCAATACGTATACTGTATAGTATTTATTATTTAACAAGGTACTTCTATAAATGTAATAATATATTAATTCAACTACGTGAACAACTACGTGACACGTCCAGTCACGCGATACAAATGGAGACGTAACTGTGGGCAAAAAAAAATGTAATATGTTTAAAATAGGCCTATCTAATTGTGTTCAATTAAATTATAAATATGTACCCCGCAAGATTTAAATAAAATTAAAATCAAAACATTTTATTTTCTAGTAATAAATTTATAATAGGTATTGGGTATGCGTGCGGTGTGTCGTTGCAGACACGTATACAAAAAACATTTTGGAGGGGGTTTACAAAATTTAGCAATTCAAATTGTGCCGCAACATAATAAAACAATTTTTTCCTCATTACTCGAAAATATTTTTGGGGGGACTCCCAAAACCCCCCTTGTATACGTGCCTGTGTCGGTGTACTTATATTTGGCTGCAGTTGTCACAATACCTATAGTGATAAAAGCGTTTTCCACAAAGCTGTGTAACTGTATGAAAGTATAATAAATAATTAATGGCTATAAGTTATAGGTGCCTTTACTAGTAGGTACGTATTACGTTTGTATGCGTACCTATCTCTAAACTAACGTATTATAAACCATTTAAGAAATCCATTTTTTTATATTGTGACCAAAAGCAAATCGTTACGTTACGCCATTGGTATGAAGGCTTCTTTTAATCTCGCTAGCTTATGACCAACGGAAAACATCGTGGTCACCTACTTACCCAATCGCAAAGTGAACTTATGTATAACATGGAATGTTTGCAGTGCCGTAATTTGGGGGGGGGGCAACTTAGGCATTTGCCCTAGTCTAACATTTACAATTTTACATCAACCTTAAGTCGGCACATTTAAAAATTATAAGAAGTCTTATTTTTAACTACTAAAGGCCATTGTTATAAATCATAATATTGAATATTGATATTTTTTAAGTAAAGATTTATTGTTGATTTTTTTGTTGTATTTTTTAAAGAAGTATAACATATTATTAATCAAGATGTTTAGTATTTACATTATGTGACTGTAAATACTGCTAACTTGTAAATCTGCAGTATTAAAAGGTACCTATTACCTATTTATTATTTATTTACACATTACTCAATTATTCTATATTTGATTTTCTAATTCTAATAAACATTTGACAAAATTGTTTATATTTAATACTTCAAAATCCTGTGTGACGTTCATATACCTGAAAATTTACCCCTTCCCCCTCCTCACCAACTATGGCACTATTCTATGTGAACTGCGTGGAAAAAATTTTGAGTCGGCACTCGGCAAATCAGTTAATAGTTGCCCTAGTCAAACAAAAACTGAAATGACGCCACTGAATGATTTAATGATAACGGATAGCGGTCGCCACGACCGAGCTAACCGCGGTTGCCTATTTACGGGAAAATCACAGTTGCAGGTTTATAATATAGAACCTCACTTACACGATTTGTGGATGGGCAAAATCTGAAACTTTTCATTGTAAATATTTTTCGGCGAATTCGGGGAAATTATAAGCCTGCGTGGTTTAACCGTCGACCATATTGTTAACGGTACGTATTCGTTGTATGGCAAGCGAATTTCGATGACATTTCGTCGGTCGAAATGTACATCGTGCGCTCGTGACTATTTTCTCCGCAGTCTTCGTCCGTTTCGGTTCTTAATCTTACCATTTTCGTGTAATTTATTTGATTTTTGGACCCACGAATGCTGATTTACGTAATTTTATTGTATAAAATATTATATAATATAAAGTAGTGTTGTGTTAATACAGTGACGAAATGATTCTTGAACTACTCCGGCTTGACAAAAACACCATTTCGCAAGTGACTGAATATTGGCATTTGGCATTAAGGTAGAATGCATAAAGTCATCTATATTATTCACAGATTTCCTACTCGAATATACGGTTTCATACATCTCTGTTACTTATAAATAAAAACGTATTGTATTTACCTACTTATTATTATTAAAATATATGAGTAGGTTTAGAAAATTCAAGAACAACCTTGGTAAAATAATTGTGTATAATGGCAATCTGTAATATAACACTATTGCCTATAGCTATAAGTAACATAAATACTCTCATAAGCATCACTAATATTATCGACTTATAGAACTATATTTTAGTACCGTTTAAAAATGCATTTTGTTGTAATTTAACAATGTATATAAATATCTACTACTTATTAAACCACTAAATTATTATTTATTTAGTATATAATAATAAATGTATAATATAGGTAATCTTTAGTATATTATAAAAATATTAAAATGCTTAAGTTTCCGATATTACTGTTGCTGCTACATTATTACTATCCAATATATTTCATACTTAATAATTAATAATTATCACACGTTATAAGATCTTGTTTCGTAGTCGATCCAAACTTTGTCCCCAGTACATCAAATTATAGCCGTATAGGTTATAGGTACTGTAAAGTATGAATGTGGCAAAAATGTGGTTTATCAATAACTAATAAGAAACAATTTGTATATTAAAACTATTTAACTAAATGTGTATTATAATGTACCTGAGAACTAACTACCGATTACTTGTCTTATAGGCTATTTTATAGTTATAATATCTATGTACAATGTTATTCATTTTTAAAAGTTAATTACAAAATATTAAATATGCTCCAGGAATCGGGATAATAAATCATATAATTACCAAAATTGTTTACATACGGTTCACATAAATGTATCTAACAATATATTTGAAGATCTGCATCCAAATGTTTCTAAGTTATGTATCTTAATAAGTTAAAAATTATACGATAGATTTGGAGTAAAGCAATTTGAATATAGATTAAATAATACATTAAAATGTGTTTTTTGTGGATTTTAAATTTAAAAATTCTCTATAGTTTTTCATAAGTTGGATCTTTTAAAATTAAGATTTGACAAAATTAGATATTTAAATAAAGAATAATAACTTTAGTTATTTATATCTATGTATCTTGTTGAAATTCAAAAAATATAATTTGTTGGGATTTGAAGTTTTTGTTACTACTCATTATTATTTACTGAACACAACACATTTGTCAAAATATTTAGATAATTTTAAAATATTTTTACTATAAATCTATATATTTACATACACGGTTCTAGTATAAGTATTTACTTCGGTATTGAGTTATGAGTTAATAATTGCTAATAATATTATAATTTATCTTTAGAAATATTGTAAATTGTTTTTCATATGCAATGATTTATTATGAATTTAAGTTTAACACATCCATTACAGATTATAGTGTCCTGAGTCAAGGGGCTAAGTCATTATTTTATTATTATAGTTTATTTATACTTAATATAATAGTATAATAGATACAAGATACCCCTAACTACACTTATACGTGTCTATAATAGTCGTTAGTATATTATGTTTTTAACAATATATTATTTTATTAGAACATATAATTTACCTACATTGTTAAAAATAACTACACATAATAATCTATTATTAATTATTATTAATTATTTGTAGATACATTAATCAGTATATATTTAAAACTTACTTAGTACCTTGAACCTTCTTATAAAAAAAATATTAATAAAACCTACCCAAATAGAGTTAATCAGTTAAATCAGTAACTAACTGTTACTTTGAAAAATAAACACTTTTGTAAAATAATTGTAATAATATATTTTATTATTTATATACCAATACAGTAATATAGTACCTAAATAAATAAAAAAAAATATCATATTAATAGATGGAAAAATATAGGTAGTATGTTTTGAGTAATCGAGTACATTTCATCATTGAGTAAGTAATTGACATTAATGTGTTAAATTCTAATTCGAAGATACTATCATTATTACATGCAAAAAATAATCGTGAGTGGAGACTATCTGTTATCTTATATTATTATTGAGTATATTTAAAAAAATTTATTAACTATATTGTTACTACTTAATGTACTATTTTTTTTTACAAATTACAATTAGTAACACGGTTGGTAACTAATTTACAGAATGTATATTTTACTGCAGACCTCTCCTATTTTGGAATTTGAAACATTTGGCGACATAAGGTACATAATTTATTAATTATTACTTTGAATTTGTTTGATGTCCTATAATAGGACTTATGAATAATAAACATTTTGGAAATTAAAAGAAAATTTTAAATAAATAGTAGTTTAAAATAGATACTCTAAATTATGACATAAAAAAATTATAATTACATTTTTTGATTAGTAAAGGATAAATGCGATACAGGGACAACGTTTGTACAATCTCCCGATACAAAAAATTGAAGAAGTCCTGAAAGGATGATGTCAAACAAATTGAAACGTAAATAACAAACAAAATATGTACTTAGTAAGAAATCCCAAAACTCATATGGGTAGGGGCTAGTGATAGGAAGGTGTATAATTTAATTCTGAACGAATATTGGCAACCTATTTTCAAAGATATTTTATAAACGGTACATTTTATTTGATATTTATATTAATATAATTATTTATACTATAATTATTATGTAACATAGGTATTTTTATTACTAAAAACATCGTTTATGAGTAATTATTGTTATTATAATTATAAAGTTAATACTGTCGTAGTATAATGCATATGATGTGAATTTATTCATGGAATAAATATCTTAATGTTAATATAAATATTTTGAATAAATATTAATGTGTATAGAAAATAGTATTATACTTACATGATAGCGAAATGTTTTAAATTTACGGTTAATATTTTGGAATTATAATAATAAAATAAATAAAATTGTCAATATTTATTCAAATGTTGCGAAAATTTGAACTACAGTACCTAGTCGTTGCTCATTGGATTCACTCTGGATTTTAGGACTAGACCATTTGTGTCTTATAAATATATTGTGAAGATAGAAATATAATATAATAAAATGTATTATAATAAATTAATATGTGTAATACTGATATGGATATTTATTATTTAATACAAAAAATATGATTCAAATATGTATTTATTTATTTATTGTAATAATCTAGGAACCTAATTAAGTTTTTATAGAAATCTTACCCATAGTTGATAAGGTTTTCCCTTCTTTGGTCCCGTTACCGTAAACTTGAATTAATAGCACGTTTGTTTTATGTATGTACTTATTTTCTTTATTATATAATATTAGAATGACCCTATAACCAGTGTAGTGGGTTTAATAGATGATTTTTTGTCTTGTATTCGTGCAAACCAAATTCAGTTGTTTTAAATTTAACACAGAGTGAGTAAATTAACAGTGAGTCCAATAAGTGGCGACCATTAAATTAGTATCTTAGTATAAACTGAAAAAACATTGTACCATATTAAATATTTTTAAATTGCTTTAAGAATAACTTATGAGTTATGAGTAACTACATTTTAAAACTTTTTAATCGAGAATAATATTATATTATAATTGGTATAGCTAAGGACTAAGGTATACTAAGTAGTGGCTTTTAAGTATATTATTATCCTTTTAGTGCGATAAAAATATCATTTTGATAAAATAATCATGATGATTGAGAATATATCAATCAGTATAATGACTAATGTTAGCACAATATTTATATAGTAGATTTTTTCATTCTTTAGATTACCGAATAGCTTGACGTATATCGAGAGAATAATATAACTACAATAATTCGAGCGAATGCGATAACATTTGTATCATTTTGTGGATTCTTTTATTTAAAATTTATCATGTTTACTCGAGTAATATCACTGTTAATTGTACGCTAAACAAATGAACACATCATAGTGTTTATCATTAAATTTTATATTGAAAACTAGGTATATATAATACCTAGATTTTTTTATTAATATCTATAATATATGTACAATAAGCAAATAGGATAAAACAATGTAGAGAATATTTACTGCAGTATGATAATATAATAGTACTTATGAGAAGGAAGGTTGTCTAGTGACAGAACCCTCAGTAGTCAATATATATATGAGTTATGAACATTTTAAAGTTGTAATATTTTACATAACTATAACTTACTTAAAAATTAAAATATCAATAAAAGCTTATGAGATGGCCTAGATAATATTCTTACCTTTAAATTTGATAATAGGTAAATTTATTCTAATATTAGATAATGCTAACATCACAAAATGTGTTTTGCTGAATGCAAATTTGTTATGATGTAGGTACGTTAGAAAGACAGAGACAACACATGCAGGTATGGCGTCCTCTTAAGAAAAAACCTTAAATCTAATAATATTACCTATATTCTTCACATTAAAACATAAGTAATAAGTAATAACCTATGCATATAAATATATGTATCTACCGTTACAGCTTTATATTTACGTAAAAAGTAGAATCTTGATAAGAAAAAAAGACGATAAAATTCAACCTAATAAAAATATAAAGCTAGAAAAACTAGTACCTACTAATAAATAAATATATAGGAATTGATATTTAAATATACTGAAAAAATTAAATTAAATACATAAAAAAATATTAAATTTGTATTTTAAATACAATGAGTTTTCCGGATATGACTATAACGATTAGATATACGAATTGAAAATCAACAGGGAAATTCATAATAAACCAACTCAAAATAAGTTTCTAATTCAATAATTTCATTAATGAAATATTGCAATATAAGTATATTATAAGTTCAAGTATAATAATATATTATTCACACACAATGCACATAATATAAAAAAAATAGTCCTGCACTCCTGCCGTATATAATTATTATCAAATAGTATCTCTACAGGCATTCGAAATTTTAAGCATTCGAACGTGAATTTTTTATTTTTTGGAAACTCCAATCATAATAATTCTATGTAGTACAAGGTATATAATAATACATCTAGCATTAATTACTAATTATTTCATGTGTTAAAATACTATTGGAGGAACATATTTGGTAATACCAATATTTCTATGATTGCAAGCTAACTGTGTATAGATTGAGATAAGAACATTTATTTCTTATTACGCGCATTAGATATAGACTATGACTACCTATATAAACGCATAAAACATTTTCTGAAAATTTATTCGATGTGTTTTGATATTTGAACGTATTTTAATTGTAACCTCGTCGTTAAATTATCTATGAATAACGTATCTTGAAGATAAAATTAGTCTATAGCTATAATAGACTATATAGACTATACACAACTTACTGTATATAAGTGTAACTAAACATTTATAAAATACCACCGTATATTTTACTGCTGTGCTCTATGCCTCTATTAAAATACGCAGGTTTTATTGTTTTCTATAATTCTGTGCCATTATATTTTGAAAACATTAATATTATAGTTACATACGTCCTAATATTATACACACATTGTAATTAAATTAACTCTTACTCGTTTTAATGACGAATGAAAAATTAATTAAGCTCTTAATTATGTATTTTTCTTAAATATTTTTTAGTCGTAAATATATTTATTTAAGTAATATTTATCATTTCTATTTTATTTTCATATTTAAATAGATGACTTAAATTATTCCATTAATCACAAGTTATAATTAGTTATTATTTTTTCGTCACACAAAAATATGCTGATTAATTATTACATCAAATAAATACGACGTATATGGATTTATTAACATATAATTACATTTAAAATAGGTTTAGGTATATATATGTGTGTAAATTTCATCAAGTATTTGTTCTAATAATTTATACTTAATATACACTATACAGAGTGTAATAGAAAATACTACAGATTTAATTAACCAACTATAAAATAATTTTTATTCTTATCGTTAAAAAAATAAAAATAATTTATAATTAAATAAAGTAATATGATAATTGTTAACCTTACATTTATTATAAAAATGTAATATTGATTAGAACAAATGATTTTACATGGTTAATTACATATTTGATATTTGTCAGCTATTTATGTTACATACTTACAACTGCAGTATATAACTGAATAAATTTAATATATTGAGAGATTTGTTTTTAATTGATAAGTATAACATAATAACATATAATATATTATTAGATATATTTGAATTTTAAATTAAACAATGAATACAAGTTGTTATTGAAATAATTTATTTATATTGCTATGTATCATTTTATAACGTTGCATTTATATAAAGTATGCTTATAAAATAAATAAAATACACAACACCGTTGATATTGAAACTTTTACTTTAATAATGACAAATAAATAGTTCTGAGATTTATACTTTCATAGCCCACAATAGTCACAAATTAATTAAAAATAATAAATAACATAACATATTTTGGTATAAATTTAAATTTACATTGTGTTCATTATATCTTAACAAAACTATAGTATTGCAGACAATTTATTTCATTACTTGTGATTTGTGAATCAAAGATAATCATTTATAATATTATGAAGTATTTTGTTATTAATTATTATAATTAAAAGTAAACCGCATATTATTCCTTAATGGATTGGAAATTGTGATTTTCTTGTCTACACTCGAAATTAAATAAGAATTTAAATATGTTTTTATTCCAACTTCCGACGTACCAGTTGGTATAGTAAAAGTAATACGTTAGAATTTTATAAACTTATTCGAATTTTGTGTAGACTACTTGAGATTGACTTTCCCTCATTTTTAAATTTTGATAAATACTGATTAAATACTTGTAATTGTCATCGAATATTTATATTAGCGTTATCTATTTATGTACTAACTTATAACAAACCGTGTATTAAAGTTTAAAGATTTACTTTAATATAAGGTTTGTTATAAGTTGTACTTTCGTAGTAAACAAAATCAAAAATCGTTAGTCACAATTTTTGATTATAACTTACTTATAAATGCTTATTGTAAATTATAAGCATTTAAAGTTCAAATGTTTACAAAATATGTTAAAAACGCGAAAAATTTGCAAGAAATTTTGAAGTTGAAAATTCATAAAATTGTTGTGAATATACCTAAGGTTAAAAAACCCAATACAAGCTTCTCCATAAGGTTTCTTTCAAATAACTGTAAAAATAACTCTAGCCTCAATATAGAAAACATTTTATGAACGTATGAAATTTAAATTTTTACGAAATCACATAAAATAGCAATATATTCTAGAACGATTTAAAATATTTGTTGTTATTCAAAAATTGTAAGTCGTAGAAAATTGAAATGTCACCAGTTAGTTAAGAAAAATAAATTACTTGTATCAAAAAATATATATACCTATTACAATTTAAATATAGGTAATAATATAATATATCATAGACCTAGACTGATAAATCATCTCTGTTCAGAATCGTTTTTCGTATACAATGATACCTGCAGCTACCTGATGGCTGATACTCATTGCATTAAAAATTACCATATCCCTTATACTCCTTATAGACTATAGTGACCTAGCTACTTTTCACTTCTAATACACACCAGAGCGATACCCACTTGCCCACCCCCTTTTTTTATTCGCATAAATATAAGTATATATATTATATAATGTTATTATTATTTTGGTTAAAAAGGGGAGAATTAGAGTTATAAAATTAAAATTGCGGGTAAATCAATTCCAATAAGCTTGACAAGAAATATATTCAAATCGGTTTTCAGAATTTGTTTTTCTAGATCAATCGATACAATGAAAACTTGTGTTAATTTCTATGTTATAAGTGTGTTAAAGATAAAGACTGAAAATCTTCGATTACTTTTTCATTGACCCTTTATTACCTATATAATTTTAACCACTTATAAAATCATAATTTAATTTAATTTAATTTAAAAAAAAAATGTAAATACTAACAATGTAATTTATCAAAAATTCTTATACTAATGGCCTAGTTGTCAATGTATTTTAGATCAAAAAAAAAAAAAAAATCATAAAGTTATTTAATGTTTTAAAAATAAGAACAAAAAAGTTAAAATTTAAATTTTTAGATATAATTTAAAATTGTATTATATTAGTATTATGATTATTTTTGAATGTCTACGTAGAAATATTATAATATATTTTCCTATAAGTTATAATCTGAAGTGAACATGTATCACTATAGGAGTAAACAATGTTAATAGTTGTTATTACTTAGTATAATCGATTTATATCTATCTTATAGCTATTAGGAATGAGGAACTTCCACGTAATATGCTTGATTCTACATTAGATGATCAATATTCGTTTTTTAATCTGAAAAGTGAAAGTAACCTCCACATAATTCATACATTATCATACATTCATATTATGTTTCATATTTTATATATATATTTAAAAATGTGTCTTTTTATCATTGTAATGTAATCACTAATCAGTAATCACCATAAAATCTGCAATAGTTGTCCCATGTATTTTTTATAATTAGCTCTTATTTACATACTATTAGTATGTATAACCATATAATTAGCATATATACAAATATAATAAATTGTTCGTTATAATAATATATGTTAGCTTAAACACTCCAACAAACATATTTTAGCAGAAAAATATATTATATATTTTAAAATTGCACAATAATGTTACAATATAAATAAATTTAAATATTATGATTGTCAATACCTATTATCTAAGTTTGATAAAATAAAGATAAATGTTAGTGCACTAGTAATTTGTATAAATGGGAAAGATTGAATTGATTTTATTTAAAATAATTATCAATGAATAATTATTCAATTATTACCTCTGTTTTTTGTAGTGTATGGGTCAACTGTTCAAAAGTCCTGTGTTCAAAAAATTTTGCGTTCGAAAGGTTATTTAATTGTTTGAATAAAGATTTTTCAATTAATCTAATAAATAATCATTAATATGTACTAAAAAATAATAAAACAAATCCAAATATTAATGAAAATAAAATATTAAATTGTATAATTAAATTATTATAAATGAATAAAAAATTAATATTATAATTTAAAAAAATAATAATATATTTATGAAGTTAAATTATGCGCAATGTCTTTTAAAAATGTATACTTATTTAACTTATCATTACCATAAATTCTTTGTTGAAAATATTCAAGGCAAGTACACATTGACGTTCTTTTGTGTTTTTTTTTTTTTGAATTCGTCTTTGTATATAAACTGTTCAACTGCTGATTTTCTTTCATTTTGTATTTTTTGTATTAACTTCATAAATTCTTAAATTTATGAAGCAAGGGCGTCTTCAGGTAATTACACGGGGAGGGGGCCGAGGGGGGTTTAAAATCGTACTCTTATACATACCGCTTTGGTAAACCAAAACTTAGACCTATAGTATGTTTGATGTAATTTTTCATCCTATGTTAGCTTTAAAGATTGTCGATATATTGCACACATGCAGATCAATTTTTGTAAAATAAACTTTAAGATTTTTGTTACGATTTTCACCATTAAAAATGTTGTTAATATTTCCTGCAGCCCCCTCAGCCACCCCATAGCTAATATTAACTGACAAGTCCAATTAAAAACATATGTTTATCATCTATTTTTTTAATATAGATTTTTTTTTTTTTATTATTAATAATTATTAATACTTAAAACTACACCACACCGAATGCTATTTAAAATGTCGATGTCCACTTTAAAAAGCGTATAATTCTCAGAAATATAATTAACTACGTACTATCGTACTGTATAGTGTACACTGTAGGTACAGTTTTATCTACTACGACCCTAGCGCATTTTAGATAAAAGCATTTTCATCATTGATATTGCCATATTGGCATGTATAGGATTTTTCATAACGCATATTAATGTACTTATAGATTGCTTATTAATACCAATCAAACAATAACTAAATTACTAAATTATATACCTATATTATACACTTTTACGTGAATAACCAGTTTTCTATGTGAGAACGACGTTCTAGATCCAATTAGTTTACCAGTTTTTTATTTAAATTCTAACAAATTACCATTAAAACGGATAACTTTTTGAATGCATGTCATTTCGAAAATACGATTTTTTGGAGACATGCAAACTTTTGAACAAAAATTTTCAAACAACTTACCGTCAAATAGGCGGCCGATACATGTGCATGTCTTATATGAGTTAAATTTTTTAAAAATAAAAGTATATTATCATATAAAGCATAGTTACTTATTAATTATTATCATTATGAAACTTGATTAAGTTAGTTTCAGCGTAATTAATAATGATTAAATATTATATTTTATTTGAATGTATTGATCTTACTGTGATATTTGTTTCTTTTATGTGTATACATGATTAGTATATGAAAAATATTTCAATCTTCAACTTGGAGGGTAATTTTTGATGGTAAAAACTGTATACCTATGTAGTTTGTACTTTAGAAAGGTCAAAAAAAGGAAAATATTTTCTAAAACTAATTAGTTTCTAGATTAAAATATTTTTATACTCGAGTAAACATTTTACCAAATTGGAGAAGATGACATTATGGATATTAAATAACACGGTTGTAGTTTAAGATAATTATGTGAATGTATTTTACATTTTTACCATGGCATTTCAAATAAATAATAATATTATAAAAGTTAGAGGTTTTTTGACAATATACAATATAGTATAAGTATACACAGAGTGATTATTTTATCATGAACCACTCATTATTTCAAAAAGTATTCATGTTTTTGAAAATATTTTTTTACATGGTTTCAAGTTGTTAAAAAACAACATTTTTATTAAAAAATTATATTTTTAAATATTTTTTATCCTTATATTTTTTTTAAGATTTTACTTTTTTGAACGACAACATAATTTTAATTTCATATTCCAAAGCAGAATAATTTTCTGAGTATTTTGATACATAAAAATCGAATTTAGGGCGAGTAATTTATGAGTTATAAGTATTTAAAGTTTAGATGTGCGGAGTGGAGTGGTACGGGGTTACCCCGCAAAATGTTTGTCCACTACTTCGCTTGTCAAATTAATTTAATTATTTAATTAAATTAAAAATTATTTTAGATTAAAATTAAATATAAATAAATTCAATAAATAAATTTGAGCAACAAACATTGAAGCAATCGATACGTATGTCTGTAAAACAGACCACAATTCACTATCACAATAGGTACCGTTTGGTAAAACGGTTACTCACCACTCGGATATAAAAATATTTCAATCTAGAAACTAATCAGTTGTAATAAGTACTAACAACCACATCATAAAGCGTTTCTCTTCATGATTAAAAAAAAAAAAAATAGAAAAATCAAGTTTAAGTTGTACACATAAGTATCGTGCATGATAAATAAACTTGTGAATACATGGCATGCAATTCGGACAGATCCCTCTAAGTCTAAGAGATGGCATGCAATTCGGATGCAGCCATTTATAGGCATAAGATTTTACGATTTAAAAAAATAAAATTAAGTATTGTCAATAAAAATTTTCTAGATCAAAAGTATTAAATATTGAATACAAGCTACCTCATATAATTTTTTTATATACTAATTAAAAAATATCATTAAATAATACATATAAATAATACATAATACCTATACCAGTATACCTAATAAATAATAATAATTAATATCAATATTACAACATAAAATGTTTGAAAATTGAATAAAAAATAAATTTTTATTTGTTTCAAAATTAAAAAATATCGAAAATGCATAATCACAATATGTGTTTAAAATGATAAATAAAAATTGAAAAAATTCATAAAAGTTCGAAAAATTTCAAACAAATTTGTAGTAACAAATTCATAAATTTTTTTTTAAGATTAAAGAATTTATACAAGATTCTTCTTAAGTATTTCTACATATAAATATAAAATAAAACAAAGTTAACTTAAAAGTCACATTAATTTTTTCTGAAAATTTGAAATTTAAATTTTTAAACATTGGATATTCATCCAAAAAAATAACTATTTTTCCTCAAACGATTTTTAATATTTTGTTGTACAGTAGCGTCGCGGTAATCTGAACATATGCTAATCTGAATAGCTTCGAGTGTAATAGATATATCGTTACCTTCTATTATTATTGTACCTACTTATATAGACCAATAAAATAATAATCATAACAGTTATTACGACAGCATAATATCACACAAGTGCGTCGTTAGATTCCATACGCTGATTATAGTGATCGTTATAGTTTATGTGATTTCATTTTTGTCGAAAAAAGTACATGAAAATGGCCCCACGTAGGCAAAATCATAGGTAATCAACGCTACTGTATTGTAAAAACAAATAACCAAAGATACTTGAAATTTTCATTAAATTTTTAAAAAAATTAAAATTTTCAAAGTATTTCTATTCTTTTTGAGTTATATTTTAAGAAATTCGATATTTGGATTTTTTTTTCGTTTTTTTTCCTATAAATGTCGATTATATTTTTTGTATATGTAATTAAAAAGCTGGTTCCACATAAGTCTTATAGTTTCATAAAATTATTCAAAATACTTTGGTACAATTTATTTTTAAAAACATTTAAAGTTCAAACTCTTCAAAATCACGAAAATGTTGTGTTTAAAATTTATAAAATGTGCGATTTTTATAGTTAGGGGTAACTATATAACTTAATAAAATGTTGCTGGTTTATACATAAAATCTAAAATATTTATAGCACCAACTTTTTTTAAAGAGATTTGAAGTTAAAATAAAGAAAAAATATATATTTAAACAAAGAATTATGTTATTGTTAGTTATATTTAGTTATAATTTAAAAACATTATTCCTGGAGACCTAAACATTTTATTTATATACTATACACACTTTATACTAAACTATACTATATTATACTATACACAATAGCAAAATCAAAAAAGTAAGAAATAAGATTAGGTAGTGCTTTAGGCTGACAGACAGTCTCCAATTAAAACCATTATTAATAGGTATATGCTCGTAATAATATATTATGCCATTAAATTAAAATTTAATACACCCATTACAGTGGTCCAATTTACAGCAGAGAATTATCTA
Source organism: Rhopalosiphum maidis (assembly GCF_003676215.2). Classification (NCBI taxonomy): domain Eukaryota; kingdom Metazoa; phylum Arthropoda; class Insecta; order Hemiptera; family Aphididae; genus Rhopalosiphum; species Rhopalosiphum maidis. The sequence continues at coordinate 68,632,585 of NC_040879.1, forward strand.
CTTTCTCACTTTTTTTACATTTTAGTTATCGATTCTAAATTAATTAGTTCACTATAGTCTATAGTGAACAACACAATATATTAATTAATACACATAATATTAAATTAATTAATATGTATGTAGTATACACGTATACGTATAAAACCTACGTGTATAGATAGCGTTATAGTCTCTTGAAATTTACAATTCATCCTCTTGATAACGCCTCTCAATATTAACATTAATAACATTAAATAACGATTTTTATTACCAATATTGATTTTAAATAAAAATATATTTTTTCTTTACTGCAAGCAACGGTGACTAAAAATGTATTTCATCGCCTTCATTTATTTCGTTATATAGATATAGATATTAAGATACATAAATATACGTAGTACTTTAAGTACCTACCTACTCTATTTAATATTTTAAACTATTATTGGTATTTATTCTTTTGTATAATAAACTGAAAATCCTTTATAGTATTTATTACTTTCAATTTATTTTGTTATACGTTAAACCTTATGTATATATCTGCCTTCTATATGTATCTTTTATTATATAATAATATATATATATTTATAAAAAGGCTTATTTTTGCATGTTAGGGTATTAGATAATCACAGTTTTTAATAGGCAACAGATGATTTTTGCACCACCAGGAAAGCAATTTTTGTATCATTTCCAAATTTCAATATTAAAATTTTTTATTTACAATAGAATTTAAAAAAACTTGATGATGGTGATAGACGGTAGTTATTTAAAATTTCTTGTGATTTAAATTTGTGATATTTTATTCTCACAATCAATCAATCAGCTAAGATAGTTTAACAATGTTGAATGTATGAAGTATGAAGACAAATGTGGAATTAAACCCTTTTCCTCGCAAGTTTATTTCCAAAATACTTTGAAATATACTGAATAATTCATATAAAATCTACAAAATATATATGAAACAAATTAATTTATATAGACATTTTAAGTTCAAATTTGGACAAAAACTTATTGTAACAATGAATAATAATATTAATTATTTTATTTTAAATCAAAAAAATATTCATGGGGACTTAAGACATTTACGTAGGTACATATTATATATAATATTACTATGCATTTTGCTATATGCAATGATATTTTTGATTTATTTTAAAATACTATTTATTTATACAGGGTCCGGCAAAAAAACCTCCCTTATTTCAAGATGCAGTTGCAAATAAACAAACAAAGAAATAGAAAAAAATTCTTTTATTTTTTACTTATAAATATTATGCCATTTTTAATTATTTATTTTAAACATTATATCAGTTAAGTGGTGTCCTCCATCGTTAACACATTCACGAAGCCTTTCCTGATAGTTATCCAATAGATGCAAATGTCTGGTGATTGGCTCTTTGAAAGCTTGTAGAGATGCGGGGCGATGATTGTACACTGAGACTTTAAATATCACCAAAGAACATAATCGCAGGTGATCACGTCAAACAATTTAAATTTAGAATTTAAGAAATCACGTTTTATTTTTGTTGGTTTTTATTTTATTTATTTTTTGTTCATTGCCATTACATCTACTAAAAATGGCACGTATGCCACTATCCATCGATACCCTCTCCGCTGTTCTACCACCACCACAACTCGCACAGCGCTATTTCTAAATAAGAAAGGTTTTTTTGCCGGACCTTGTAATGAAACTATTTTTACTGTTTTATATTGTATTGACAGAAAGATTTTATAAAATTATGAATTATATATATTTATATAGTTATTATACGGTATAAATACATATTATTATAATAATTACATACTTATAATATAATAAATGTGACATTTTCAGGAAAAAATATATTAACTTACTACTAAAATAAAAATAAATGACTTTAATATCTAAATCAAAAAAATATGCATCATGGTATCATAATAGGATGAGCATAAATGGCCAAATTGCTCAGAATCGTTTTTTGTGTGTTATATGATATGAATCATTGAATTCAAATTTAACACACCTATAACAGTGACCCACTCGATACCTAATGTATAGCATACCAGTCCAGTACCCACTTGTCTAACTTTTTTATTGTGTTATTATTTGTAACCTAATTTTTAACATTTTTAAGTTTGTAAATTCGTCATTTTTTTAGTATTAAACGATTTTTGCGCTGGAAGCTTGTTGTAAGTTTACAACTTATTATACTCTATTTTATACTTTTTTTTAACAAACTTCTTAGAACTTTTGACATCATAATGAATATGAATGTATAATAGTTATTAATTACAAACTGTTTAAACAATTTTGTAAAAAAGCTTTGCCAATAATATTGCATTTGAGAATCACTTTATATGGATTGCGATGTCTCCTGAAATAATGGAGATATCATACTTTTGGTTTTTTAATAAGATTTACAGGGACAAGAACTAAAAATCTTTCATGTTTTAATGTTTTGGTAAAAAAGTTAAAAAATATATTTTTTTATTTAATTATTTTCAAAAAAAATTGAAGATAGTCATTTTGTAGAGTTAATTTTTCTGAAAATATTGACGTTTCAATATTTTAATTTCATTAATCTCCTGATTTTTAATATTTTTTCTAGTTTCGAAATAAACTGCGAATTACACTGAAAGCGTTCGCCAGCTGTACGAGCGAGCACGCGGGCCACATAAATGATACATTTATCCATTGTCGTATTAAATAATTCGCAGTTTATTTCGAAACTAGAAAAAATATTAAAAATCAGGAGATTAATGAAATTAAAATGTTGAAACGTCACTATTTTCAGAAAAATTAACTCTACAAAATGACTATCTTCAATTTTTTTTGAAAATAATTAAATAAAAAAATATATTTTTTAACTTTTTTACCAAAACATTAAAGTAAATTAAAACATAAAAGATTTTTAGTTATTGTACCTGTAAATCTTATTAAAAAACTAAAATTATGATGTCTCTATTATTTCAGAAGATATCAGAATGGACGCAATGGGTAAATCCTCACAGAACACTCTGTATATAGGGCGATTTCTTTTATCAAGCACTGATTATTTCAAAATCTATGAATGTTTTTGAAAATATTGTTTTAACATAATTTCCTGTCTAAATAAAACAAAATTTTTAAAATTTTATATATTTTAACGTTATGATTTTTTGTTTTTTACTTTTTTGAATTACAACATATATTTTTAATTATATTTTGAAGCAGAATATTTTTTGGAGTATTTCAATACAAAAAATTCAAAATTTGGACGAGTAGTTTAGGAGTTATAACTTATAAGTATTTAAAGTTTTGGTGAGCGAAGTGGTAAGGTATACGGATGAGTTACCCTGCAAAACTTAAAACAATATGATGATAACAATTTTGTTTTATTTCAACTGGAAATTATATAAAAAATTATTTTCAAAAATGTTAATCGATTTTGAAATAATATATGATAATATATAATATGTATAGTTCATAAAGAATAAATATATTTTAAAAATATTATCTAAAATTCTAAAGTAAATATAAGCTTTTGATAAAATTTAAAGTATATGATATGGTTAATCATTTTTAGTTTACACCAAAAACTAAATACATACTATTTGCTACTATACAAACTATATAAAGTTTTCCTACTAGAAAAAGTGACTCGGCTATAAAAAAAAAAAACATTAAATATTGTAAAATCAATACATTTAACACTCCATTTAGAATCTAAAATTAGATTATCTACGATAAGTTATTAATCAAATCGTATAGGTACTTGTAATTAATTTTGTCGGAGACGATTTAATGGTTGTTTGTAGGAAGGAGGCTGCGTAAAGTTGATTCTTTATCAAGAAACTATAGCTATAATAACTAAGAAAATTACTTACAAAATTCTAAATAAGATTGACATAAATATAGTCAGAAATATTAAGAAAATTAAGTTAATTTAAGTAGTAAAAGAAGTAAGAAAGTATAATAAGTGAAAGGTAGCTGAGGTTATATTAAAATATTTAATTATTTATAAAACATATCTTAAAATTAATAATTAAAAAATGTTCTACCTTTTAAGTAATTATTGTTCTTACTTGAATATTTTATCACTCACTGTTAAAACATTTTTTCGATAAAATGAGTAACTATACAAAAAGTTTATAATTAAGAATATTTGAAACCTAATATAAATATTTTATTATTATTAGACATTTAATTAAACACATTTTACAAATAAGTTATACATTTACGCTTCTCTGTAAGGTAGAAAAACAGTGTTGTAGTTTGTTTTAACATTTTTTTAAAAATTTTTTGGTACTAGTATATATGGTAGTGTATTAAATCATACGAATTTAATTTGAATATTTTTTAATTTTAAATTATACAAAATTTATTATATAAATTTTCACTCATGATGAACACTGCATTCAATTAAGTTGCAGGTATTAAATATCTATAATATTTATAGTTATATTGATAAAGTTAGTATAATTTTAAAATATATTTGAGTGATAGTAATAATTCTTATGTAAGATTTAAACTTTAATGTACAGAGCAATAGAAAATAAATATAATACACATAATTATATCTATAGGTCTGTGTAAGAATGCATTATAAATATTATACTCGTGGTTAAAATAAATTAATAAAATTTTTTTTTAAATTTTTTTTTAATAGCTACTAATTTACAGACTTAGATAACTCAACGTTTACAAAAAGCTTTAATGTTATTCTATATACTCAAAAAATTAATTTAGAATAAAAATTTTTAAAATTAATAATTATGAATTTATGTTTCGATCTGTCTTAAAAGTGAATTAGTATTAGTCTTTATTCGTGTTGAACAACATATAAATTAAATAATATTTAGATTTAAAATGTAGATATACTTTATTATTCTGTCTTATATAGTTTTTAAAATCGATATAATGAATAAATGATACACATGATAGATTTTATCTGAAATAATAAATCGTCTTAAATAAGAATCATTTTGATAACCATTTATGGAGTTGGAAATTACTTTGAAACGTCCATTCGTATGTCGCTAATCAGAAATATCATTATCATATGATATAGCATTGTAATGTAAATGGTATATAAAGGTTCATTTCTGAATTTCTGATGTACTGTGATTTGGTTATTGTTGGAATTTGTATGATGATTGATAAAACATTCAGCATAAATCAAATGTAGAATGTGCTTAATTTTTTACACTATATCAAAACGAGCGTCGTAGCTGTCTGTTTGAAAGATTAATGTTCTAGTGTTGGGTAAAAATGGAATAGTATATATTATTTTATAAACGTACATAAAAACTTGTATATTATATATAATATTATTATATTACTGTTCAATCTTACATATACTTTTAAGGTTTTTGTTTTCTTCAGCAATGTATAATATTTATTTTTACAATGAAGTAGTATAATGTTATAAACTAATTAATGGAGGTACTTACTTTAAAAGCATATTGTATATTTATTTTAATTACAAATTTCAATCACGATTATGTTTATTACGATTTTTAATGATTAATAATAAAATATTATTTATTTCAATTATTATTTATTTTAAATATAAAATCAACTAAAATGGATATTTTCATATCAGACTATTGAAATCAATTATTCAAATGTATAGATAAAAGTTTGAAAAAATTGTAACCAAAGTAATGTTGCTGCAAATTTATACATTATTGCGGTCACGATCTAGGGTAATTTTTAAATTTTTTTGTGGAACAGTAACAATTTTGAAATATTTATTTATTAGTAATCATACTGAATAGTTTTATTTTATTTTGATCATTGTTTTTGTGATTTATATTTTGTTTTGTTATCTGCGATTGAATCTGTTGGAGTCTTGCTGTTTTTCTGCAGTCTGTACTTGGTCCAAATGATACACTGATTACAACAGACAATGGTATACAGAAGATTCACAGTTATTATATGCTATGTAGTATGTATATTTAAAATATAAATCAATAGTTAGACTAAGATAATAACATATAATATAAAGTTTTGATATAGAGTAGATGTGGATTATTCTGCATAGGTTGAACAATTTATACATTGCAAATTAAATTAAATTTATGTACATACATATAATTTTTATAAATTAATTATAAAAATACAAATATTTTTCAAAATCAATAATATTTTTGCTAAATGATAATAATATTTTTTGTAATCAGAAATCTTGTTAGTTATTTATCTGTATAATCTATCAATATCTTGAATCTAGTATCTTATTCTTCAACCTACGTAACATTAATTGTTGACTGGAGACAAATAAAACGCTATTGTAAATTGTAATTCTATATATGTTTAAAGATATTTTTGAAATTAACTTAGGTATAATTTCTAATTTATTTTACTTTTTAAATTTTAATTGCATGTGCACAATTCTAATTAATTGAAGTAAAACAATTATTTATAATTATTTCTTGATAAAGTGTAGTTATAATTTTTAAACTATATTCTTTTTGTAGGTATAGTCGTATATATACGTTTAATTTTTTACTATATGGCATAAAGTTAATTACATTTATTAATAACTATTATTCAAAGTAATTTTGTAAGGTACCTATCAATATTTTGATAAATTCTGAGTAAAGGCTCAAATAACTGTTCAAAGTATTTCTATTTCTAAAATTTTAAGCAAATAGAATATTAGTTTTAAATTAAATGAATACATTTAATATAAATTTACATTACATTTTTAGTTTTTAATCAATTTTTACTATTTCGTTTTTAGATATAAAAGTAATAATAACAGTTAAGAAAACAATTAATATAGGTAATAAAATACTTTATTAAAAATTAAAAATCACAGTCAAGAAGATAACTTTTATAAAAAAATTAATTTATATAATAGGTATAAGGTAATACCTATTATATATATATATTATATTATATTTAAGCGATTGTAATTTATAACTTTTAACTATTCTAACTATTCTTACCCGAATAGGCGTTTTAAAATGTTACAATGTCACAATGTGCTACTGCAGTTTGTAAAAATGTACTAAACAATACATAGGCAAGTTTACAATCAATATTAGGAAAATTTTAATTTGATCATTGAATTGGCTACCAAAACCATGAAATTATATAATTTACAATTAGTTCTCAAAAAAAAAAAAAAAAAATTCTTTAATTACCAAAAGTATAAGAGAATAAAAATATTGGGCTTAACTCTTAAAAATATATTAGATTAATAAATTTGTAACACTTTATTCATATTTTACTTTGTTCTATTTATAATATTATTAAACTAATAGTGCTAATAAACTATGATATTTGATAATACTCGTAGTAAGTTCAAGGTTTTATTATTATTAAGATACATTTTATTTACCTTTGTATAATACTTATAACTTAAATTATTAAATTTTAAACCATTTTTGTAATCTATGTATTTTTAAAATAAATGTAGGTATTGGGAGTCAACTAATTTTATAGTCAACGTTTAGGAACCAATTAATGAGGTAGGTACCATGGTACCTTTTATTCATTACCTAAATTATAGGCCAATTAAATTACTCTAATCTGGCTATATCCGTGTAAATGTATATATTATAATAATATATGATTTATGAGGATTAATACTTGCTTTAGGCTGAGGCCGAAAAGTGCAAATGTTCCTTAAAATTGATTAAATATCATCTATAAGGTCGTTCTACATTTTAACACTTCACACTTTCTATATTCGTTTATGAATATATGATATTTTAATTATTAACTAAAGACCGGATTCTCGTTAGTTCAATTGTAACGTTTTAAACATTTTATTGAATACATACCAACTCCTATTGAAATATATTATTGTAAATTCGAATCAATAGTAAAGTAGATTAATATTTAAACAAAGTTTAGTTTGTACAAAATTATACGTTTCAGTGTTTTTGATAAAATTGTATTTGATCAAAATTCACGTTCTTGTATTATTGCCGGTATCCGGTACATATTATTTGAAGTTTGTGTTACTTTATTGTAATTTTTGTTGGACTAAGAACTATTAATATAACACGATGTAATAATGATAACGAATATGTGACAATAGGTACTGTTCGACCGTTAGACCATGGGCACTATATTATAGTTATTATACACTAGATAGGTAAAATAAACACCCGATGCAGTTATAGGAAAAAACTTAAAAATGTAGGTAGGTACATGATAGTAGGCTTATATACCTAGTATATACAGAAATATTATTATAAATTAATAAAATCTAATGAAAATATAATTTGACACTAATAACATTGATTAAAGAATAATCTATTCTATAATCAATGCTAATAGAAAGAAAGTTCTCTAATAATTATTAATACATCAATAATTTAATTTTTACACATTTTGGCGTAATTTTTTTTTTTCGTGTAATTAATTACACATTTTTCTGGTGTTTGCTGTACAAAAATCAAGTCTTTAATTATAAATTTATAATTTACTTATTAACATTAATAATTTTACGATTTTGTGTCCAACTGGCTCGTGAAAATATATTATAATTTATGAATAGTAATTTAGATTTAACCCGCGGTACCGTGCCGAATACCTATTACCTATTGTTTCACTATTAAAACATATTTTAAAACAAAAATAACTGTAATAGTGTAATATCAATAATCAATAATACCTAAGCTTTGTATATTAATATTATTAATTGTGTAATAAATAATATTAATAATAATAATATCAACTATAATATGGCGTACAAAAACGTTATAAGAGCAAATTGGCATTGTAATATTTTTGTCACATATATCCACGATATCACTTGAGGTCTGGATAATATAATAATTTAATATAGTAATATATTATTATAATAATATACGGTTAACATTATAATTATTTATAAGAATAATAATAATATTATGTGGGTTCGTTCGCCGATAACGGTGTGGCCGGCGCGGCGCCGCCGCTACCGCCTCCGTTGTATCGTATCAGTGTGCCGCCGCCGTCGTCGCCAGTCGCATTGCCGCGTCCGACTCGTGTAGTCTGTTGTTTCGTTAATGTCCGTGAATTGAGCGCGTGCGCGCTCGCACTCTAGCTCCATCAAAATAATACGTTTGAAAATTACCATCCGTAACCGTAACGTCGCCACGGAAGATTAAAAAAGAAAAAAATTCGCTCGTTTTTTATTAGTAAATATCGAATTTCGAATCACCTAATAAATTAAAATTTAACATTACTGTAAAAAAAAGAAATTAGAAAAAAAACTTGAAAAATATTTTGTTCACCAAATTGCTGCATCGTAAAAAGTCACTAAGGACTACATTTGTTGTCATAGGTGTTTTTTTACGTCAAACGATTCGAACACAACTTTTCCCTACCGTATTGTTATACAAATTATAATATGTAATACTATATGTTAGATAAAGTATTTAAATCTAAATGTTCAACACCGTTTAAAGTTGGCGCTATAAAATCGGTCGTATCGCCACCTGCACCGCGTTATCTATCTGCCTGGGGCTGGTGCGCGTGAAGAGTAAATATTGAAAAACGCGTCGTTTATCGCAGTTGTCCTGTCACTGCTACAACAACTGCCATCACCACCGCCGCCATTAATTGATAATGACTGGTAGTCGCGCATAAGATGCTCATCGCCGACGGTTAGTCAGAGGAAAACAGCTGTAATGTCCAGAAGGAAACAGAGCAACCCGAAGCCGCTAAAACGTAAGATTCAATAATATAATATGTACCTGTATAATTATATTATAATAAAATACTCTTATAAGTTATAAGGCTATAATAATAATACGCACAATGCTTCTTGCTCGCATTACCCATTTAGAAATCGATAGATATGTGATAGGCGATTATTATCATTATCGTTATCTTTATTTATATAATTATATTAATTTATAATAATATTATCGCGACAATAATTATTTGTGTCCGATGATGATAATATACATGATTGAGAGGTCTCGTGGTGTGGGACTTGCTGTGTGTAGACGTATAGTGAGGATTTGGTTCTGATAAAATTAATAATAAAACCCAAGAGCAAGAGTGTAAAGAAAAAAAAGTACGTAGAGATATCTATCAAGGGTTATCGAGTGGTCCGCCGAACACGTGGACGTCGAGTGTTGCGTACGATAATCGCTGACTTTAGTATCGTGGCGTTTTTTGTCAAATCTACAATTAGCGATTATCCGTCTCTCGAGTCCTATATGGGAATGACGTTGTACAAATTGCAATGAATGAATTATTATTTATCGATATTAAAATAAATATTTATTAAGTTACAACCATACTTGATACAAGATACTTCCACTTACCTTTAATAAAACAATTATTACTGAAATAAATGTAATCCTAATATTAACTTAAATTTTTATCTGATAAAAAATTGTCCCAATTTAGCCCTGTCTACTTTAGAAATAGATATCTTTCCCATATTCAAATGATTAGTTAGGTAATTTTATTTTTTTGATGGTTGTTTATAAATATAAATATTTTTTATATTTTTAAATGTATATTATATTGTATTACAAATGCGGAATCAATTAAGATTTGTGATTTTTATTATTAATTCAGAAATAATTTTCATTTAAACATAGCCTAAATCATAAAAGACCGAAATATTACATGTCTTGTATTTTAATCAGGTATATTATTTTTAATAATTATGCAAAAAATCAAACAAATAGATTAAATTCAAATTATATATGTTTATTTTATGACATTAAACTACCTCTTCATATCATAGATTTTAATCACTGATTTTATTTTGTGCATTTTCAAATATACATAATGAATTTATTGGAAAATTATATTTGATCATTTACGAAAAAATTGGAATTAATAAAATGTATAATATTGTATGCCAAACATATTTGAGCGGCATACCTACTAGTAAAATAAAATAATTTTAAATTCGTATCTCTTATATAGGGTGTATAACTTAACGAAGTCTTGTATATTATTATTATTATTATTATTATAACAATATTTTTAAAAAGTACTTAATATTGGAAATGTTTAATGTTATAATTTAAATTTTATTTAAAAAAAAATTTAATCAATAATAGTTACCGGTTACATATTTGTGTTAGACAAAGGTGTCTTAAATTGTTTTAAAAATATATATTTAAGATTATATTATCGAAATTTGAAAGTTTAAACAGATACATGAATAATAAATATTGTTGTTATTATCTTTTATTTTTTGTTTGTGAATAAAACAAAAACGGATTTTACGATATGATATATTATTTTGTACTGCATATTGTTATAAATGGAAAAAAAAGAAAATGTTGTTTGTCACACATTGGGTCCTGTGACCTATCTCATAGTTGCGATAATAACACACACACGCATTTTATATGCACGTGTATGTATATATTTATAATATGTATATATACACTTGGGTAGACTGGTTATATAGGTTTGCCCTTGATGATGTTTGATAGTTCGTGCTCTATCATCTCGGTTGGACTCCCCAGATGAGTCGTTCAGATTAGCCGAGAGCTGATGGGACCCGGCGCATTCACATTATCCTGCTGATAACATTATTGGATAACTCGACCCAGGCCCGCGTTTTCATCTCTAAATCTCTCAATGTTACTGAACGATAGTCATCTCTGGGCTGTAGTTTTTTCGTTATCTTACCATACACCCTCTTTTAATTATAATCTCTTCGAATAAATCTTATCCCGCCCCATTCTGACAAAAATAAAAATAATAATAAATATTGTATTATTATATTTTAAACATCGAATGCTTGTTTGACTTGACGTTATTAAGCATTGAAGTAGAGGTTAATTATAAAATAGTCTAATATAGATGCATGATGGTTTTTACATATTGTAGATAATGTTCGACAAGTTACAAATGTTCAAATATGTGTTCTTATCTACATTATGATTTTTGTTTGTATTTTACATTAATATTTAAATACATTTAAGAAATAAAGATTGTTACCTATCAAATTGAGTTCCTAATTTTTTTATTTACTTAAATTACTACAGCACTTTACAGATTTATTATCAATAAAAAAAATAAAAATATTTAGATAGGTGTTACCAATACATCGTTGTAAATTGTAAAGAAAAAATAATAGTTACCTAATAAATTATAGGGTTTTAAAGAATTTCACAGATATCATCTTACATACTTCCTCATAAGTTGCGCATATTGTATTACATAAATATAGAATGAAATCCTTAACTAGTTTTCTATTATAGGTTATTTTTCATACATTAACATTTACATAACATTTTAAAGAGCACTGTTACACCGTAAACGGTATTAAATTCACGTGTTTTTATTAGGATATTGAATGAATTAATGATAGAAATATTGCATTGTCTATAGCTGTTAACTGTTATAAATTTAAATTAAAAATTGGAAAAAAATATTACAAGAATAAAAGCGAAAATTTTCAAATCTCTTTGGTTTATAAATTGCAGTAAAATTAATTAAAGCCAATAGGCAATATGATAGGTGTTTAATTTATTTTGAATCAAATGATTGAAATTGAAGATTTTTAAATTTAAATTTAATATAAATTAATGTATACCTAATAAAAATAATAATCAATAAATAAACAAATATCTAAACAGATACAGGTACTTTATTGAGTGGGAGGTGGAGGGAGGGGTTGATGATGGTCCTTCACAAAATACAAATGGTATTTAAAAGCAATAGCTTATTTTTTTTCGATATAATAAAAGTTAGTTTTAATTATTTTTAAATTATAACTGGTTAAATAATATTATACTAATAAATCCCCCCTCAAATGGGTATATAAAGACGCGTCTGAACAGATAGTATATTACTATATTTGTTTTGTATTCATATGCACAATATTATAATCTTAAATACTCAAGTTTTTACTTATTTAATCGATGTACGATAGTCGTATAATATAGTACATACTCATCTATAGTTGTAGATATAGATTTATATAGTAAATAAATATAGTAGTATATAGTATATTCTATACTCTATGTAATCATATTCCTATATTGTATAAAGAACGAAGGTGCAAAAACGTTTGCGATTTTAGAGCTATTAAACTTTGATGTTCTTTATGCATACAATGTTGGTCGATAAATATGGTATGATTATTAACACTTAGGATTCAAGTGTCATGATATATTATTTCCTATTTTTTTTTAAATTCCATTTACTATGATAAAACTACAATATACCTGTTTTTATTTTATACTAATATCGGCAATATTGAATTAAATAATGTAATTTTAATTTTATATTTAAATCAAATAAATAGATTGTTGTAAAAAAAATTGTTTAAAAATAAAATGAATGAAAGTGAAAAGCAGATATAAATTATTTTTCGAATAGTTTTAATTCTGATTAATAAATTATTATATTTGAATCAAATATTTATAAGGTCAAAATATTTTTTAAGATTTTACAATATCAAGACAATTTAAATTTTAAAAAATATGTATAATAGGTACTTAATAAGTATACAGAAGGTTTAGGAAAGTATAGACATTATAGGAATGTAATAATTGTAATACAATATATTATAGTAATTTGGAAAACGATAAAATGTTTTTAATATTACAATTTTCCTACTAAATTGATTCAATTGAATAAACCTAGTATTTTTTAAGTTGAAAATAAATAATCTATTTATCGTAAAAATTGTTTAAGTTTTATATATATATTATATGATAAGAAATCAGTATTAAATAAATGATAATAAAGTAAAAACATCGTCGTTATGGATAAGTGTCTCTTAAATCATTTGTATAGATAATAATAATGTACATAAAGTGTTTTGTTCTTGTACGACTCTCTTGAATAGAACGTTAAAAAGTATAGATACTATATATTATTTTCACTTAATATGATTCGGTGATAATAAAATAAGTTATATGCTGTCAGGGATCAAGTGATTTATAATTAGATAACAATTATATAAAATTATAATAATGAACAATCATTGTAATCAACAATTCTTAGAATCAAGAGTTACAAGTAAAAGGACCTTTGCCGATATTGCCTAAAAACATCATAGTTATTCTAAACTAATCCTATCTCATAACGGTATAGTAACTTGTTTATTGAAATTATATTGAATTATTTATAAAATATGCTTTTAGATAGCGATCTAAATATCTAATTATAATAATACATTTTTTAAAGTTTACACTTTTATTGAAATATACCATTACATACTATTATGTATATACGTAAGTATTTGACGTGTAATGGTTAGGTACAAGACAATTATTAATAAAAAAAAACACGTTACTTATAAGTTATAATAATAAACAGTAGGATTTTAGTTAAGTCTTTTGGTACTTATGTATTAAGAAATTGGAAATATTTTATCTAAAACTAACTATTGTACTATTTGACATAATAAAATATATATATATATATATATATATATATATATATATGTGATATTTAATTCAATTTTGTTTAGTATAATTATTAGTGCATCGATATAAATAACATAAAAAACCGTTGTCATTTTTATTAAAGTCTATCTGAATACGCGAGTTATTAACCATTAGTGTGATGTTGAACTCTAGTGTTTTTGATTGCTCCGACGTGTTTTATATACCTATCGGCTATCATATTAGTATAGGTTTAGACCGATGATGATGAGGGGAAAAAACGACAACAGGTAATACACGATTGTACGTATTCAAATATTTGTATAATTACGTCATCGATTCTCACGGATAAAAAGAGTCGGTGAAAAAAATTCTCTTATCTTTTTATTTTCTAGGGTCACGGATGGACGGTTATGAATAAGACACAACGTGACCATTAGGCGTTCCTTGTTTACGAAACCTTTATATACGTATATAAACCAAACTTATTTTTTTTTATCTATATCGATTTATCATATAACCTCCTCCTTATATACCATCTACTCGTTAACTGCATCTCTTCCGAAATACTCGAAATTATAATTAAGGACCCAGTAAAATTGTTGTTGTTCCCAATCGTTTTATAAATAGTAAATAAATGACACATAGGTACCTATTACTGCAATTCACAATCAAAATATTCAATAATAATATATCATAAATGAGAATGTTATTAACGATGTATCATTTAATGTTTTTTCAATTATCTATAGGTTATGAAGTTATTTTAACATAAACGTTTTCTTTTTATTTGATGTCCAAATGTTAATGAAATTGGGTACAAGAACATGAAATGACAATTTTCCTTAAAACGAATTAAGTTATATTATTGCTCTTCAAAAATTACTTATCGTAGAAAATTATAATTTTAAACTTTTTGCTAATTTTATTAAACATTTTTATATACAATGATATTTTCAAAATATTTAAATTAATATTAAATATAAACTATCTTTAGAAATATATGCTGATCCATGGGTCTTCTTTGCTCGAAATCATATTTAAGTATTCAACCTATAACCTGTCTAGATTTATCATTAAATTCAAATATATTAACACAGCGGTTCACGGAACCCTTAAGAAATAGTTTGTGTTTCACGGAATCGCCTTTTTTTAAATAATAATTTTTAATAATATATATAATCCAAATATAATATAAAATAATTTTCTCAATAATCACATACATCTGGAGAAACCCTTGAGATTGTCCCGCAGAACACACTTTGGGAAACGCTGCATTAATACATCATTACAGTGCTACCCTACCTAATGTTTTGTTAATCTCATAACCTACGATACAGTTAAGGCGTGTTCACCGGTTTTTTGAATCAATTATATACATTTTAATGATAATAAACAAAAAATTTAAAAATTACTTATTTAAATATGATAAGACTTGATTTATTTAAAAATAAATAATGTTTATTTGTGTTTCTAATCTTCTAAAAGTCATTGAACGTTGTTAGTGTTATAGTATTATTCTATATTTCTACAGCTGAATCTAATGGAAATTAATAGCCATGAATAGAATAGGATCTTTCACGTATTATCCAATCACAATAGTGGCGTCTATATAGTAAATAGGTATAAGGAGGTCAATAAAAATACATCAACGATTCAAATAGTTTTATTGAGATAAGGATATATTTAGTTTATACATTGAGCTCTGTAAATAATTTTATTTATTATGCTATCCTAAATATTTTAAATTTTATGCGAGTAATAAGATAAAATATAAATTATTTTAATTTTGTTTTAAGATTTAATTTTTAATTGATTGCTCGAAAAAAGTATTTTTATTTAAATTAATAAACCTATTTTTAATACAAACATTAACTATTTTATATCCAAAAATTTTCAAGTATAGATACAGAAACTTCTTTTTGGACTAAGTATTCAGTAAAAAAGTATTTAGGTAAATTAATGTACAGATAATTCAAAAAAAGTATTTGCTGACACATACAAATATTTACCAAATTTTGTATGACATTTTAGATTCTAATGAACGTATAGATTTTAGAAATACGTTTATTTTTTTTAGTGTATTCAATATGTTAGCACTATACAGGATAAGTAGTTAAAAAATACATAAATTTTCAACTTTGAAGTGGTTTTGAATAGCAATTATCAAATTGGATCTGATTTATAATTTAGACAGATCAAAAATAAAAATTACTAGTAATTTTAAAAATAGTCTACTTAGGTATAGTGATATAAGCTGATTGATAATACTAGTTTTAGTATAGGTACTATAGTAAATATTAAACTGGTTGGTTTATTACTAATAAATAGTCACTAACGCTTCTAAAAATGATAATTTGTAAATTTTTAACTAGGTATTATACAAATGACAATAACTATAAAGTTTCTATGCACAAATATCTATTAGTGATTTTTTTTATTAGTATTAGTAATTAAATAAAACAGTAAATATATAAAAAGAAATAAAAAAGTTTAAGAAAGTATTTTTTAAATAATATGTCTAAGTACTTTTTCAAAATTTGTTCGTAAAATATGGATTTGAGTATTTAAAAAGTATTTGAATATTTTGACTTGAATATTTATAATAAGACTGGAGTCATTTTAGTATACCTTAATCTGCTTGATTTTCTGTAAACAATACAATTGATCAATGATAAGATATTAATGATCACCATCTATTATAGATTTATACATAACATAATTTATGGCATCAAAATAATATTTTAATCAACATTTTATTGTGCCACATATTTAGTATTTGTTCAACTTCAGATAAAAACTCTTCTCATTCAATATTTTTTAGCTGACGTTCATAATTCTATTCCTCCCAGATTCCGTTCACTCCGCGAATGGAAATACGATTTTTCATTCGTTGCAAATTGTCAATGATAACGCCGTCGTATTTTTTTCATCTGTATATATATATATATATATATATATATATATATATAAATATAATAAATAATAATATATTACAAACATAAAATACATACAAATAATAATGGGATTTCACCATTTCTCGTTACCAGTTGGACCTATACCAAAAATAATATTATTTTATCTATGCATGCTTACACATTTACACTATTATTATTTTTTTTAACCAAAGTTGTGCATATATTGTGGATTTAATTCTATTGTTACTGCCATGACACGTCTGTGTCACCTTTCGTATTTAAATCGCTTTTTTTCTCGCTCCGTCTACCGTGTGCTATAAAATTATGTTCAGACTTAATAATATAGTATACGTTGGATTTGTTTGTTATTATTTATTTTTACAATAAAATTATTTGCTGTATTATAGAATTATTTTAATGCGCTTATGGTAAATTTTGCATTGATACAACCATTACTGGGTCAAGTTTAGATTAATAATTAGGAACAATTGTGATGTTATACCACCTGAAAATGTTAGAATTAAAAATAAAATTAATCATTTTATTTTAAAAGTAAATATATCTTATATTATTTATGGCTATTAAGTAAGTTTTAAATTACATTTTGTAGTATATACTTCATAGTATAATATTGATAAGAATAATTATAACGATAATAATGATTAAAACAAAATACAATTAAACTTGTTAATAATTTATCTTTGTAATTGATTTAAAATTTACTACAGTACACTAGATCAAAAACAATTAATTTCGTATTTAAAAAAAAAGATAAAGTATTAAAATATATTTTTGTCTTATATTTTGATATTCATTATAAATAATTGTTTTATAAATAATACATTTTAAATGATATATTACGTAACAACCTATGATTTTTGTTAACTACAATAATTTTGTTTAAATTAACTTTTTTTAAACACTTGGAGTTAAGATTATCTTATTTGCTCTTTGCTAGTTGTATATATACTCCGATATGATGTCACTATTGATAAATTATAATCCTGTTTATAACGTTAGTTTCTTAGTTAATTGCCAATAAAACATCAAACGATTTTATATTTTGTAGTTAATCATAATGTATTGTTTGTATTTATTATTCTTAGAAAATTATAATTTATTTTATACTTTAGTACGCACTGTATATTAGTACTATCAATCATCGTTTTAATTCATAATTATCTTTGATTATCAGATTAATTTAGATTCGTTAAAAGAAGTAGAAATTCGATTTGGTTTCTAATAATTTACTATAAGTGTTCCTAGTAATTTTGTTTTTTTTTTAACCGATCTTTAAATGTATAGCCGTATAGGTATATCGTATATGTGTATTACATTTATTTTATGATATATAGTATGTCAGTAAACATGATACACATTAAAAACTTTTTAGTAAATTTATTAGTGCCTATAAAGATTTAGATAAAACTTCATTAACTAAATCCAATACCTATAATACATTTTAATAAATGTCAAAATTATTTTAAAAATGGACGTGTATAGTAAAAATATATAATTTTATATATAATGCTAAGAAGAGGTAGCAGAATTTTTCAGCGTCATAGGCCGCGCATACATCACATCTGTCTAATTATTATTATTAATTAATTTATAATTTATATACATTTAGATGACTGTAATAGTTATTTATAGAACATTTTTCAGATTTTGGAAGATTATTATTCTACTTTAACCTATTCTATCTATACCCCATATAATTTCCCCAAAAATCTTAGTTGCCAATTTATAATTTTATTT
This sequence comes from Rhopalosiphum maidis, assembly GCF_003676215.2. Taxonomy (NCBI): domain Eukaryota; kingdom Metazoa; phylum Arthropoda; class Insecta; order Hemiptera; family Aphididae; genus Rhopalosiphum; species Rhopalosiphum maidis. Next base: position 68,651,520 of record NC_040879.1, read on the forward strand.
GCAATATATAATATAAAGTAAGAATATAATGTATTAACATTTAACTATGTATATGTTTATTATAATATGTATTAATATTACTTATTAGTTATTAGTAACTAATGCGTAAAGGTGTGTAGACGTATAATAAATATAGGTATATACAAATCATAATACTGTTTTTATATTGGTTTGACTTTTATGTGATTACTGATTTGGATGTATATTATAATATGTCAACAATTTATCAGATATGAGATATCATTAAACCATATATGTCTTATGACCTATATGATTATAATATTTATTTGTATGTCAGTATGTGCCTAGTTTATGATTAATATTTTATTCTGTTGAACAATGAATTAAAATATAGACATTTATTTAAATAATTTTGACGTACGAATTCTTCGTGGAGGGGACAAAAACTCGAATATAATGAAATTAGTGAAGTTAATATATTAATATACTGGGTAATTATTTATGTAAACCATTATGCATCATAAATGTATGTAATACCTATGTTATATTGATGATGATATAGTTATGAATTGCTGTTTTGTCTTACTGTATTATCTACACATTTATCAGATATATAGTATGTTAATATAACTCAAAACATAAATGACAGTAGGTATACAAATTTTTATTCCACTATTTTTGTATTTTTTTTAACGGTTTTACTAATAATGGTTAATTAATTACAAAAAAAAATGTACAGTTTATTCCCAAATAAAAAAATTATTAACGCCTTAAATAAACGTTCATATATATTTATAGATGATTTGTATTTTATAGTTATTTATTTAAATATAAGCATATACAGCTGTACAATTATTTTAGTTTAATTATTTGCAAATAAGTACAATTAAGTTATCAAGTGCTTAAGAGAGACAATTTCACAATGAAACAACTTAGTTTCATAAAATATATTTTAGGAGTAATACATTAGTAATTGTAAATATAAAAGAAATTGAAATAGTCATATCGTTTTAATTGAAGTGCATAATTTTGTTAGTCATATATCCCTTGATGATTTGATTATTGTTTATTTTTACATTTAACAGTTTAAGACCAGAAATAATTTTTCACAGTTTTATTACAAACATGACACTTGTATAACTATTTTAAATAGGACGGACATTATTATTGTTTTCATACCCTCCAATTATTCATAGTAATTTTGTTATTTTATTCATTTATACATAATATTTGAAACTTAATATATTTTTATTTAAAGTAACTTTATTATCTGCTTAATATTAGAATTCAAAAAAAATATTTTCGCCATACAGGAAGTATAATATCTCTATGTTGAGTTATGGCAACATGTTATATTTGGCCAATAGTTTTGTTATATTATATATTATAATAAATCACAATGTAATAAAAATTATAAATATATTATTTAAATAATTTTTTTTATATAAATTATCCTAGAAAATTGTGAAGTAAAAACTAAAAATGTATAACATAAAAATAAAAAAATCATAATATATTTAAAATTAACAATTTATAGTTCAAATCATATATTATTTTAATAAAGTTATTCAGTGAAACTGTTTATTTTTGACGTGTTCATAAACACTTTAAATATCCATTAGATTTCATAATACCAGTGTTTGTCATTGTGTAGAATAACGAATGTCGTTTAACCGTAACCTTATCTGCATCATAAAATATCAAAATACTAAATAATTTATTTCATGTTATCTAATTAGTATCATTAAAAGCATTTTCACTAGGTATTCTGCATGTGCTAGTTTAGGTATACGAGTTTACATATTTTATGAGCAAAGAAAATATCTTACATGACGTCTTTGTTACAATTTATAAGTAATACATGTTATGTTATATATAGTAACAGTATTGCGTAAGATTAATAGTTTTATTTGTAATGGAAGTATTGAATGAATAATATTTGGTTATTGAATTTTTTTCGTGTATGAAACATATCGATACTGGAATTATTTTTTTGTAATAAGAAAATAAATGATTATTTAGAAAATTTATAATAATAAATAAGACTTATAAGTTATAACTTTTACCAAATATCCAAGTATATACTTTATATATTATAGTATTTATAAATCGTTTTAATTAAATTACAAAGACTTGTAATTTTTTATAAAATGTATCTTGTATATTTTTCATCAGAGGTGTAGTTAAGGAAAGGGATGGAGTCTGAACATTTTTTAATAAAAAACAGTTACCCTCGCATCGCAATACCTCAATAGTTATAGTACTATTAAATGAAAAGAATATTATATAAAAATACGACGAGACAAATTTAAGCATTTCAAACTTTGCTTAATATTTCTACCTATAAAAAATATAAGAAGGACAGTCATTAGTTCTAAAACAAAATAAATAGTTTTACCTTAATTGTAAATTTATACCAATGATACATATTTAATGATATAGAACTGTACACAGTTAAAGTTATTTGACTTTAGTGTTTTTATATCAGAAAATAATACCAATTCGTAGTGTATAATATGAATATACATGAACTACAAATAATAATGTTTAATAATAATTTCGATATTTTTTAATTAATAAATAAACTACATATGAGGAACGTTGAATTACATTTTCAAGCACTTTTACACAACAAATAATTTTTTATAAAAATTAAAATTGAAAATATTTATAAATAGTTTTAAAAATTAGAGAAAAAATATTTTGAAAATTATGTAATGTATATAAAATGATTATATAAATATTTAGTGAAAATTTCAAATATCTATATCTACTTATTTTCAATTTATACCAAACACAATTAAAAATTATATTTGCGTAATCCCTTCCATTTTCTTTAATTTTTTAAGGTTTTTACCAGTTATTTTGATAAATATTGAGAATTTTTAATTTTTACTTGCATTAAGTACAAACTAGATCCAATATTCTATACGAAATCAACCTCAAACTTCAAAGATTAAAAAAACACATATATTTGTAAAAAATTTAAAATCAATGTTTTCATTGTCCTGCTTAGAATTTAATATAATAATGTATAAAAACAAATATATATAGGTGTATATCAATAAACCACAAAATGTTGGAATATTTAAATATAAGTACATTTAAAGACGGATTTTTCAAATTTTCAAGTTTTTTCGTAACAAAAAGTATCTATTTTTACTGTAAATTATTTAGCGAATACATTTTGTGAAAATCTTGACAAATCAAAACAAAAATTTGTAGTTTTATGCTAGTTAAAGTTAAAATGTTTATATATAGTCCTACTGTTTGTTATACTATTAAACTATTTTTACAAATTATAAACGTTGAAAGATTATTATTAATTACTAAAATTAATCAAGTCACTATAGCTCATATCTTCTAAACACCTTTTTTTTATTATTCATAGTACTTACATAAATTTAAATAACTCATATTAACACATAACTTACTCGTTTGAATTTTAATATTGATATATCAATATTTTCAGAAAAATTATTCGCTAAGTAATTTATTAGCTAAAATATTTGCTTTGTTTAAATTTATCGTGTTCAATATAGTATAATATACTTAATTCATATCTAAATCAAAAACTTGTATTTATTTTAATGTTTACCCGCAGTCTAATATATATATATATATATAGGATAAATATAAGTCTTTGTGATGTTTACTTAAGCGATATTTGAACAATACTTAAGCAACGGCAGTAAAATAAGTGTATTGTTTCAGTTCACAAAATATTAAATTATACAACGTATCTAGCTATATTAGTATTTTATAATATTTTTAATCATTAAATATTCACAAAAAATAGGTGCCTTTACTTGAAGTTGTAATTAAATATATAATGTCATATATATAAAGCTAACTATTATCATACAATTGTTATTTCCATACATCGGAACAGAAATATTTTCATGATAAAAATCTAGTGTCTATAAATGTAATATTGTTATACTGTGTTGCTATCGTTTTATGTGGTCCTTAAACATACTGTTGTTTTGTAGGTATATCTAATGAAATACATCATTGTATTAATTGCATATTTGTATATATTATTATATTAGTATATTGTTATTATTGAGATACTGAGGATCGTTATATATCGTGGTATCTAGTAGCTAGTCGGGGTATATAAAGAAAAAAAATTATTCGGTGCATTGTTTTTACGCCCCGGCCGCGTATAATGATAAGTACACGGTTATCTTTCTCGGTCCCCTTGCGTGCACTCTTCCACCACTACGCTGTACAATCATATACCACAGCTCCATATTATACTATCTCCGCTCGACGACTAGTGTCCGGTATGTGTGTGTGTGTGCGTGCCCGCTTGTTGTTGTATACTACTTGTGTACAACCGGTCACGGTTAGACGGATAGACCCTACCGGCATGATACTGATAAGGAACGCGCACATGCTGTATGCACATACATACGCACTGTATATTTATATATTATACGTACAAATAAGCGGGGTGTGTGTGTGTATGTTGTGAGAGATAACGTGTTGGTCTGTGTGTGTGTGTGTCGGCAAAAGGTTTTTAGACGGTCGTTTCTACCGGGCACGCTGATAACGATGGACGACGTGCAGATAACGCGGTGGAATTATATACACACAAACACACATACGATCGAGCGAGCGTCAAGTAATATGATGGTGGCGGTGGTGGTGGTGGGTAGGGATTTAAGTACGCAGAGATATAGCACATGTGTGTGTTTGTGTGTGTGGGCGTGTGTATACGGGCGCAGCGATATAGCGTGGGCGAGAGAGGGTAGATTGACGTGTGTATACAGGGTGGTGCGTGGTAAAGCGTTTTATAGTTATTACGTTAGGACTATATACACGTCTATCCAAGGCTCGTGTACCGGAATTAACTTGGTCCATGGATTCGGCCATCAACTATAATACGTGTGTACAGTGTATACACGCTTACCGTAGCAAACTGCAGCTACGCACCCACCATCACCACCGTCGCTCTGTATATTATTATATATAATGTGTGCACAGCGTTTGTAAGTTTGTTATAATTCGAACGGCGGCAGTCTGCGGGTGTGGGGGGTGAAAAGCGCCCCTCGGCCCTCGGTTCCGTGATAGATTTAATCGGTCGCCGCCGTGGCACGTAAAGAGCGATCTCTCGTGCTGTAACCATACGATCGTTATCGTCGCGTGTCGTCGTCGTAATCGTCGTCGTTGTCGTGCAGTATTGTTATTTTTTGAAAGAAAGGGATATGAACTGATATTATGTAGGTATATATGGACATAGACGGATTATCGAGTACCCAGGCCAACCGTTAGGTGGTGGCGAGTTTTAAAATGAATCACGGAGAGGAAATAGCTGCCTCCACTGGCATATTATGTAATATTATACAAATTACATGAGTGTAATGTTATTAACAGCCATCATGGTGGTGCGAACATAGCTTTTCTAACGGAGCCTTTAAATAAGAAGATAATTGTCTCGTTTATAAATCTATATATTTCAGTTTTCTCCGCTATTCAATATAAATAATATATATTCAATAACGCGTGTTAAACTTTAATAAAAAAAATGTTTCATCTTTTATGTCTATTCAAAAGTCAGTAGTTTGCAACGCTACACCACCGTTAAATAAGCCACGCCATGACCGTAATGATGTAGATAGTAGTACGAATCACTGAGCCGCGTGAGCGATGGCTCGGTAGTAGACGACGAAAACCGTGACGATCACACGCGCTGATCAATCCAGTATTGTTATCTCTGTGAACCGTATATTAAATATTAATAACCAACAGCTCTTAGAAGTGTGTGTCGTGTGTGTGTTCTTAATTTTTTTTATTTTTATTTCATTCAAGGTCGATAGAAAAAAATAAAAAAAACCACATTACTGATAACGATAATGCACACGACGTCCGTATGTCCTCATATGTTGCTGTTGAGTTTCGGAACACCCGGCCATTGGAATACGTATTTTTAATAATAATATAGCTAATCCGGTTAAGTGGTTTTCGGCCCTCGCCTGCTATAGCAGTGGCAACTGAGGCAGTGGATGCAGACCCGATCCGTGAGTAATCGGGGGAGGGGGATCGATTCCTCTGAGTTGTTTTCTGCGCGAGATTTTATCGACAAAATATATCACACACTATGGGAAAAAATAACGGTCTTCCAACAACTGCGTGTTTTATATTATGTATGTAAGTGATTTATACTGTAAATTTACAGTGATGATATACAGCTGGACATGCTTGCGAAAATGTTACGAGGAAAAGATAATTTAAAATTTGATTATTGCGAAATACATAATATTATTAAACCTACCTAATCCTAATATTATGTGTGAAAAGACTATTGATTGCGTTCACTGTGACTTTTATAATAGGAGACGACGTCGCGATATCGGTTTATCATGAAGCTTGTGCCTCGCATATATACCTTCGTACCTACGTCATCGAATAAAAAATAAATTTACGAATTCCTGCTGGTATTATAGTTAGCTCGATAATGTTTTATACTATAGAAGCCATATTATAGCATTATGCCATTATATACATAAGCGGTTCGTATCTGTTTAATTTAGGTACTATGATAGGTCAATAATATCGTAGATTCGCGGACCATGATCTGTCCAAAGGAAAAATGATTTAGAAAAAAAAAATTAACACATTGTTAAACGGAACTTTATTTATTTTTTTTTATACCGTTATAATACTTACAATAACTGCAATAGATATGGTATTTTAAGTGGCTAAAGCGTTTTATTGTAACAAATCAAATGTATATACAACTGTACAAGTATAATATTTAATATTATAAAGTTATAAACGATTAAACGAAGTCAAACGAATTTAGTCATTGATATATAGTAATATTAAAACTAAGTTATATATTTTTATAACAAAATCCTTGGCAATTGAAATGGTAAATATCAGATTTCTTATCAGAGATTTTTGAGAAATATAAAGAACTCCAATTTAATATAAAAATGCATATGTTCGTAGCACAGGAAATTATAAGATTTTTGTCACAAATAACATGAGACACGCCTTTATCTGATAATTCCAGTATAATATTATTATTATAATAATATTGTATACTGTATAAAATAAATGTAAACAATTTGTTCATTCACTTTTATGTATTATATTTACGAGGCATGGCTTATTGATCCATTATAAAACGTGTACATTATTTTATATTCTTTACATATAATATAAAAGGTATAATGTATTACTGTATATGATCAATAGGTTCGTTTATCACGTACTACGTACCAGTCATTTTTTTAAACCTTTATCTTATCATTGACTAAAATAAAGGAAAATATATAAAAAAAAATATTACACGTATGAATTTAAACTCTGCAGTGAGTGCTGACTGCTGCAGAACATAATATAACCGAACCACAAAACGTAGAATTCTCGTGTAACAGTATAATTTAAAAAATGTCTACACTGCACACAAGTCATTTGCCCAATAACGCATTTCCATATCGATTAATTTTTATTGGAATCGTCGCATAAAAAATCGCGAATCGTATTGTCGTTGAAAACAAAATGGCTCGCTGTTTAATGGTTGGTACCTCAGGATATTGTTTGCAAAATTGCAATTATACGTCATATATAACGTTCTCTAAATATAAAATAACGCAGGTGGCGAACAGAGTCCTACGTAATTTTTAATATTATACACTATTATGTATTATGTAATCAATATTGTTAATATGAATCGTTTCACTTGAAATGCTATAATATGCACAATCACAATGTGCTGTGATCGTCTGGCTGTAGATAATAGTGTACCCATCAAAGTACAAATTGGTCTTTCATTTTTAAAGACGTCTTTTAAATGTATATATATATATTAAAACGTTATAATGTAATTTATTTGTATGATGTGTAGGAACATTTAGTATCTAATCAGCTGCGTATTTGTTTGCGCCGAGTTTATGATTATTATTATTATTATTAGGTAAGGTTATTTTTTGTATAAGTATACAGATAGTAAAACAAAAAAAAACGAATATAAAATAATTATAAACAAACCCACTGATATAAATGATAATCAAAGATAACGTTAAATCAAGTAATTATTTTTAGCATGTCGATATTGATTTATAGCGAATAAATTGATCATTAATAAAATAGTTAAATGCCCCTGATATAGGTAAAATGTATATATGTATACCTAGTACCTATTATGCATATACAATATACATAATCGTATAATGAATAAATAAAAAATAAATATATATTATATAGGTATAATATTATATTAGTGGACATTATGATGTGTTTCACGTAATGACTACAGATACGTGTACTCCAAGTAAAAAAAAAAAGATTTGCTTGACCAAAAATAAAACTGTGATCTTACATGTATCATACCATGTTGAAAATCGACTAATTTATTCTTGATTATTGTTTAGATAACATTATTGAATAATATAGATAAGCGTGCAGGTGCAATCAATCTACTTTCTTCTCTAAAGTTGAATCATAATATTATTATATCCTAAAATAAAATATGTATACATTTCTATGTAATAAATTAGTAATTTTAACTATAGTTCTCAGTGAATTTATATGATTATAGTGATAATAATAAAAATATATATGTGATAAAAAAATGTCCGTCGTAGTCTTATTAATTTGACCGGTTTGTTTGATTTGCTATCGCTAATGTGAAATTGATTTATCGAATAGCAGTTGTCCTTGAAGTTTTGCAATGACTAATAGATGACGCTTTTTGTACTTGACACTGTATTTAGTGTATATATTAATTTTTTAAAGTGAATTGTAACTGATAAGTTTTGTTTTTATATTTGTTTTTGAATTTTGTATTTTACCTAATACTATAATTTACCCGATAGTTGTTTGTAAATTTTAAAACAACTCATTCAAAAACTTGTCATTAAAGATGAATTAATTAATTATAAATTATAAATTTACATTGTTTTTACTATATATATAATTTTCTAATGCGTCGTTAACTAGTTATTGTTTTAGTTACTCTCTTGTCAAACAATTGCACTATACTCGTACATTTGTGTATTATAGGATTTTAATTATTTTTACGATTTTTTTTGTCATTTATTACCTCATAAGTTATTATATGTATTGGTCTTGTGATTTCAAAACATAGTTAGTTAAAAATATTTAAATTCGTGAGTTAGAAAAATAATAAACCTACAGATTATAATTCGGTATGTGTATTTTATCGCATTTTAAAATTACTTTTAATTGTTTGTATTATGTAGCTATTATGATGTAGTTACATGTATGTGTTATGTGTTTGTGTGTGTGTGTGTGTGTGTGTGTATATTTGAATTCGTGACACTTGATATTAAGTGGATTAATCATAATTAAGCGTATGTTGTACGACCTATATACACTTTAATATTGAATAATAAATAATATATTATATTAGAAGAAAGAGAGATTCTTTTATTTTATTTAAGTGACTCAATTGTAATCGTATTATAATTTATTTAAGTCGAGTTACTTTAAATAGTACCAAAAAATGTTTGTTGACTTATGTCCGTTGACCGTTATTATAAAATGTATGTAATATTGTTTTATTTGTTTGCAAAATTATTGTGATGATTTCATTTCAAACGGGTCGATGTTATTATTATTGTTAGAAAAACATGACTAATAGTGTCTTGCGAAGTATCAAATACTAATATACAGTATAGCCAGTATAGGCATACTATAGTCTAATATTATTATAGAATATAATATAATATGCAACACATAAATATGTATAGATAGAAAAGAATATATGTATATAGTAGAAAGTACGTCGATATAAACTGAATGGGACCTACGATAAGTGTGTTATAATATATAGATAAAGGCGCTTTTAAAAGTTTCTTCTCCAATTCTCGTAGATTGCGTTTTAATCAAAACAACGCCAAAGTCCGATGTCAGCTTGTTTATCCAACCTACCTGCTTATCCAAACTTATCAGGCCGTTTGAAAATTAATTTACTGCTTATACAATTGATTTTATTCCTACAATTGGAAACTAATTTAATGAATAATATACTATTTTAATCATTATTGTTAATATTTTTGTTTCAGGTAAGTGTAGTTGTATGAATAAAAATTCCTACTTAAGTTATGCCTGTGGACTATTCTATACAATGGGTATGTCACATTTCCCTGTTAAATCTTGAAGTTGGAATAAAATAATAAAATATCTATTGATATCAGTCGACGATGAAATATGGTAAAATAACAATTTAATTCTACATAAACTATTTGACACATTTTTAGGTAATTCAATAAAACGTATTTATATATTTTTTACCTACATAATTTTATAACAATATCTATCACGGGCTTAGAATTTATAAGGTCTGTGGGAATAGTTAACACATTATCTATTTATCATGTCAGATGTGATTCGGTTGTAACGTATAGAGAATGAATTTCCGCTGAGTTTTGATCATTGTTTATTTATATATAGTTAACGCTACAAGTCAAACTGCGTGTATTGAGGTTATGTTTAGATAGGTACAATAAGTGTATAATCAATTTTAGTTTGAACTTTGATTTCATTGTTAATAGATAATAATTGTTTTAAATTAAATAATTATTATATGTTTGGAATTTTAATAGTTTTGAACACAACAAAACGTGTTAGAATCATAGAAAAACCATGCATCAATTAATCATAATGTTCATTATATAATACTGACCTAAAATATTGAAAGTTTGGCTGGTTGCACTACTTACACTAATAGGTAGGTACTAAAAATGTTATGCGAACGCATGCAACTGCAGTGATAAGCCAGTGTATAACCTTATCTTCTAAGGCCGTGATCCATATCATGCATGAAAATAAAGAATTATAGTATTAAGTACTTAGTATAGTTAAAACAATAAAATGTTAGTAACATGGCATTGAAGACAGTGATTTTGTAAGAATATAATAACCTAAAATGTATATAATATGTAAAATATATTGTCTATTTTCATACAATTAATTTGTTTTTTAAATTATAATATTAAAATGTTAGAAATTTATAGTATATGTGAGATAAAATGTATGGTTCAAAGGCTGGGTTAACATTATAATTTAAAAGTTGCGCATGTACATAATATTAGTTCAAATACTGTTACCTATAATAGATATAATATTATACCTTACTATACCAAACTCTTTATAATCTTATGCATATTTATTATCACCAATATAATTTTAATACAAATATAAAATTATCTAACCCTATACTAACTAGTTGGTAATATTTTTTTTTATTCGTGGACCGGACCGAATTCGTTGAAGTTTGTCAATAGATAACATTTGCGGGCATACTGTACTTATAAGTTATAACTTTATAAGCTTATTATAAATTATTTCAGAGCAGACCATGTAATTTCACATGAGAGCTGCCAGTCACTGATTACTGCATAAGGAAAATTCTAAGTTGTAACTAAAATCTTGTAGAAATACCCTTATTATATCAATATATATTTTTATATATGTATTATTTCAAGAAATCTCAATGCGTATATTTATTATTGTTTATTTAGTGCATTCTTACACAAGTTTTAAAATAAAGGTACATAATAAATTTATATGTATAATTTACGATCATTATTCAGGAAGGATAATCAAAAATAAATTACCATCAAAAACATAATAATGCTGTAATCGGACTTTGTTACTTAATACTTTAACATTCATAAAATATATTTATAATCTCAACCGAATTGAATATGACAATATGATGCATTTTTAATAATTTTTTTTTATGTACCAGTATTAAGAAATAATGTTAGTGTTCTCATTTTAATACATAATATAAATTATAATATTAGAACCACAATCTGTTTATAAGTATGATTATTTACTCGTAAACACTAAATTTAATTGGTTATATTTAGTATTCGTGAATATTATATTTATCATAGCCCATGAATACGCGTTTTGTCATAAACATTTTATATACAACTATATTATAGTATTATGTAGAATGCCAGTTATAATAATATATATTTTAATGAAAAATCGCTAAAGATTTTTAAGTAGAGCAAATTTAAGTGATATTATTTAAGTGGTATTTTTTAAGTGGTATTCTTGTTATATTATTCAACATCTATATTACACTGTATGTACCCATATGATACTATATGATAGTTGAAGTCGATTCGATCCATATGTACAATATAATATTGTCTATCTGTGTAGTGTGTATATTCAAAATATTTTAATATCACTTTAAAATGCAAACGATTATTATCAAAATTAATTTATCAATCTTTTTATGGCTAGACAAGTTTTTATACAAATCATAAAGTATAAATAAAGATTAATATTTTGCTGTACCTATCTATACCTAATATATTACCTAACGATATTTGTTCTTTATAAAATAATCTATAACAATTACGTTTTAATTTTTATTATCCTGACATTATCATATTATGTAATAGGTATACTAGTAAGTATATACTTTTATTTTATTAAATATTTTCCTACTTCTTACCCTAATTGTTTTATTATGTTTTATTTATAGAGAACCATAATAAATATTCTGTGTAGACCTAAACAATTTATCTATATATCTACTGGAAAGTATTTCTCAAGTGATACAATTTATTGTAATTTCCGAATTTTACTTTTAAAATTATATAATTAATATTTATAAATATTAATAATTTCTCTAAAAGTGACAATTATTGCTATTTTGGCTAATTTGTATTTATATACATAACTTGTTTATTAAAATTATGAAGCTATTTATACACTTGGTACAACAAATCAATTAAAAAACTACTATATTAAAAAGTTACATTATTAATAATTAAAATAATAATTGTAAGATAACAATTACAATCTTATTACCTGTAGATACTACTATCAAGTATAAAAATTAAAAATTCAATATAAAATAACAATATTACTCCACATTTGATTAGATTGTATATCAGGGCTATTTTAACATGCACATATTTTGTATTGGCATAAGGTGAAAATAATATTGAGAATGTTTAGTACTGTTGTTGGGTAATGTTTCCCAAAGGATATAATTTTATTATCCACTTGTTGGGTCATGGTAAAAGGTCACTTGCGGGAGCAAATATCGTGATGTATTATATGGCAACATCTGTTGGTCTAAGAAGAATAACAACTTTGCACGATGGCTCTTTCTCTCAATTAAAATAAAACCTCTACGATTTAATCACGTTGCGACTATTATTTTTATTATTATTATTTTTTATCTTGTGCACAGTAACAAATTATATGAACGACTTTTGTCCGTTGGTACATCGGTATAGGTAGGTAAGAAGGCTTGGTCCGTATTAGGTGGAAAGCGGGTCGCAAACTGGCCGTCGATTTAATCTGGTTATGGACGTCGATCAGATAATAATATTTTCTGCTCGGTTTATTTATTATTTGTTTCTCTCTTAATCGGTCTAACTAATCTCGGCTTTGTGTATCACTCTCTCACTCTGGCTAGACACGATACTACATGCAAATGGTGGTAACCGACCAAAAGATCACTCCTCCCACTACATGTTATAGTTTCGATTTCAAACGACGTTGCATATCAATAATAATAATTATTATTATTATTAATCAATATTAAAATTTTTTTTTCTTCAAATACGTTTTTTTTATTAATATATTTAAAAATAATTCATTTAAATCCTAAGTTAATTTATTAAAATATTATAATAAATAGTTAATTGGCTTTGTATAGTGCAAAGCGATTAACCAAACATGCGCATCATTTTTTTTAAATTGTGCATTTATTTTAATTTTAATTTTTGGAATTTTTAAATATATAAGACCATATTTTCAAATTCTTTCGAATATTTTACCATCTAAGCTTTAAATATTGAGAAGTGTTGTGTATTGGTACAAACATTTGGTTTTAAACGAGAAACTTTTTTTTGTAAATGTTAAGAATGTTATTGTTTTATAAATTTGTATGCACCACACCGAAATTGTAGTACAAACGTGTAATTTCTGAGTTATTAAACTTTAAATATTATAAATAATGCATAAATAAATGTATTATTTAAAATAATTTTATATTTAGTACGATATATAATATGTTATATTTAATCTAGAACTTATTATACTTGACCAATTGTTATATAGTCATAATATATTTACAAATTAATATTAACTAGTAATTATTATAATTTTTAAATCATCTTATCTCCATTACTTCTAAATCTTTATCCGTAGTACCCACTTAAAGTTTAAAAATTGTTTTATTTGCTTGTTAAAAATGTACAATCAATAACGTTGATTCTTATTTTAAAGGAATAATTTATAATTATTATCTTTAAAAGATACACCTTAAAGGGCATAAAACAATTGAGTATTTGAAAACTTAGTCCTTATATCAACAGATATCTAGATAAAACTCAGGTGTTAGGCACCTACCTATTTTATAAAAATTTATAATTTGAATAAATTCCAAAATATTTGTTAGAAGAATAAAAGGAATGATCAAGCTCAAATCTTTTTACAATATAAATTAATGCAATTATTATTTAAAGTAGTTAGTAAAAATTAAAATTAAAATATTCATGAGATTTGAATAGTTTTAATTTTTATAGTTGCTTTATCATTTAAATTATGATTTTTATATAATCGATTAAAATGTAAAATAAATATACAGTGGTAATTGCACAATAAAAAATTTTATTTAGTATAATGCATGTATGTTTTTTAGCATATTTTCAAGAGCTTAATTTGAATTCTAATTGAATAATCAAGAAGTCTAATGTCTCCGGAAAATCGCTCATGATGAAATATTTATGCTTACCATGCATGGTTAATGGTTATGTATGCAATATCATCAAATTTGAAATATGTTCAATGTTGAGTTAGAATCGATGAAAATTATAGCTGTACCATTGAGTTCAAATATTAAATGTTGTAACATTTTTTGTCAACACTACATTTTAGCACTATCTCCTTTTGCTACAAGAAATCCGCAAGTAATACTAGCGTGGCCTGTAGTTGATTTAATGTAATTTATTTTTTTCTCTTCGAATTTAGATTTTCCTTTTCAATCATAATACTTTTAATATGATTTAATTTAGTTTTCTCATAACATATATCGTTTTTATACTTTTTTATGTCCGATTAATAAAAGGTATTCTATCATTAGTTATGAATTTTTGTTTTTACAATTTACTTAATAGTATGCTATTATTCTCATAGCATTATTTTATATAGGAATATTAGTTATTAGATCAATTTGACACCGCTAATCTGCGATTCAGTCAATATATGTGTATGTTTTATCTTTAAACTAATAAACCAGTCTAGAATTATCTATATTTTAAAATAACTATACTATTTCAATAAACGCCATTAAACAATCATTATTAGACTTTTATAAATGTTTGCAAATTTAAACGTAGCCGATCAAAGTCCAGTATACAAGTCACAGCGGAAATTTGTTTTACGGCAGTAAATACTTTCTTTGTCCGGAATCGTTTGATTAACAGCTATTTACGTTCGTCCGTTATGGTTTCCTGCAGGCAACCAATATTATTTTACTGTTTTATCACATAAATGATAAATATATGTATGTATAATATTTATTCGCACTGCTGTAGTTATGAGGTGTGGCCGAGTTACTACAATTTATGATAACTTCCTCCTTGGTGTAATCGACTCACCACCAGAAATGTATTATAATTATTATATACTGATGTGATACATTTATAACTTACGTTTTTATACTATCTTCTCGTGCTTCACACTATATAAATAAATACATATTATAATATATAATATTATGAATATTTTGTTTGTCAATAATAACTTTTTTCGACTATTTCTTTTTATCATTTCGTATATTATGATTTCGTATTACTAACGGTGCCGGGCACATGCGAGTTTCGTTTATCTGCGGAATGTCATTCTTATCCGGTTCCTCGTGCGTTATTCAATTCGAAATGTATGTACGCCAAATTTCGCAGCCTATCCCTCGACGCCCACCCTCTCCGCACACACTTTAAATGCTTTTATCAAACAACCACCGGATACGTACTTACAATGTTATCGAGAAACGACGGTCGATCTAACGTACCACCACCACCACCACCCCCACTAACACCACTCCATCGAAAGATAGATATTTATTATTATTATTTTTTGGCACTTTTTTCGTTCGTATTTTTTCATTAACTATAAAGATGTACGAAATGTAGTCCATTTATTCTATTGTTTACGCGTTTTCTGACGTGTATATGATAAGAAGCAAAAAAAGTATGTACACACTTTTTTCTTATCTCATCCGTATTCGATGGTTTGTGAAATGTTGACATATTTTATCTGAGTTTTCATATCGGATAATTGTCTATTTGTTTTTCTTTAGAGTCATCTAAGATTTAATGATAATATATTATCTTATAGGTATATACTTAATAGTATAAATTAAATAGATTAATTGAAAATAATATTTGTTTGTATAGTATTGAAGTGTTCGTGATATTTTAAAGTTTTCAACAGTAGTTATCACTATTCCTATAAGACTAACATTTTACGATATGTGAAAATATCAAACTCGAGTCTTACCTATATAAGGAGGTCGCCATACCATCTTGTGCATATTGTATTGACTGTTTTACAAGATATAGTAAACTTGGGTTCAGTCGTTTCAATTTTATGATGTCAGTTATAAATTATAATAGATTGAATTGGCTTATTATTGAACTTGAAGGAAATAAAATTATTTGTTTTACGTCAGAATTGTTTGTTATTTTAGGAATGAGTAGGTATATAAAATATATTATCATAATATAAAAATTCTCATATCTCATTTTAAAATGAAAATATCGTAAAAAAATAATAAATAATGTTCTTACCTTCTAAAGTTTAATAATAAGTAAATGCATTCTAATATTTTAAAAAATATAAAGTTTAAACAAGAATAAATTAAGTAAATATATAGGTATTACACTTTTTTATTAGATTGACAAATTTTCAATTACTTTTTATTCTTATTCATGCGTTACCTTATTTAATAACTTATTTCAACTATGTGGGTTTTTTAATATTTAGTTAATATTTATATAATAATTTACTATATTTTAGTTGGTTATACAAAAAATGCCACCTTAATAGTTATAACACAAATAGTCAAGTTTATTACCACAAAAAAAAAAAAAAAATACTTTTCTAATGATTATTGCAAAAGTACGAGAACTAAGTAAAAGTGTATATTTTTAGTATATATATATTTTTTAATGATAACGCTCCAGCCAAATATACCTATACCTACTTAAGAGGACGTCGCACCCGCGTGTGGTTGCCTCCGCCTTACACACCTACGACATAGACAAAATGCGTTTACGCAGACTGGGTAGAACCTTTGATTATAAATACTGTATAGTATTTAGATAGAACTCGCTCAGTTTTGGTTCTAGAGTAAATATATCTATTATAAAATTAAAATATGACTGTATTTTGTAGAGAAAGACGATGAGTATTTTTTAAAAAAATTAAAATTTTGAAAAGTTATAGGTTATTTAGAAATTTAGAAATGTTTGCTATTTTTAAACAATACAATGAATGTAGGGAATAATGAAAAACTCATCGTCTTGCCTTCCAAAATATTATCATATTTTAATTTTATAATAGGTATATTTTAACTCTAGAACCAAAATTGAGCGAGTTCTACTCAGACTGCGTAAATGCGTTTCTCTATGTCGTATATAAGACAGAGACAACACATGTGGACAACTTCCTCTTAAAAAGTAAAATTTTATTCTAAGTTTATTTTCAAGTTATTGAATTTTAATATTTTGACTAAATTGCCTATATGGTAACGGCATTGTGTGCTTTCTTAATAATAATGTACCTCCGGCATATGCCACTAGTGTGGGCAAGTGGTAACTATACTAAATCATCAACAACAGGATGTTTAATAATAATAATTTGAACGCAGCCGTTACGCGTTATTCAGTAGTATTATCTTATCAAGTTTATAATTGAATTCATTATTTTAGTCGGGTACTTAGATAAAACATATAAATTTGAAAAAAAACAATATCGAGTTTTAAAAATCATAATTCATAACGATATGTACTATAATTAGCATTAGCTTAAATAATTTAAGATTGAATTAATAGTTAGTATTTACATTATATTTTAAGTTTACTCATAAATCATAATATAATAATATGTATTACTTACAAAATATAATATCCTTATAAGTATTTTCTATATTAATGTTGAACTCATTCGAATTGATAGAATTAAGTTTTCGTTTTAAGTACCGGAATGTCTATAATACTCATACTTAAACAGTTGTGTAAAAAAAAATTTAAAAAAAAAGAGTACACGACGCTAGATGATATCAGTCGATAAGGCTGCACGTTTTCATTATACTACGCGTCTATCCCAGTATTTACCATTCGTGCCAACTGGTAATGATCATTTGTTATCATTTTATCACTATTCATTAATCACCTGTTTTTTTTCTTTAAAAATTAAAACAAAGAATGCAATGTTGAAACGAAAAGATTACGAAGTTATCGAATATCACCCTCTCCAAGTGTTTTAATCCTCGCAGTCGTTGTCGAAAGAAGATTGCATCATTTAACTTGAAGTGTTCGTTTTTCTTTTTTTTGTTAGGTTTTAATGTTTTGAGAAGAATAAAAGCACAACGTTAAAAAATTTAAAAACTGTGAATTGTGGTACATAAAATACAACATAATATATTAATATTATTAGATCTGGCGTCGAGATCGCAACACAAAGTGAACCTATATATAGTAGCAGCCACGATACCTATGCCTATATTTTATACTATAATAATATATTATTTTAATAACACCAAGGCGCGGATTTTAGTACTGCAGTGTGTAGGCTCCTACACCTATGCACTTATTTCTTATTCATTAAAAATTATAATATTAAGTACATTTGCAGTATACTTCCGGTCATATATTTTAATAACATATAATATACACAACGATGGTATAATATTATTATAAAGTGTCATCGGTGCACCAATAGTAATATTATTTTTGATTGTGTACACATTATTGGCAACACTCAAATATTGTAAGTACATTCGTATCGCTATAAAAATTTTTCCAGTAGCGGGAAAAATAATATTACGTAAAAACACGTCGACATGTATACATAGCCTAGTGTGTATGTAAGTATGATGTTGTGGTGCCCGTGCTCAGTTGATATTTTATTATTCGACGGACGTGTTTTACACACAAAACTTATTTATCGTATCCTCGTACAACTTGTTCAAGCCACCGCGCGTTATCTGCTCTCGCGTATATTATATTATATTATCATTACATGTGTATGTGTACTTTTTATCTCGACACGCTGCCGAAGGGGAGGCGGATTAACCCCCGAGCTCGCGTTCTCCGGAACCCACCCTACATAACACGAACATCGGACGGCCGCCGCCACTTCAGTCCCCCGCACTATCTACTGAAAAACTTCTCTCCAGCGAACAGGAATCGACAGGCTCAAGATGTCCCGGCCGATTATGAACGTGGCAATAGCAAAATCATCCGCGTATACGGTACACAAACCTCGCGCCGTCCGTCCGCGATCCCTCCAACTACAATATTATATAGTTCGGTATCTGGTATTCTGAATACCTTACCTAACCATGGGTATATACGTCATATTATTATTGTATTGTTACTGGCTCATATGAAATCTATATATACGTACATAAATAACCGCTGTATTTACTACATGTTCTATCATATTTACTCGAGCCAAAGTTGTATTTTGAAGTTTAGTTCCAAGTATCGTAGCCAATATGAACTAGGACGTTCATTATTTATCTCTATTCGTTGCCATTCTTTTCATATCGTATTATTTGTGGCTTACAGCAGTAATTTTTCTCTTCTCCGTTTTAAATGTTTCTCTACAAAATTTTTCTCATTTTGCTTTTATTAATTCTTCCATCAGTATTATGTCGGCTAAGAAAAAATGATATGTCTTATTTCAATAATTTCCTAATTCTTCTTCATTATTTATTATATTATAGTAAAATCAGTAGTCTGAATTACTCTGAATAAATTAACTAAAACAAAATTCATTAGAATAATTGAATATTTAAAGTTCACAATTTATTACAGTTTTAATTATTTAATATTTATTTATGAACCTAATTAACACTATTTTTCAAAATATTTTTCCAATAAAATATGTTATTGTAATATTGTATATTGAATATATATCAGAAAATTAGGTACCTATCAATCAATTATGATCTATTTATTATATTTAAATTTCGAGATGAGTAAAGTTCCGGTGAGCTTTTCTAAATATATTTTTTTGGAAATAGAATCTTTTAATAATTGTGCCATCGTGTCAAATACATTATTATAAAGTATCGTTATAAAATAAAAAAAACTATAAATATTCCCTTTTACGAGTTCTTTTGTTATAATATTACAGACTCGAATCGTTGACAACGTTTTAATTATTAATTCACTTGATAAACACGTTATAATCGAATAATAATAATAATATGTAAGATATTACTGTTTTCAGAAAAAAATGATGTAAAAATGGTTTGTAAAATAGTGTGTGAAATGGTTTTTATTGCACAAACTTTAGAGTTCCGGACCCTGTAACTTTTTTAATTGTTTTGAGTCACCGCTAACAAATCTTGGGTCCCAAGTAAACCATAAAGTAAAAATCATATATTTTACAATGTCTTATGTTTGTTTTCCTTATTTTTTTATTTAATTAAGGTATATAAGCTTTTTACAAAATTAACAAATAAAATTTAAAAATAATTTATACTTCATATTATGTAAGTTATAAATCGTCATTTGATTAGGATATTTAATGGTTGAAAATACATTTTAATAAACATAATGAAATATTTAAAAATATATGACCCCACATATATTTGGAATTGAATTACACCACTAAAGGTTCGTTTACAATAATTTATAATATTATTATACACAGATAATTGTTACATTATTATTTTAAAACTACTATATAGAAACTCATTTGCATTGTGATTCGTGACATATCATAGACAAGATTAAAAAATATCTACCCCTACCTTATATTTCATTTTTTAAAGTAGATATTATACAATAGGTAAACTTCATTTAAAAGTATTTATTTATTTATTTATTTCCAAATAAACTTCATTTTTTATCTAGTATAGTAAATGAATAACGTCCAAACAGTTATAACATATTTAAAATGTAATAATGTATGAATTATGATTATGACTATGCAGTTGCAGTACCTATAATATTCATTACCTATACTATTCGATATTTGCTTTACTTAAATTATAATCATCCAAATGATTTTAAATTGTGTGTTGTCAACACTTATGTAATAAGACACATAGATACGTAGTTGATGGATTATCTTTATTCCATCTAATCTAATCTAATTGAATCTTAAAATCTGGAACAATAGATTAGTATATTTATAAATTGTTAGGTTCGATTATTTATACATAGAACCTGATGATTGGATATTGTTTCAAGACAATTTTGAATCTTGCATGAGTTTTATTTATTGATGAATTGAACGCAACAGTTAAATAATCAAGACATCGCTAGCCTTTAAAGTATCTGAACAACTTCCATTGTTTTATAATAGTATAATACTAATTAAAAATTAATTGAATAATAACTGTTTTTATTCATATTCTGTGAGTTTATATTTTATATTATACATAGACATTAGATATGTACAGTAATGTTCTTAAATTTATGGGATTGAGTGTTTCGAAGTACAGTTTTCAGTTTTCAACTGTGTGTGACAGTTTAGTACAATATATAGCGCATCTTCTATAATCATTTATTTATGATGAAAAAAAATCTGATGAAAAAATATAATTATTTAATTGATTTTAAAACTGTTAGTGTTTATCATTTTAACGTTATACCACTTTTTATTACATATTTGTAAGACCACGAAACTTATTGCGATATAATGATTGGAAACACAAACTTTATTTTTTTTTTTTATTGATAATCGGAACATATCAATATTATTTTTTAGACATTTGTAGAAATCAAATAACATTGTTTCCGATTGTCAGTCACAAAAAGATAAGGTCTTATAGTGTACCTATAGGTAATCCTGTGATGTTTTAGTTTTTGAGTGTTTATTAATCTCTTACGTGCTTTATAAACTATAATACCTATAAATTATTTACTGACAACTATATATATATATATACTAATAATGATCATTTACAAGTTTCTAAATTTGTTGGTATAATATCATGACCTGAAATTGATTATGTATTAGACAAAAGTATGGCAATTTTGTATAAAATAATGTTTTCTCAAACAAATTATTAATTGCTTATTATTTTTTTACAGCTCTCTTATATTTATAATTTTGTAAGATTAGCATTGTGCAGGTGATTTTATTTCGAAAGTGTTTTAGCATAATATTTTTGCTACCTACTTAAAAACATTTTCATTTTCGTCTTAAAAGAACTTTTATGTACCTACTAAAATGCTTATTTCTATTTTTCTTGTACTTTTTTTTAACGTAAAATTTAAAACATTTATTAAATATAAGTAAAAATTCTTTTCACTTTAGAAAATCATAAATTAAAATTGTAAACGATTCATTTTTTGTTAACAAGTTAAAATATTTATGTTATTTATGAAATTGCTTTACTCTGATGACGTCTTCTTATAGAATTTAAATAACAAATTATAACCAATAACTATTAAAAAATATAAAATATGATATAATAATATGAAGATTTTATATAAACTGTTGCTCATTTTCACAATATATTTTAAAAAGTTAGTATTATATATACGTATATACTTGAAAAATAATATAACGCATCAATTATATTACAATTTTATTCAAACTAAACAGTTGATAAATTACTTCGTAATAATACGATTGATAAATTTTAATAGGTATTATATTTTAGATGTTTATTTTGTATGAAACCGTTTTTACAATTCTTGTAAGTATTAATTTTAGTTTTTATTTTAAGATTTTTTATTTTTTATTTTGATATTATGTTTTAGAAATCTGTCGTAAACATGCGTGCATGTTGTACGTTTAATATTTAAATGATACGTTATTGTTAGAAATAATTATTTTGTGGTATATATATTATAGTTATGAATGAGATTTCATGAATTTTTTAAACAGTCAAATCAATTACATTGAATGTCTATATTACGTTAATGAATTCGACAATATAATATTTATTTACAACAATATTGTAGTGTATGGAATACAATGTATAAATTATTATTTAAGCATTTTAAGTTAGTAAATGAAAGAAATGTATGGAAATTAGTGTTTAAATAAAATTCAAACTGTTTTAAGTAAAGGTATCTAAAGTGATAAATACACGATTATTGAAATAAAATGCAAAAATATGCAAAATAAAAAAAAACATATCTGCCTTATTTATACAATATATAATAGATAGTATCCAAATTACAAAATTATAATTTGGGCATCTAAAAGGGATATGCTAATTTAACGAGTTACTCTATAATCCGGAGCTATATAAGTGTCAAACGAATCGGACGTATATAATATGGACATTAGGCTACACGCACATATTATACATGTTATATACATGGTCTACAACATATTATATGCATTTTTTACACTCACTCCCAATAATCTTAATGGTATATTTGTTCGTGATTTCAAATAATAATGTATTATTTGGTAGCATTTTATACTCGCGTGCACACACACACACACACACACACACACACACACACACACACACACACACACACAAATAATATTGCTCTTATATATATATTGTATATTTATACAAGTATAAATCGCACTTTAACGCATTTAGTTTTTTTTAATATAAAATAATGTCTTGCGCCACGTTGAAATAACACCCTATCGGCGTGATTAATCTTTCAAATAACTTGTTTGTGGTTTTTTTTTTTTATTATCAGTTTGGTTTTAATGAATTATTGAATTTTTATTTCTATACGCTCGCGCGAGAAGTCTATATAGAGTTTAAACCATTTCGAATTTGTCACTCATAAAACAATTATCGAATCGATAACGTCGCGGCGTACCTATACATAAAATAAAATATTATTATTATCACCACCGTATAATATTAATGTAATATGCATACGTGTGCTTGTGTATAATGTGGTTTTTGTACGTGCATATTTATTAGGTAGTAAGGTATTAGGTACTCTACATATTAATATTATTTTATAATATAAAAAAACAGAGTTAGAGTAGATACTAGATAATTTAATAATAAATAAGCTATATACATATAATATACGCCAACAAATCAATCGACAGCGATAAAGCATATTATATTATATATATATTATA
The DNA here is from genome assembly GCF_003676215.2 of Rhopalosiphum maidis. NCBI lineage: Eukaryota > Metazoa > Arthropoda > Insecta > Hemiptera > Aphididae > Rhopalosiphum > Rhopalosiphum maidis. Next base: position 68,675,763 of record NC_040879.1, read on the forward strand.
CAGCCATCTGCATTATATATATTGTGTGTGACGCGTGACAGATTTCCATGTATATGTGTTATATATTATGAATAATATGCTAGTGCTTTCGTCCGTCCTCTCCGCCACGACAGATAAAACTTGACAGATTTTCCTATACGTGGTCCATCCTGTATGTATGTACACACACACACACACACACACACACACACACACACACACACACACACATATATATATATCCGACGGATAAAACTTGACGTATTTATCGTCAGAGATAAATAATTGATCGAGTTCACATGTGCGCGCGACTCACCGGTGTCGAATAAACGTTACGATATCGACGAATATTCCGACTACTTCCGGACGTCTCATTCATATTATATTATATTATATTAATTTAATATTAATTTATAAAGTGTGCATTGTTAGGCAGTGCGGTTCGTTTCTAAATAAATATATAATAATAATAATAATATACTATTCTCGATCTCGATATTATATTATATCGCATAATAAGTGTACCTATATGGCACGACGACAGGATGTATATGTACATAATGGTCCAATATATCGATGTCCGTTCGTTAATATATATGCGTATAATATTATTATGGAAAGCGGTGACATATAATATAGTATAATAATATTTGGCCGACAACATTGACATATTATTAAACCGAACTCGTGTACATACCTGGTGATAGAGGAAGGAGAGCGGATTTCGCATTCACGTAACGGTAGTCCCGAAGCGAAGTATATATGTTTAATAAATATTATTATGATCGATTATTGCTTGACGTTGTGGTTATTTGGCTCAATTAATATGTTAGGTTTGACTACACGCTTAATTTACTACCCACCATCGTCCACCGCTATATCAAAGGAGTACTCTGCCCGTGATCTCTAGCTGTATTTAAAAGTTATAATATGATCCAATTTAAGGTTTATGTAACTTACGAAGTATGTATAGTAAATGATAATATGTAATATGCGTGTAGCAGCTTAAAGCTATCTGGTATGTGTTAAAAAAAATCTTTGGGGCTCTACACTGTTATACGAGAATGACAAATACACGATCGCTTATGGTATATGATACTATATGTTATGGTATATTGTAACATGACGCACGTCACAGAACCTCGAGAAATGCAGGTCGGTTTGTTAATTTTTACCCAGTTTTTATCTTATATAGAAAGAGTATTTTTCTTACTGACTTTTCCAACATTTATCTATGCAATTTATGTTGTTTATAGCTATTATATATTATAAACAATTTAATGCAGGTGTGAACTATGGTCTCCAATTCTCCACAATACAGAGAGAGAGAAAATAATATAGTAAATAATAAAATGAGCAGCTTAAAATTGATATTTATAATTGTTTTGTTATTGAATGAATTCATATAAAGAATAAACTCTGCAATAAATAGTTTATAACATTCACAATACATTTTTATAGTTAATTTTAGATTTTTTTAAAAATACTACATTATTATATTCTAATTACAAACAAGATATATATAGTAATGGTTTATAAATATTTTGAAAATGCTTACAATATAATATATTAAATACTTAAAATAATATAGGTGAGTAAGTAGCTCAATAAATGTGATAACATGATTTTAAAAAAAATTCTGTATTTTCGTAAGCTAAACTATTTGATATTTTGATCAGACAAAAGTCTCTAAAAAATAGTTATTTAATTAAAATTAAAGATAACTAAATATTAATTTCTAGTAGGTATATAAGCATGTGTCAGAGCTATATATTCGCTTGTATAAGTCATCTTTATCTTTTTCGCAATAACCCGAATAATATGTATGTATCTACCAACACAATACTATAATGATGCGAAATGTAAAAAGAGCCGAATTGCGAAATACGTGCTACACATGTTAAAAACTATTCACAGCTACTCCGAGCTATTCCAAAAGGGTTATCAAAGACAAATTCGTTGGAGTAAGCGAGGACGATACTTCAAAGAAGATTAAGTTTATTCAAGTTTAAATTGTATATAATAAAAATTCTAGGAATTTTTTTTAATTATGATGTATATAATATTTCCGTGTGCAATACAACAGATGCATCACAAATACAATTTTTATAAATGCATAACTTATCGAAATTTACTGATATTAAAAAAATGTGCTGGTGTATAGATATGTATATTTTTAAGTCATATGTTTTAAAATATTTCTAATTGAAATTCCTTATAATAACTGTAGGAATAATTAATCTGGAAATTTGAAATATCCTGCCTTAGAAAACAATAAAGATTAAAGAAAAAAAACACTGTTTAACAAAGTTATGGATTAAAAGAAACAATAATATTAGTATAATAATCTCACTGTATATATTAAACGTTCTAGTAGAGGCTATAAAACTAAATCTGTTTGATTATCAGCTTAAGGGTGGTCGTCGAGTAGCAATTTAGGTGAGGGTAAATTCCCTTTCGAGTGATAAGTTGTTAGAGGTGTGGCTTGCACTAATAATTGTGTAACATACATAATACATATTATATTGCAGTTTAAAAAGTTTGCATCGAAGAAATGAGACCTATTCGTATCTTGAAATCAAGAATGATATGTAAATGTAGATACAAGTATTATGCAATAATTTTACTATAATGTTTACCATTAAAATTTAAACTTTATTTATCACATAAACAATACATACATTATAATTCTTCTTTAGAAAAGTGTTGTATTAGTAGTGACAATTTACCTTATATATAATATAATATATTAATTTTCATTTAGAAATCTATATATGCCTGTTTATAGAGTATTTTACTTATTTAAATCAAGATCTACAATACGTTCAGGAATTGAGAGAATAGGTACAAAAAATAAATAATAAATCATGTATAAAAATAATATAACATGGATATATTAGTAATAAACACTTTTATTAGATATGAAAATACTGTGATATTACAACCGCCATTATAACCATAATAAGTACTATACATTTTTTTATTTCGTGTTTCATATTATTGAAATAAGTACTAAATCAGAGATAAATTAGAAAAATGTATAATATTATATGAAACATCGAGTTAAACCTGTCAATTTTTGTTTAAAAACCGTCGTCGTTAAAGCTTTTAACGATAAAATATAATTTCTAAGTCTACAGCACCTCCTTTAAACTATAATATATATTATAGGTAATTTTGGTCTTGTATTTTTTATTCAATAATATAAGCTACGAGTACCAATACAGGTACGTCATATAGTTAGTTAATGTTGGAGAGCGAATTTTACGCGTCACAATATTTAACTCGACGGCCGGGCTGAGCAGCACGTCGCGTCGCACGCAGTCGTTTACGACGTGGACGTATGCACGTAAAAATTCAAATTCCCATACACACTTATCTGGAATTCGAGAAAGCATTATATATATTATTGTTTATGACGTGCGTAATATATATAGTATACATACTATGTACACATTTTAGGTAAAGTATAATAACTACGCACGTTCCGTAATTCGTAGCGAATGAAGACTGAGAATCTCTGCAGCTCAATCCTCAATAAAAAAATACATTGTGTACTGATAATATAATCTCTATCTCAGAGTAATATAGCTATAAACAAATACAGCGAGATACACAAGGTAAACTATGAATGATCTCGAAGATCTAATTTTATATTAAAATTACTCCATGTATATTGTATACCTAAGTCTCTGACATCCCCTCCTTGAAAAACTTGAAAATCGTTTATAGTTGTACGCTGTCAGTGGGGAAAGGAGGGGGCTTGTTTCTCATTTCACTACACCTTCGCAGTCCATAGTAACCACTATTAAAAATTGTAATAAAATCTCTCAGAATTCCTATTGTATAATATCAGTAATGTGTAAATATAACCGTTATTCCAGTTTTAGATTCGACATTGGTGCTAGACTGAGACGAAACAGATCAACTGACGCTTCTTTCCATCCCCCGTTACCAAAACCAGTGACTGATTTAATTTTTTTTTTTCGTAAACACATTATGTTCTTCTTATCTACACGGCAAAATTTTCAGAGGGGTGACTACCACACCACAAATATCCGTGCCAACACTAGAACGTGCTCATCTCAATTATGAATGAATTGTAGGAAATAATTATATGATATTGTAATATACACGATAAATGATAATAATAAAAAAATACGCGAAATAAACACCATTAACCTATGATGCCCACTTCTTTTCATCGGCATTTACTCTACTTGTTTACATCCATCGTCCATCTACTGATTCCGAAGTGTAGTGTTGTGGTGGTGTGTATAAAATAGTACTCGCGAAAGGATTGTTTATTGGGTTCACATACACATACACGCGCACGCGCGCGCATCGGACGATGAAAAAGACGATAAACGACGATAGGATGATCGGTGGAGCGGAGGGCGTAAACTGCGTTCAGTATATTATATATACATAGGTGTGTGTGTATATATATCGTTGTACACGATACGAGGTGTCCAGGCGTAGACCATTTATTTATATATTTTTTCTGTACGTGTCGGATTTTCTCTCTTTTTTTCCTATACTTGTGTATATAAGAATAATATTATATGTTCGTATTTTTTTCTTTATTTTTTTTTCTTACGATGCTCTGTGTGAAGTCCTTCGGCACACGCGCGCATATCGTCCGCGTGAACAAATAATACTGCACGCGAGAAGACTCGAGTCTGTAGGCGGGGGTGAGACTGCGCGGCCCGAACGACTTAATAACAATATTATTTTTATTATTATTATTACGATATCGAATTATCGCTTTTCCCAGCCGCCGCCGGGTGATTATATACTTGACGGCTATAAAATGGACATGGACTGGTTGTGTAGTGGCGGGGTAGTGGAAATATATTATTATTACACCATGGACCACGCGCGCGTGAACATGACTTATGTGGCCGACGGCAGAGGCGGATTAAAGCGCCTCCGGTTGTGTGGTTTTACTGCACGTCGAATATACGTACAATATAATATATATATATACGCGTGAGTGTACACGCATTGTTAAATGACGATTTGTAACGGAAGGAAAAGGAAGTATCCGTACAGCAGGTGGGCAGGTAGGCACTTTATGAGCGTGACGGCGGCGCGGTAATATGATAATAGGGACCATACGCAGTGAGTGACTGTTTTAGTGTGGCATGTCGAATTTCAAGTGTTTTATGCACCCGATCGAATTTTTCGGCCATTTGATTTCACGATGGTGATCATGTACTTGCATCTCGTAATCGATTAAACCCGCATTATTTACCAATCAATCATAAAATTATAAACACATCCATAGTATTTTATTTTGTTATATTATGTAGATGATGGCGTGGCGCGTGTATGTATTCGTACCTTTATTTTTATTTATTTTTTATCGAATTTATTATACTGCAATTAATAAATTTCAAACAAACACTGCGTTACGTTTGCAATCATCGTTATCTGAATATTTATATAGGTATGTTATAAAATAATATTTTGTATGTGTTTGTTTGTCCATAAATAGCTGTATAATTAATAAAATAGGTATGCATATTTCTTGTATCGCGTTAGCGCATTATAATGTTTTATTTCGATTAAGACTAACTTATATAAAGACGTGTAAAGACGATAATTTAAAAACTCGCTGTATATATTATATCTTAATGTTAAAATTTATTGTGTTTTGTTATCTTTCCAAACTATACTCGTTGACTCGTAGCTCTATACAGGTATATCAGTAAGGTGTGCAACATAATAATATTTCATTATATTATTTAGTTGACGGACAAGATTATAACCGTCTGTCGCAGTTATACTGTGTACAGTTTACTATATAGTGTATAATATAATATTATGTTCGAAACTTATTTCCTGTAATTCGTTAATTGTTTACATTTAATTTCGAAGTTTAGCTGTTGTATAAAATGATCCGATAAGAATATTCAAATTAAGATGTCATGATGAAATCATCAATATCGTTGTTTTTATATGACTATATATTTTAATGCTTAGGTTTGATTAGTTGTTCAATCACGTAAGATTATAACTATAACATATACGTATAGACGTATAATATAGTCGAATTCGTCACTCAAACGAATTTTGAACTCTAATGCTATTAGATAACTGCAGCAATCAAGTTAAATACTTAATTTATATTTATTTTTTACAATCACTTGTCAGCACAAATTTCAGTTTGTTTTATATTGTTAAACGCTGTTTAGTCACACGAATGGTGAAAGTTCAAATTTGCAAAATGTAATCGCGATTGGCAAAAGTAAACCTTCTCTCACGGAGACGCATAAAACCTTGCCCTAAAAAGGTATTAAGATCAGATAAATCTGTATCCATACGTAGTATTTTATAGCACTGGACATGCTTTGGCTGTCATGCCAATGACTACAAATTATTTGTATTTTCTTTATATTTTTAATCATCATTGTTTGAGTTCCGTGATAAGGACTCTTTTAAGTTCTTGTCATTATAATGTACCCGTTAAACTATTTATCTGAGTACGTTTTTAAATATAAGTATAAAATATCATAATACTCAGTTTAAACAAATAAAAAATTGCATCGTATATAATAAAAAGTACTTATATAAAATGATGTCCACAAATAAAAAATTTAATTTCAAAATCAATGGTTTTACTCGTATATGTATTAAAAGTTATTCATATAAAATACAAATACATTAATGGATTGAGTTTTTAATGTCTTGCTTAAAAAAAATTATCAAATTGATAAATATGGAAAGTTCATACTTAGTAGATATTATTACATTAATTAATTTTAATATTGAAATCTATTTTTTATAAAATTTCTTACGTCGGTCTTATAATTACTGTGAGATAGCATTTAATGTACTGCAGGCTTATTAAGATAATATATTAATATAAATAATATAATAATATAATATTTTAACATTATATATTATACTTTAATGTACCTTCAGTATATAAATATTATTATAAATTATAATTGTACCAATACCTGTACATAATTGTGAGTGCTTATTAGATTTTATACTATAAAGTAAAATATTTTATACATATGATTATTTTAAATACCTATATAACTGATAAATGTTATAGATAATTATAATTTATAAATAACAATATAAAAAGCTTCCAATCATCAAAAACAAAAATGTGTCGAAGAGTTTATTAAATTAATTAAAAATGTGATCATTATTCTATTCCTATAATATATATATGTATGTATACCCAATACACAAATCTATATCGAACTAACATAAATATAATATATAACCCAAGTTATAAAGATAATGATGCCAATAAGTTGAAATATAACATTGCTTCAGCTTGTATAATATACGTAAATATAGATTGGTACTATTTTAATATAAGATATATTACGTAAAAAATGATAAAATCGAAATTTTGATTTAGTGAAATGGTATTATTACACTATATCGTACCTATATATGTACCTATAAATTTGAACAAGTTCTTTGTTTGAAATAAATATATACAATCCTTTGTATATAATATAAATTCATATAATTCTTTGTATATAAATGGATGATGCACCTATATTTGTGCACAAATCATATACGATCGCTGCCATTACTACGGTAAAATGAAAATCTAATCCCATTTCGGGAACCTTGCGACCATTTCGTCGATGATTTGTTGTGATTATATTAAAGTAAATAATAACAACATAATACATTAATACTCGCATATATGTTTTGCGATATGTCGCGATATAACGCAGTGCGTTACAATAATATATACAACAAAAAAAAACAAAAATAGGTATCAATTTTTTTTTTGCGTTTCATTTTTAACTTCGTTACTGTAGTATCCTTTGTTAGAGCGACTAAAATATCGTTTTTGGACAATATTAAAGGTCGGTTAAACGACGTACATACGATGTGTAGCTACATAATATAGTATATGATAATATTTATATTTATAATATATAATGATATATAATGTGTATAAATATATGCACTCTCGAACATAATATTGCAGCTCGCTTCCTATCCGTTTTTAAACAACACACGCACATGAATTTATATACATATATGTAGGATATATATACGATGGGGCGGGTATGGCCCGGTCTGGTCCGTGCAGGGCATCATGCCGCTGTAAAATCCGATGAGATCGCCGTCGCGCCTGCCATATGACTGAGTGGATAAGAGGAGGGTGATGAAACACTGAGGTAGCAGCGGGAGAACCCTTCTCACCTCTTCCCACAAAAAACGATTGGACGACAGCGATGTCGGTGGGGGGAAAGTGGCGATCATGGAAGTCCGCAGCATCGGGTAGATGATGAACGACGAGTCAGAAAATATTCGCTTGACTGATCATCGGGTCTCTCGGACACACGGTGTGACGAGGGTTTAAATTAGTTCATCGCCGGCCGCCGAAGATCTAGAGCCATATTATTATTATTATCATATACCGTGTGTACGCGCGGGCCGGTTTTCATTTCCTGTGTGGCCCTCACCGCTCCCACCAATGTCTCCACCGCCGGAAAAAGGGTTGGAAAGGCGGCACGCAGTCGCGTATATATACCTCCGCCGAATCATCCCCGACCTCCGGCCCGCATTATATATTTTATCCTGGTGAGTGATGATCACGCCGCCGCCGTTGTCACACCATCGCCTGCCACAGCCTCCGCACGCACGCGCATCTGTGACGATGTTCGCGGCTAATGTCTTCTGCGAAAACCGCGTGCGACGTGGTCCATCAATCAGCGCCGGGCAGGCCGGATTTTCCCGTTCGCTCTCGCCTCCGAACGCACAAAGTATAGCCTATACATGTATAGTACCTATTATATATAGGTAATAATAATAATATGTTACTATGTTAGGATGTTTAGTTATATTATGGCTAAATCTAAATCATACCACATAAGCAACGCGGGGTCAAAAGACGCTTTTTTGACATTCGAATAACACGCTCATCCGGCCGTCTGCGGTCGCTGGCTTTTGGGGCAGTGGTATATAATAATAGTTTATGCTGTGCCTGGTCAAGATCGTAGAGAATCGTTAGTGTTTTTGGGTTTCGAAAAGTCACCATACCTCTTTGCCACTTCGCCTCTTCGCCTCATCGCATCATTTGTATATACTATACATGTCATCATAACATAAAGTGATTTGAGCAAAAGCATAAATAACCTACATCGTTATATGATTAAATTTAATTATTTACTTCCCTTTTAAAATGCGCTAGCCGGCCATTTACCCAAAATCGGCATCAAATTATTTATATTATTATATATTTGTATCGTTCATGAAATCTTAGCTGCGTGAACTATCATAAATATTGAGGAATAATTAAATAAGGTATGTTTAGTGTTGGGTCATCGAGAACAGTTTACCAAAACCTATTATATCCAGAGGAATTTTGAGTATATATAATTTCGCTTCAAACTTGTACAGGTTTTGTAAGCTATTTTAAAAATTGTATTGTGTATATATATTATATTATTAAATTATATATACATGTGTGTATATGTGTGTCACTTTATATATATACCCAAGTGTGATATTATAGATCAATATATTTTCAGCGTTTTAAGTTATAACCTATGGGTATTGGAGATATACATATATTTTACATATTGGAGAGACTTGAATGCAAAAACAGTAGTTGTGTTATATTATTATACCAATAACATTAATATTATTATAGTTAGATTATGCTGATAATAATAATGGAATCGTTGCATACACAGATTTCCTTCTCATTTGAACCCGCCGAAGAGTTAATTAACCGATATAAAGCTAAATTCGCCGCATAGTACGTAGTTAATAGCCCATTGAATGGCAGTTAATATAATAGGACCAGCAATGATCATTGATATTTTTTTCAGGCCCCCCTCCCCATTATTTATTGATTGACAGTATTAGCATATATTTTATAATCGTTGTAACTTCATGTTGCGCTATAATAGCGATTTCGAGGAATCTTATAAAGAACATCTTGATAGTAATAATCAAAGAATAATTAATACGATTTATAAACGTTGATACGATTATAAGTATACTCAGTCATGATCAATGATCACGGACATTACAATAAATGCCATAACTGTAGTTAGCCAAACTTTTGTTGAATACAATCACGCACCTACATTATAATATCATAATTACCTATCACATTTCAATACCTTTGTTAATACTGCGACACGCTTCTATATACGGATCTATATTTTATTTAATATTTATTATATTATATTTGTATACCTATTTTAAAATAAATTATTGTACATATTATAATGGCAAATGTATAATAATTTTCCCTACACAAAATTTGTTTTTTTATAAATAATTATTTAAACATAAATAGAAAATATTTTATAAAATCATATTAATTTTTAACCAATGTACTTAATTTATTTTTAATTTCTGGGTAGCATGAAATGTGACTTTAAATCGTTTAACACTGATTGATTATATGGCGTGTGTGTATAGAGAATAATCGTCCCGCGTAAGTCGACAACGGGGAATTGGTTCGCACCTTAGAGTAAAAAATTATTATATAACCGGCGGTACCAATAAATGCTTTACATATATATAATATATATGTATGTATATAGTGACTATTGCGGTTGTGATTATTGTACCCACGCGAATTCACATTCACATAATATAATAGCACACGGAATTATGTGTTTATCTAGATCAGTGATACATACAAGAAACGCGACACTATAATATTGAAATACCGTGAATCATACTTTATAGTATAAAGTTTATACGATCATTTCGATATGTAGGAGTTGATACGCACAGGGACGTTTGTAATATACACGTATATAGGTTTAGTTTTTCAATGTCATAGAGAACGCATTTTTAATTTATAAATGTTCTAACAATATATTATAAAATATTTTATAACGCATTCACTGAAACAATCAGCACTCGCGATCACGTGTCAATATTAGAGAATATATATATATATAAGGTTCGCAACCACCATTTTACGGTGATAAATGTTTTTCGCATTTCAACTGTACCTATAGAATATAATTTATTAATTTCTGTTCGGTGTGCATATGGTTTTATACGTGCGGTTTATGGATTCCCGAGTTAATACTTATTATATAGGTACACTACCGACCGATTTATATATCTCGCGGTATTGTTTGGATAAAAAGTTGAAATCAAATATTCCGTGAACAGTCGTATAGATAAAACAATAATATTGGTATTGTTGCGATAATATAAACGCGTTTGTGCAGAATTTATTTGAAGGTGATGCGTGTACCAAATCGATTCATCATAATATTGTAGCGATATCATCAAAAATAACGCGTGTTTACAGTGCTTAACATCCAAAATCCTAAATATCATAAAACAAATAATAATATACTAACCACTACCTATATAGCATATCCGTCATAATAATTATTATTTTTTTTATGTATTTTCTATTGACACATCGACAAATATTATATGTATTAACTTTAATGTATACTGCAGGGAGAATTTTTGTGGAAAATGTTAGTTACGTACAATTCTATAATGTTTCGCTCTCTGTAGTGATGTTATTTTTTCTATCTATTGTATAGATTCTATACTTTTGATCAGAAATAAGGTGATTCTATGAAAATATTTATGCGACATATACAGATATTGAAATTAAGTACTTATAAAATTTTAGGATCAACCCACGTTCCCACAAATTATTCAGCTATTTCGTTGCTCTAGTAAATTTAATATTTAACGAGGCACGATTATATTGCACTTATTATTACAATTTACAGACATACCCGGTGTACCTTCACTATGTAATGAACACGAGTAAAATTGTGCATTAATTCTTTGTCGGCAAACATACGCAAGTACAACAATATATATGCATATATATATAGGTATGACGGATTTGATATTAATTTTTGTCTTGTATATACGATACGTATATCTAACGTATGTCGTATACACATATACATAATATATTAGATACCTATATATATATGATAATTCCCTCTTATTTACTTGATAAATAATATATATATATATGTTATCTCTGAGCAAAATCTCTCTTGTGCACATTATTTAGTGTGCGTATGTATTATATATATATATATACATAGGTAGTGGTCGATGCGGCGGCCACATTGACAATTGTGGCAGGACGGCGTTTAGCCGCGCGCGTCAAAGATCGCGGCTGTCTCTGCAACCACGCGATCGCGGTCGCGCGCGCGTAACGTCCCGGCCGTCTTATCAGCGCCGACCGGACGAACGGTGGACAATTTATATTGCGCGCCGATCCGCCGTCGCTGATAGCTATATAAAACGCGTATTATTTATAAAACCGGTGGAAAACCGTATAAATATGCGGCGGTGGCGGCGGTCGTTTTACTATGTACTAATTTGATGCTAAACCGCGCGCGCGCTACTCACTTCACCCTTTCTGCTGACTCGGTTGCGGCTGTCGTCGGCGACATTATATAAATATACGTGTGTGTATGAATACGAGTGCGCGCGCCGCTGGCGTCGACAAATAATAATAGCGCGATGGCGGCTCGCCGGACAAGACGAGCGCGTCTTTTCCATTATTATCTGACGGTGGTGGCGGCGGCGGCGGCGGCGGCGACGACGACGACAATGTGATGCTGCGACGAGGAGAAGCGCATTATTATCATTATTATTATTATTATTATTATTATTTTATATGCCACGCATTGTCCGGGGCTCACATGAAACGAGTCGACGCCGCCGCCGACGCCACAGCCGCTTCCCCTTCTCCGCCTGTCGGACGTCCGGTTTCTACAGCTGCACATTTCCCGCGGTTAATGTTAACATGGACTATATAGGTATATAAAATTTGATGTTTACCAGGACCACGCGTAATATTGATCCGTATCAGTGTTTAGAATGCGTCAATTTTGCATATTGCTCACGATTTAATTTGGGCCCCCTGTAAGAACGTATACACAAGAATATTTTTCGAGTTGGTTGTGCCAATAATAATTTTACTGAAGTTACAAACTACTGATACTATTTATGTATAGGTAGTGGTCGAGGCGGTGGCCACATTGACAATTGCGGCAGGACGGCGTTTAACCATGCGCGTTAAAGATCATCGCGGCTGTCTCAACCACGCGATATGTGAATATACCAGTATACGTGGGAGAAGAGCATTTTTTATTAATACATTTTCATGAAGAATATAATTTTATTTTGATGGGGTGACCCCGTAACCCCCTCAACCGGGTAGGTAACTGTGGATATATATTATGTTCATCGTTATTATCGGTAGTACTGACTGATACCAGGTTACGGATTGGGGAGGTAAAAATTGTTACGCGAAAAACATTTTAAACCACGGCTTAGACTCCCCGGTGTGCTTGGAGTCAACGACCGTTTATCACTCGCCGATCGCGGGATTTATTCGTTATAATATAATATACAGCGTTCCTAAATTCGTCGATCTACGTATTATATCGTTTAATCATATTATATTTTTGAGGCGATCTTAATCAAACGATTTTTCTTCGTTTATATGTGTGTTGTCTATTATGGCCATGAGTAGGTGTACTGTATATTATATGTATAATATAAATTACAATATTATAATTGATGTATAACACCTGAATATCTACAAATATATCCCCTAAGAAATTATAAGCTATAAATTATCGCTCAAGAAATTCGTTGATCCAAACCGATTAAAAAAAAAAAAAAAAAAAAAAACGCACCGATATAATAAACCATATCACATCGCGGTTTAGGCGAACGAACTTCTTGCATAATTATCGACAGGTTCTACGAGATCGCGATGTATGTGACTATCGCAAGAAATAGCTCTCAGTGCACAAAAAATATGTTCGCGCGATTCGTAACGTCAACTGTATTCGCTCCTACTCCTAGAATGTTCGGCTTAGGTCACGTAAATATCGCGATATAATTTAATATATTCAAATACGGTACCGACATAATACATATACTTGGTAATCGAATAATAATAAATGGTCACTACAAACAATACATAGTAATGCGTATGGAACGGTTATAGACGGTGGTTTGGCATGTATAGACTCGGTCGTGTAAGTAGCAATATTTAATGGTATAGTCAGTGTTTAAAATAGTTAAAATCAAAGTACCGTAATACATGTCCAGAAAACTTGAACTCTTTTTGAAGTCTTATATGCTTTTCTGTATTTAATTACTTTTTTATAATGTCATCGATGGTATTTACATTTTAACAATTGATATAAATTTAGGTATTATCAACAATTAGTAAAGGGAATACTAGATATTTTAAGAAATAATGGTAACTCGTTATAATATTTACATCGTTTACTTGTAATAAAAGGATTTCAGCGCACAATTTGCATTTTCTCTCCAAAGCGTGCGTAATATAGCAAATTGGCGTTATTCATCGTTTGACGAACGCTTTATTTATACGCTTTATTGGCTATATTTTATAGTGCATGACTTATCGAAAAAATTTAAGCAAAACTGTTTTTTACGAGATGGATCAGTGACGGGAGTGTCGAATGTGTTTTACAACATACCTACACTCGCGAACACACATGCGCACGTAGTACCTACGATTTTATAATATTGTATACCTACAAAGTATACAAGTACAGGTAATATACTTACACCTATGTATATGTACATAAATATAAAAACACATATACACATGAACACACTGGCGGCGGCGTTGACATTTTCGAACCGTTCATCGATTGCAATCTAAAACATATCCGTTTTGTTATTTCTGTCTCAGCACAACGCTGCACGATGAACACACGTATACACGCACAAACACGCATCGAAGACGAATCGTAAATCCTTTGGACGGGGCACGCAGTTAATATTGGGTGGTGTCCCGTCATCGGCCAATTGGATTTCCATTATTACCTCGTCGGTATGTATATATAATACATACATTATAACCTAACCTAACCTATATAATACTTTACATAGGTACGCAGCAATTGCTGTAGTATACCTGCTAATACTTACGCGCACGCACCGAGAGTCCAAAGAAACCCTATCCGTCGCGAATCCCATGAGTCTAACTCGCTCCTTTTGTATACGAATATATATATATATATATGTATGTATGTATATGTAATAGTTTGTGTGTGTATGTGTATGAGAGAGATACGCCAATAGATTTCCCCTCCATCCTTTCCTCAGTCACGCCGAGGGAAATATGAGCGGGGAAAAAACTCAAAAGATTTCCATCTTAGCGACCTATACCGGATTCAGTTGTTTTCGAAACGCGTGTAAAATCTACACTCTATATAGGTGCACGCGTACAATATAATATATACGTCTCGCAGCGCACTCGACATATTATTATTACTATATATATATACATATACATATATAGGTATTTATTATTGATTTTATTATATATGAGAGAGTAGTGATTTGTATTTATGTACAGGATGATTTAACAAGCATGCTTGTTCCCTTTCATCATTACAATACTTTTATATTTTGATCGAACGATTTTTGAAATTTTAGTATACTTTGATCGTATTTTTATTTAATAATAAGATATTTTCATTCTATTCGGTAAGCATCCTAGATTCTAGCGATAGTAAAAATACGTTTTTTTTAAACGAGAACTTCCTATTTTAATGTAAAAATAGTTAACAGATTTGTTGATATAACGTTAATACTTAATACATTTAAATCGAAATTTAAACAAGTAGTTTATGAGACATGACTACATGAATTATTTACAAAAGATAATAATATTTAATCATAGAGTATAGATATTAGTAATTGGTTTAAATTGAATATATAATATAAATGTAATAATAATTAGTTTTTAATATACTTCTTACTGTGCGATTTTTATTAATTATACAAATTCTAAAATTGTACTACAATTTGCAAATCATCAAACTCATAATTTTAAACTTATTACTGTAGATAATAATATTATACTTTCTTGGTATTTCAAATTTAACCATTTATAAATTATTTGTTAAAATTTTGATTTATCTATAATATATAGATTATTTTTTTAAAATAATTTTCATTTTAAAATAAGTTTCTCAGTGTATAACACAATACGATCCTTAATTTCAAGTTTTAAATTTATGTATAACTTTATTTAACGGTTATAAATAAGTAGTTAATAATATTAACAATATCAAATCTCGTATAGAATATTATATGTATACTTAAACTAATAATATGAATGTATATAACTAAATACTGTTAGGTATATTTAGTATATACTGATGACGTATGTAGGAACTGCGAAATCATTTTACATTTTTTCGTCTTTCGGGAACTAAACATTTTTTTTTTAATTTTATGCAAGTGCGATAGTAGTACAGCGTAAGTGATTTATATAATAGTACCTAGTAAATAATAATATATATTGTAATAATTTTTAAAAAAATGCCCGTTGTTACATAATATTTATCTGTCCTCAATGTCATAGTTTAAGTCTATAATATAAGAAAATAGTGTGCTGTGATAATATATAATATAATATGTTTAGGTAATTCATTTGCTATATATGTATATAATACCAATGTTAATCAGATAAATAAATGGTAAAACTTGAAATTTACATTAAATTGACACATTTAGAGCGGCTTTAATCTACGTTTGAAGTATTTTATTTCCCATTACAAATACTCGCCTATTTATTTCACATTTATAAAATATGCAAAAACAGATTTATACCTAGTTTTCTTTCGACATTATACATATTATGTTTATTGATATTACATATGACCTATGGACAAATATATTATATTTAAGTGAAATTTCTTTTTAGAGAAATCCGTTGATGGTTTCCGTTAGGATCTGCTGGTGTACAGACTTAAAAAAAATAAAAAAAATTAAATAAACCTAACGTGTACAAAACGATCTTTATCGAACAACTTGTTTAACGCATTCGTCGAGGTCGCATGCTATTTCACGTGTATGGGAAATGTGGTAGATGGGGCTCGTTGATTTCGACAATCGATACATGTTCAGCTATACATAATATATATCTTTGTGTGTGTGTGTGTGTGTGTGTGTGTGTGTGTGTATTTCAAGTGTGAGACTATATCGAATAATATTTAAATGTTATTAAAACATTCGACCAGATCTCTTCATTAAATCGTAAATTCGAAAATAACACCAAATCACATTTACACATCGCGTATTATTATAATGAAAACACGGAACGGTCCAAGTACATATAGTGATATAATTGTATGTTGAATATATTATTATTATCGTGCCCGTGTGTTCATTTGTTTTATGTATACCTATATTATACACTCACGGGTTATTGATGTATCTGTTGTGCGTTAACGATTTGTTTGTTTTGTTTTATTTTTTTTTAACTCAGAATAATTAAAAATGATTGTCAAAAAAAAATTGATAACGTATATTAGGTACATAATAATATTATATATGAGTAATACCGTGCCCATGAATACAACCGCGGTGAACATTGAAAATTGGATGCTCAGTGTCACGCAATTTCGATGGTAAGGTATCGAGTGATAAAAAACGAGGCAAAATGGTGTATTTTCGTATAGGTCGTTTTATCGAAATAACTATACACGTTGAACCTCGTAAATCTTGTTAGACTTCGGAATACATAATTAAAAAAAGGCAGGTCGCGCGCATTGATAACAATTGAAATGAAAATAAAATATATTAAAAATATAGGTATATTTTTATATCTAACTAGCTGAATAAACCGACTACACTCGTGTGTTACATAATCGATTCGTATATAAATTGTTTTTTTATTATAATTAAATATATTAATAATATTTATATTTATGTAATAATATATAATAATATTCATAATTTAACATAATTTATGATATTTATCACTGAAATGACAAATAAAATGAAATTGGAAATAATAAGAGTGATTTGCTCGTAGGAGTATTTGAAATAACTTTCAAATACTCAGTGAAAAAAACTGAAAAATAATTAAATAGTATCATCATAAAATTGGAACATAAAAAAGGCCTGTTCTTCTTTTATATATATATAAAGATATGTTAAACAGTATATAAAGATTATAAAGTAGCAAAAAAAAAATTAATTGAGAATTTTTATTCTTACAGTTAAATACATAACTTAAAGTCTATCAAACATATGAATATAATAATATAATAGCTATATATTTATATTTATATTATATAATAAAAATGTATTATTTATTATTGTCATTATTATTTACAAAATGTATAGTTTGTATTGAAAGTACTTGTCTTGTACATTTAAATTTTTTTTAAGCAGTAATTAGATACATTTAGGATATATAGAATTAGAATATGTTATATTAAATACGTGTATTAAATATGAATAATATATTTTTTAATTATTATTATTATTTAGACTGAGTTGAAAATTACACATAATATGATACATTCGATTAACATATTTGACAGGTTTTGAAGATGTTTCGATAATTTTTAAGCTTATTTTTATTTTTATTTATTTCTTATAACATTGTCGTAAAATGTAATTGTAATAACGAACAAAATAGTAATATAATAAATATTTCAAATTTCCCAACACATATTTTCGTTACAATGCGATGTGATATACGATACACATGACTATAAAAATAATTTTACCTTTGCATAAAATATTTATATCCATCTAAATACATAATACTATAATGACTATAGTTTAAAGTCCTCACTACCCATAATATGATTTTATTATTGTTATTTTTTTTATAAACCATACTTGGATTTCAAACGAGTTCACTGGTATAGAAAAGTGTTTTTGTTAATTCGAAGACGGGAAACCTTGTAATAATTACTAATTCACGTTAAAATTTTTTATATTTTTATTTTATACATAAATTCACCTGACATTCGTCGTGATCTTTAATACCGGATAATTCCTTCAACGTAAATCCGTGTCGTGTCATGTCATATCGTGTTCTGTATATTTAATACGTAAGTAACTAAATGTTGTAACATATTACTTACAATTTACAAGTTAAATATATTCAATTATAAACGGCACGGTGTAGAACCTAGCTTAATATAATTATTATTTTAATAACTATATATTACCTAACCTAATTACGCTATTTTGGCGGGAAAGATTAAATTAATGAGTACCTACGAATATAGTAACTTATAAAGTTATAATTTATAATTAATTTTAACTACCTACTCACTCGAAATTAAATTTTCATACATCTTAATAGTCCGGAAAATATTTTGCATAGAACTATGAATTTAAAATGTATAGACGTTTAAAAATGTAGTTTTATAATGACTTCAGATTTTGTAAAAAGAATATTTTCAAAATCGTTAGCATTTTCGAAATAACTCTTAAAAAATGACCCAATATAATTACTTATAATGATATGTATAATGTATACTATAATACTTTTACACACATACCAACAAATTGACATTTACGAAAACATTTGTATTTGATCATTGTTTTATGCTTAATTTACGAGTATAAACACAAGATTACTTATAATGACAAGACGGTATTTTAATTCGTTTTTAAACATTTTTTTAACACACCATCTGTTATCTGTATTAGTAATTATGAAGATATAACAATATTTTGTGTCTATAGAAATATGTACTATGCGTGAGTTATGAAATTTGTGATGAAATATGGCGTTTAAAAATAAATAAGGAGGTGAATTATCGGTATTTTATTATTATTATTTTTAATGTTTAATCAACATCGGAGGACTTTATTTAATTCTTAAAAGCGTGTACCACTCGTTAAGTTATAAGTTCAAAAATAGAAAGGTGACTATTGCAAATAAAATGTATAGATAATAAAGATTTGCTGATTGGTATTAGGTATAACCATGGGAAAAAAAATAATTCAAATAATAAATATAAAATTGTACACTTGGTCAATTACGGGCTGAAATAAATGTCGGAGTATATAATGACTGTAGTCTGTAATACATACATAGAAAACATTCAAATCAATATTATTGATAATAATTCAACATTTGGTTCAATTGAAGCTTATCGATGTTGAAAATGATAATCTTTAAAATATTTTTAGTAATAGTTTAGTCATATGGATCCAGTTAAAAGAGATGCATTTTAAATAATTGTACAGATAAATAACTATATCATTAAGATAATAATATGAAACACATTTGTTTCTTACTATTCATCATTTATCATAGGTACTTATTTAGCGGTCCATAATCCTAAATTCTTTTTAAATTCAAATCATTAAAATTAAATATCATATTTATTACGGTCTAAAATCAATTTTTAATATTATTTTCAACCTACCGTCTACATAAATATGTACATTTATTATATTAATAATCGATGTATTAATTGATGTGATTATACTATCTACGTTGCTTTTCCATTAATGGGATGCGGATGCATCTCATTTTAATTACTTCTCCAAGTCACACAGATTTTATAATATTAAAAAATAGATAACATATTAAATGTTAAAATATTATAAGTTCATTATTTATAGATTATTTGTAGTGCGCGTAATCTTCAAATTGTTGTATCATTCAAAAATAATTATATTAGACTGCTGCTATAAGTGTTTAAAAGTGTTTCAATTAAACATTATAATAATGTATTCTTTTAATTATTATATGTGTAAATCGTATACTTATTAATAAGAAATATGAAACATTGCATCTATATTAAAATATTTGTTCACACAAGTTCAAAAATTCGATATGCTGTTAAAAATGTAAACTGTCGTGATGGTAGGTACCTATTTGTTCCTTGTCGGTTTGAAGAAATTATATTAACATTTTAAATCGTGATAGGTTTTTAAATATGTCTAGCTTTATAGTAATTAACAATCGTGTCTTACCATATATTATGTATTGGTGTATCTTTGTTTATTTTTATTTTATTTTTTTTTATCTAGGAAGGAAAACGTCCTAATGACTTCCACTCTCTACCAAACACGTTCGATCGATGCGCACCAGTTATAGCCCTCTATTATTTTTCTTTTTCATTTTTCCCCGTTTACTTATCGTGTGCCGTTCGTTATCAGATGCATTGATGGCGCACGCGAATTTATTAGACCATTAAAAGGGACTTTTATTGCAAATATGAAATGCATCGAAAGTTCCGTTCGTTAATGTTTGGAATAATAATAATTATTATTATTTTGTTTCGATCAATAATAATTGAACAGACCGATATCATATAATGTAATGTGTGTTTTTATATCGGTCGTATCAGTGCGGCTGCGAGCAAAATCGTATTATACACATTGATTTATGATTTATTTTTACCCGATGTCGATATCCTGATATACGTGTGAGGTCGCTATTAAATGTACATAAACCGGTTAGTGAGTTTAAATTTAAGTAACACTCAACTAAATTTCAGATGGTTTGAAGGTTAATGGAAGTTTTACCAAATCTTTTATCAAAGTTTATTATTTATTTATATTATATTGCTAAGAAGTCTTAAAGACTCTATTATATTGCAATTGATACACTTTTTTTTTTTCATTTTATTCTTACTACAGATTATTTTAATAAGATAAATAGCATCTAATATTTAGTTTTCTAATTCAAAAATATAATTATTATTCAGAAACATAATATATTATCGATATTTATATTTGACTAAAATTATTAAAATCAAAATATAATAATTTTTCAACACGATAAATTTAGCATGTCAATCTTAAAATAATAAATTATAATATAGATATTATAAATTTTCTACTTCTGGTAACTTTTATTCATTCTTAGACATTCAAAATGTCATTCCCAATTTCCCACGCGTTTAATAAAATATAATTGGTATCATTCCATGGAAGTATCTTCAGACTAAATGAAAAATATCTACATAGATAAGTATACTACAACATTTGTATATACTTAGATTGTTATCATTATTTCATTTGACTTCCGACGCACATCCGGTCGTTCGACCGGAAACATTACTCTTCCCCAACGAAACGTATATATTTTTTTATCAGTTACAAAAAAAGCGTAATATCTTTTTCCTCCCGACAGATAACTTTCTGAATCGTTATTATTATCTCCCCTTTGATAAATTATCCATTATCAGTTTTTTTTTTTTTTTATCAACTCAGATAAGATTTTCCGTTGAATGTTCAGAATATTATCCACCGTCCACATATTTTATGGAATTACTACCACCAGATGATTTCATCTCCACCAAATCCGGTCAGAGTGAGATAAGTTTATTGCGGTCGAGAGAGTTGAGCTGTTGTATGAGTTGGAAAACTTTTTCGAAAAAACAATCTATTAATTTTCACACACTATCATCGTCAAGTGACGTGTATGTACATACCGAACAGATATTTTACTATTTAAATATGTTTAAACGATATACCTACTTACTACTTACATAACATATAGCCATACATTATTATGACCGTTGGTTTTCATCCCAAAATTATCTAATAAACTATAATCTAAATATATATTATACAAATGTATTTTTTCAAAAATTACACTTCGTAGTTAGCAGTAACTTTGCGTTCATACTATAACAAGTTGTATTATTACTATTATTTATATAAGTTTTTCATCATTTTTTTCTCTCTTAAATTTGTAAAAAAAATAATATCTTATAATATAGTAATAGTTTAAATGTTGTTTTTGCATGACCTGTGTAATTTACTTCTTCTTCACTAGCGGCAAACAGTATTGTTATAGATCACACAAGTAAACAATGCACACGACATTATTAAACTTTTTTATTTGTTCATAAAAAATTAAACCTATACATTTTATTCTCAAGTATATTATTATCTATACTACGTCTGTCTAATTATAAAATATAAAAATTTAATTGCGTTTATATAATGTTTAAAAAACCAACCGATTGAAAAGTCGTTATATGTTTATTAAAGTATTGATAGCCATGTCAGACAAAAAAAGTCATAAAACATAAATAAGATAAAAAAAATAATTATCGAAATGAGCAAAATTTTAAGTCTGTGCAGCATATATATATTCTTCAGCTATCAAGTTTATATGAATAATAGGTACTATTTTATTATATTTTATAGGTAACTTATATAATATTGATGTACGAGTAGTATTTAAGCCGTATATTATATAATTATTGTGTTATAATATTATTTACAATATACACTTTGTACGTCATATATTAATGTATTAACAGTCACATTCTTATTCTTAACGAATTTAACTATTGCTCATTTTTTTCTGCCCAAATATTTTCAATATTCAAGTATTCCGATTAAAATATTCGATATTACAACTGTTGTATCTACAGAAATTTCATAACAATAACAAAATGTAACTCACAAATCTTACCGTACACCGCGCGTTCATCGTTTGATTCCAGATAAAGGATAAGAGAATTAGGATCATATTATATCTATATGCTATATAACAATTTTATATTACACTTTCAACGATTACTTTACATACATCAAGTCAAATAAAAACAATTATTTTACGAATCTTTCTTATTATGCGTTGAATAGTTTGGTTTTTCGGATGACAATATACATAATATGTATTAGGTCTCCTCCCAAAAATAAAAATAAAAATAAACATATGTAATATTGGTTATTGTAAATTTTCTTACAAACTAAACTGATCATATAATATAAGTACACTAAGTACAGTCGTTCTAGGCGTTTTGATAAAATAAAAAAAAATTACATAGATACCTCTTAATATAGTATAAATAAAAATAATATGTATATTACATATTGCCTATAATTTTATACTGAGTTAATGTGAATCGATTGATCGTTAATTATTTTTTCGCCTGTTTAGACGCAGCCTGACCTATATTTTATTATGTTTAAATAACTAAACAAGTGTTAAAATTTAATAAAAATCGTCTTCATCACTGCAGAAATATGCCCGGAAACACCAAAAACCGATGACTCGATCAAAAATCGTCCGCCTCAATTATTCAACAATACGCAAACACACACGCGTGTGTGCATATAATATGTATGTAGAACAATAAAATATAATATTATTATCTTAAAAGTTGTAAATCGTGACCCACTGCAGCAGCAGCACTGTCCGAAACACACGCGGTATCCGTAGACTCGTCACGTCCGTCCTAGTGCGTTTGCGTATTCGTTGTAGACCGGTTCGGGATGGAGCACGTTAACAACAAGTTTGTACCTACCTATATAATAATATATTATGTATTATAATGTAGTATATTGTGTGTACAGCCAAATCTCCGCGATTGTCGATGTATATATTATATTATTATAGTATCACGCACTTTCCAGCGCAATCGGATCGAGTGTAAAAATGTTTTATTTTCTAATTATAATGGCTTTCGTGTGTGCCGGAAACTGCGTAGCACTATACAATAAAGCTGCTATATAGGTATCTACGTCCAAATATTAGTCATATACGCGTGTGTTGTTTTGATCGCAGGTCCGCACTATACATAATATATTTATGTATTATATTGTCTGCGTGCACGAATATGAGTGTGCTGTTTAAATGTCAACGAAAACATCGTTAACAATTTAATATAATATTTTATAATTTTATATAGGTATACTTATTATCGAGGTACGAACCAAAAATACCGTGTGGCTAGAAATTCAATCGTGACGTAAAACAATATAATATATATATGGGTACGCAGTCACTTGGACGATTTATACCAACCTTTAAAACCATATCGTTTCTTTTTTCTTCTATTTCCCCCTTCGAACGTCTTAATTAAATAAAACGTACTATATTTTTATTACTCATTATATTGTAATATATTAATATGTGCATACCAATATGTCCAATATATACCTATAAAATACAATTGTCTCTCCAGTTGTCAATTTAAATGAAACAACTTGTGTGTAGTAAGTACTCGTATCTATATGTCCAAGATTATATTATTATATTGATAGTAATCTATATTATGTGCAATGAAAAACTTATTGGTAGGTTGTTAACATCACGTATATTATAAATCGCATTGCGTTATTTCATTTTAAAATCATCTTTGTCTGCTATTGGATTTTTTTAATACTATAATACTATTATACTATACTGTTATGAATTAATTTGTGTATATAATATATAATATATAATAAAAATATATAAGATTATAATATAATATTTTATGCGTTATTAGTGTTAATATATTGCCATGTGTTGTTAATTAATAATAACATTGCTACACACACACACACACATATATACATACATTATGTGGATCAGTAATCATTTTTTCTCAGAATTCTAAGTATTTTTTTTAATCAATATTGTATACCTACCAAAAATTATTTCTGAATAATTAGCATAAGTATTTGATACGTCTTCATAATAAACAGTTAAATAAACAATTTTATTTCAATCACTTAAGTATCTATATTACACTGAAATAGGAATACATATATTATTATGTTTCCTCGCCTAAATAATGACTGTTAATAGTAATAATCACAGCATGCATTCTAATACAAGTTAGGTACATTAATGTCTCACGGATCATGATGATATGTTTTTAATTGAAAATAAATATAAATTACAATGAAAGTTGAGACTATTGAATCAATATATTATATTATGTTTTTAATATTGTGTTGATATGTATAGATTATTATTATTTTCAAACTTGCACTAATAGTTTAAATTGCCGATTACTTTTTTAAAGTGATGATTTTAAGTTACTATTTTTTATATTATTGTCATAATGTGGAAATTAAATATTTGTTGGGTTCTATTCTTCTATTAATGGATAGGTTTTAACCTCCTCATATAAATATTCAAAAGATATGTACTCTTATAACCAAATTTATTTGTTGAGTATTAATCTATTAACATTATGTAGATACCTATAGATATGTATTCCTTATTTAAAAAAAAATGTTATTATAGATAAAAAAAATTTTAACATTAGTTACAATAAAATATTGATAAATTATTTTATAGAAAACGGTATTTTATTCTAAATCAATTTTCGCATCTTAAATATATTTTTAATACATGATGCATGATATGAATA
The DNA here is from genome assembly GCF_003676215.2 of Rhopalosiphum maidis. Taxonomy (NCBI): domain Eukaryota; kingdom Metazoa; phylum Arthropoda; class Insecta; order Hemiptera; family Aphididae; genus Rhopalosiphum; species Rhopalosiphum maidis. Next base: position 68,701,634 of record NC_040879.1, read on the forward strand.
TTTATGTAATTTGTTATTTTCTTCTTATAATATACTATTTTAAACTAAATTCAAACAAATATAAAAAATTATTAAAATGTTAACGAAAATATGATTTTTATGTAGGTACAATTGTATACAATTATTTTACTGCTATACATAACTAACTATGATTTTACGTAAATACACTGCATTAACATTGCAAATATAAATTATATATGTATATATATATATATATATGGTAATAATTTACCTATATATATGTAGGTAAAAATTTCAAAATTTTTTTCATTTGTATTATTTTTGGTTTGTAAAAACTTTTATCATTTAACCTTGTGTTGCAATTACAGTATAATATAAAATAGTACATAGTCAGTTATGACAACATAGGTAAATCTTTAGTACTTAAGTACATTATAATACGAATGGCCGTTATTTTCATAAATTATAAGTATATAGGTAAGTCATGAAATAAATCAGATCTACCGAAAACCACTAACCTATGGCAATACGTGTGTGACGTGGCTTAATTTTCATAAATTTATACATGGTTTAAAATATTACCGTTATCGTCAAATGTCATATTACATTTGTTATTGACTGAGAAATTATATACTTAAAAGAAACGTGCTTCACGCACATGACATTATATACTATACATGGACAAAAAAAAACCCAAACACCGAACAGAGAGCAATAATAATTATTGAAATCTCACAATTTTCCGGTAATAATAATAATAATAATAATAATAATACGCATGCTTAAAACGAGTTGGTCAGGTTATCGCCACCAAAGTCACGCAATAGACGCCGATCGCAGTCGTCGTTTTCGTTATCATTGGGGAATTATTGGGCCAACAAACCGAAACTACTTTACTACTTAACGTCCATTAAACGTGAGATTACTGAGATTTACTGGGGAAATATTTTTTTTGTAAGCATCGCTTATCATACAAACCACGTACATTATTTTCGTCGGGTTCTGCGAACGCGAAAGGATTACGCGAAAGGCGGGTGGACCGACACGCGTTTTGGTCGACGCACGTCGCGATCGATTTCGCATATCACTCGTAATTATCGTTGTAGTCGTTGTGGTATGATTGTGCCGATTAAAACACGCAGGAGGACACAACTCAGAATTGTCTCGGCATAATCATGATATGTTTTTATAAATAAATGAAGAGAGCTAATGACCTAAATAACATATTTGTTTGTTCCTAACATCTTATAATAGAAAAAAATTACTAATAATTGTTATCTATATGGTAATTATGTACGATATAGCCATACTATAGGTATATATCTACTATGGTAAATGTACAAAAACAAATAATAATTGTTACTTATAATCATTCATTAAACAGCTATACTACAAATAAAGCATAATATATTCCTATAGAGGTATGTCAAATGTTTGTGTAATTGTGTGCGTAATAATTATGTTCATAATAGCAATTTATTTGTTATCAGAAACGCTAAATATGATTAAATCTGATGTCCTACACATGTATTTTGTGTTGAACATCGAATTATTGCATTGAAATAATGGAATACAGTATTCTATAATCAGTATAATCGATCTTTATCATAATCAAATATTCGAGTGATATATCTTATAATATTAATTATTATGCTCAGTGTTTAATATTTTATTAATTATATATTATGTTATTACTTATTATATAGAAACAAAAATCAGTTAATCTTCTTACATTCACTCTCCGATTCCTTATTATGTATATCTAAAACTCAAGTTTGCCATTAATTATATAGCCGTACATTATCTTGAGAAGTAATAGTCTTTTAAGGGTTTACGCGACATTCAAGCTCCTTAAATGTAATTTTTAAGTACATAAATTAATACTTAACAATCAGTTTTTTTCTCAAAAAGATTGCATTGATGATAATTAAAAAAATGTTTAAAACCCAACTCAGCCCATTTAAGAGGATTCATTAAACAATTTCATGACAACGTGTCGAGAACAAAACGTGATACAATTTTTTAATGGTAGTCATGCATTTAAATAAAAACATTATGGACTTGCTTCTTCGACAAAAACATCGTATTTTTACTGCGCCACATATATATAAGTATATAACACACGTTCATCATCCTACACTCCAAGTCAGATAATCATTTTTCGAGTGGACTAAGCTATATCTATTCTCATGCGGAACCCCTGAGTATGGATATATATATATATGTATCATGCGTGTGTATATATGTGTATATATACATATATAGATTCATCGACTGTTCTTTTTTTATGCATTTTCATTATACTCTGGTGGCTTGCAATCATGATACTTCATCGACAAGTCTTACGCCAACGCTAAAAAAAAAAAGAAGAGAGAAAATCTCTCCTCTTTTTTATTTTTTTTTTCCTTCAGCAGTGTAAAATCGAGTTCGATTCCGTGAGATAAACGCCAAAAACAAGAAATGGGGTCGCGGGTAGAAAATTTCAATTCTTGTCGCGCTTAACACATGATACTTCATACATAATTTTTCATTCCGTCAGCACCTTACATTTTTATCTCATCATTCCTACTCGTTCTGTCTCCCTCTCTATCCACACTAAAAAAACGATCTAAGATAACGACGAATGTCCTGTTGAAATTGTATTTTGAATAAGTTCAGAACGTCTATACTGAATGGACGTTTTTATATGTAATGTATCTGATTGAATATAATAAAATATAATATAATATATAATATACATGGTATATAATATCCATTGCCGAGCATATTTCATAAAAACATGCTGTCAGTTAAAGAATGAGATGTACTTCTAACGATACAGAAAAAAATGTTAGTCACTTATATTACGTTGTTTTAGAAACAATAATGATCATTCATATAATAAATACTATGTCGTTTGAATTGTTAGTCACACATCAAACGAGCGTGTGCTCACTGTGCTCATGTATGGTGTATATTATATAACAGTATATTTATGCATCCATGTACATACGTTTTTTTTTTTTTTTGGCAATGTTACTTTTTCCACGTCATCTATTGTTGGTGTCCATTTATTCAAGCCCTCTATCTATTTGCTTACTTTATTTATTTATTTTTGTGTTTACCACGATAAGGATGTGTTTAACGCATCCACTGATAGTGAGTTAAGTCAAGGACGGGGTTCGATAACAGAGAAAATTAAATAGACATCAGGTAGCCGCCGCCGCCGATTATCCTGAGCATCCTGTAAGGCCAGCCATTGCCACCGGTAGAAAAAAAAATAGGTGGTCGGGTGAAAAAGGCATGAGTAAAACACACACACTACCATCACTGCCTCCACCACCCTCCCCTAACCTTATACACTATATAAAATAAGGTGATTACCTTATCTGACGATGAGCACTCTTCACGGTTGGATAAGCAATTTTTCACCACCAAAACACACGCCGAATACCCGTTCTCGCTCCCCTGTCCGTGTTGTATAACTCCTTCGACGCCGTTATTTTGTCTATCTGATCAATTCCTTTTCAACAATGATTTAGAAAAATCCTGACTGCCAGACCCGAGAAAACCACTCGATGTATAGAGGAATGGTTAGGGGTATTATTCGGATACGAGATGGAATGTGAATTCTGTTTAAAACGGCTATCGAAGAGAGAGCAAATATAATATATCCTACATAGACACGTGTCCGATAGAATTTCTCCGATAAGGTCTTATGAAGTAAAAGGTCAAGACTTTTAAATTCAACTTTTTCATTTCAAAACGGTAAGGCTTATTTCACTTCTAAGAATTTTGTATTTAATCTACAACACATTTATTTTGAAATGTAAATTTTAAACGATCTCGTAAGTATATATAGTTGCGAAAAAAAAAATTATAACTTATAGTAATTTTGCTTACGATAATATAAACTTCTTGTTAGCTTTTTTTTATGGTTTATCTCTTTTTTTAAAACCTTACAAGATTAATAAACATGAATAACAACAAACAAGTTATAAGTAGGAAAATGTAATAGTGTTCGAAAAAAAAAACAGCTTGCAGCATAATATTTTAGTAGCTATATTTACAATGCTAAATCAATCACAATACTCGCTTGAAATATTTATCAAACGTTTTGTTTTTATAAACGCTATAGACAACATTTGTAGTCATAGATCATCTATAATAATATTATGTAATATTTCGTTGCTGCTTGTAGATTATATATAATCATCGAATTAAAATATGAATTGAGATAACCTTTGTTTAACACCGAATATTTATTTTTATTATAGTTTAATAAAAGACTATTTAACTATTATTAATATGTTTAACTGCATAAAATCATATAGGTGTATTATATTGTCGACCTAATCTTTATAGAATAATTATTATTATGTGGTGGATAACCGATTCGTTGATCGTAAATTCAGTTGGTACCCTTTACTATTACTCTAACAGTTGTTTAGACTGTATTATAATTTATAATATTAAACTATAGTAACTGCAACTCTCTAAATAAAATATATAATACGCTTAGTTTAATAATTAGACACACAAACGTGATACTGTATTATAGTTCTAATCGCTGCGATGACGTCTGTGTAGAATATATTGGTGATTATAACTAAACTGCAATTTCTTGTATATTATGTTCTGTCCGCTTTCGTTTGATATTTATGATTATATAGTATTTCGGCTACTGAAAATGTCGGTCACTGATAGAATTTTATCTTGTCGACACGGGATATCGTTTAATATTATGCAATTATGTGTGCAATTTTTTAGTTGAATAAGAAAAAAACCCAGGAACTACAAAATATTCACTCAATTTTAGAAAACACGCATTTCCGCAGCAATGTTTTCGTCATCGGTGCCAAAATCGCATTACTGACAACATTGTATTCATTAATGCAGTATGCACCTATATCATATGAAACTAAAAAATAATTCATTGTATTCCTATACGTATGCTATACAGTCTGTAGTAGTTGTAATGGTTACGTGTGTACCTATACTTTGAATATAGCTCTATAATACGTGCCTGTATACCACCTAGGCCGCCTATCCTCCAGTAACGTTTGATTGTATTAACAATCAATTCGTATAGCATTATAATATAATATTATCTCGGACGCCAGATGACAAGGCGAGGTTAAGTGATTATCGACGGTTATTAGATATCATTGTGGATCTATGACCAATGTCTTATAGTAGTTAGGTAGGTTATATAATATTATGTATGCATGCGTATAGACGTACAATTGTATTAGTATAATATAGATAATAACATATACATAATGAAGACACACGGGAAATGGTTAAGACGTGATTATTATAATATTCTACGTTCTGATAACAAAATATAGGTACTAAAACGCAAGTATGGTTTATGTTTTTCTTCCTGATTGTCGACACACTACATAATTGCTAATATAATTTTTCCCGATTTAAAAATATTTAATTATTGTTCACGGTTATTAGATATTACTGTTGTTAATTATTATTATTGTTATTATTATTATTATTATTATTATTTTTTTGTTATTTAATTAAAATTACAGTAGTGTTCACGTATAATAACATTATATTTAAATTAATTCTGTATGTCGAAATTTTAAATCATCCTATTATTGTACATTAATTCATTATTGAAATAATTTTACTTTTCAATTTATCAAGCATTTATACAGTGTAACCAATTATAAATATATACTTATATTTTATGTAATATGTAATATTAAATAATGCCGAGTGAATTAGAAAAACAAGTAATTATTACTAATTACTATTATTATTATTTAATCAGATACTTGTATGTATAATTTTGACTTATATTAAGAGTAAATGCTTTTTAACTCCAATTAATGAAATTTACCAGTTATATCATTTTATCTCGTTTGCTATTAGAAAATTGCAATATACAATTACATGTATTCGATTTAAATACATTTTGTTTTAGTTATTATTCTAATTTAAGTCCAACACACAATATACATGATGATTTAGGCATGTTACGCGTTTGTCTGTTGTTATACTCACGCACACAATTTTCTTAAATAAACGTCCGATACATTATTTTTTGTTATCGTCGTCGCAGTATAACAGCTTCGAATACTCAGCTATTGTATAGATACATAAATTAAGTTTTTCTATTGAATACTTGAATTTTTTTTTTTTTATTTTTTTACTTAAGAATTGCAGCCAGTGGCGTAAATTGGGCTAAATTGTTAGGGTTGCAATCAGTTTTTAGGTTGGGCAGGCTTCAAATCAGCTGCCATTTATATTTTTTGTATAACACAATACCTAATACAATATAATATATATATATATATATTATAAGTATAGATTTAAAATATTAAACTACTTAACTATTAACTTACTAAATTTATTTTTTAGTTAACGAATTTATCTTTCATTTTAAGAAATAAGTTAATTTATTTTTTTTTACATTCACTATTTCAGTCGTTTTTTTGTCAAAAAATATTTTCATTGTGAATTTATATAATGATATAAACAACTGAACTGTTTTTAATATGTATATTAAATACCTTGTTATCAATTTAATAAAATATTTTGTGGTTCTTTATTAAAAAATACACTAATACTCTATTACAAACACACAAATAATATCTGTATGAAAGATTTTATTTAATAATGTAAATTAATTATTTTCAGCTTTTAGGCACCTTAACTATTATTTAGATGACTATTGTTAGATAAAACACAATTAAACACTATTAATTAAAACACATACTATATAGAAATACTGTATGTTGTTTGAAATATAAACATTATAGTCTATAATTTAGTTGTGTGTTGATAAGAAATAAAGTACGGTAACGAATAAAAAAAAATATTTAACTGAGTTAACCAAAAATTGTATTAAACTTTTAACTTTTACTTTTTCTTATTGACGCATATCAACTTAACTGAGTTAAAAAAAACCATTAACTTGCCGAGCCTTGGTTTTTTACTGAAGGAATAATATCATTTACTGCAGTAGTAATCGGCGGCCTCTGTAATTATTATCAGCTACCATTGAGACTCGAGTCGGCCGATCACAATAAATATACATATTGGTATAATAATAGAAAATGATTAATAACAAAACTATAAATAATTGTGGAAAGGATATAAATATAATAATAATTCCAGTGCTTCAAAACAAAGTTAAACATTGGTTCTCAAAATATAAATTAGTTAATTTATTATTATATTGATATTTCAATTTTTTGAAAATTGAAATCGTGATTTTTTTGGAGTCGCAAAAAGATACTCTTGCGACCTTTTGATATTTTCAGGGGTTGCAAGTGCGACCCCGTGCGACCCCCAGTTTACGCCACTGATTGCAGCCATATATTATAAAAATTAATAATCGATATATTTTATGGTTATAAGTTGCGATAAACATGATAATATACAGTCATACGATTACTAAATTTGTATTGAATATTATGAAATTTGCAAATTTTAAATTTTAAGCACACTTAACATTCTTAATATTCTTAATATCTAGGTTTTTTATGATAAAAAAAAAATAAGCTTTAAAAAACAACTTGTTTTAGTTTATGTTTATGTTTATACATTTAAATCAATTTCCAATCTCTAGCATATTTGGGAGGTACCTATATAATATTATAAACAGGGAAAATAGATTTTCCAAGCTCCTTAGTAATTAACTAAATTATATTAACCAAATGTTGATAGTAGATTAAATTGGTTTAAATTTTATCTAAGAAGTGAGAATAATTTTAGTGCTTTGTGTTAATATTTAAATTGTTTTCATATTTTATTCTTGTATTACCTCCCTCAGATCCACACAAAATAGAATTTTCTTGATATAAAAATAATTTTAAAATATAAATTTATAATTACAATTAGAATACTAATAAGTAGAAAAGTAAATTACATTTTGCAGATAATACACGAAATGAAAAATACAAATTATAATTCACTTTTTAAAATTATTTTGGATAAGAATAACGAATCGATGATAGTGAGTTTTTATCTTGTCAACTTGATGATATTAATTTAATATCTGAGAACCTTGAAAATGTTTTATAATACAATCCAATATGCGAATGGGTTGTATTACACGCATTATATTAGATTAGGAAATCAAAAAAAAAAAAAAAAATCGAGAAAAAATAATTTGAATTCATATATAATGTGTGTGTGTGTGTGTGTATATATATATATATATATACATAGCTATTTAATTGATTTTATTGATTTTTACTTAATACATTTATTTTTAAAATATAATTAATTTTAAAATGTACTAGATAAACAAAAACCAAATCCATTAGTTATGTTCAAATTGTATTGTAAAAATTCAGTAATTAACATAACAAGTTAGTATTATAGATTTATATATGCTATTATGTTTATGTATGACGTGTTATAATAATACCTACCTCGTTTATGATGAATCCATTTACATATTCAATTACGTATTAAAATATAGTATATTTTAGATTTTCATGCAATCTTGTGCTTATAGTTTATTAATTAAATATTAAAAAATAACCATGAACGTTATATCTTATCAGTAATTTTCAAAGAATTATAAAAATTAAGAAATACAAAAAAAGTACTGATGTAGGTATGCATATAATATAATATGTGTACAATTATTTAATTATTTAGTGTAACAGTAAATTAAAATTTCTAAAAAAAAGTTTCCTCCCATTTATAAATTGATAATAATAATCAGTTTAGTAAGTACCTGTAGAAGTTTAGACTGTACCTTTAAAACAAAGAAATATTGTTATTATTATTTATTATTATACATGGAATATGTTTGTTCATTTTTCTGCCGGCGGGATATTGAGACGAATTACATTTTTATTATTTCTCTAGAGGCGTATACAAACGCATCGTAGTACAGCCCACTATTGTGTGACTGCAGTATATCATGCATGATACATGTATGTAAAGCGCAATCGGATCCGATGCGAAATCGATTTTTGCCGTTTTGTCATTTTTAGCCCGTACTCGTATGTACATATGAATGTATGTAATATTTATGTACTTATATGTATGTATGTATTTATGCGTGTATACTGAATAATAATATATTATACACGGATTATATTTCGATGATGTACCTAAACACATGAAAGCAGTTTTTTTTATTTCGCCATCAGGTACGTATAGATAAGTGTTCTGCCATCATGAAAATATTATATGTATTTATGTTAACTACGTTTATATATTATAATACTATAATATATATATATAATATTTATTGCATCGTATATATGTGTACGTATATATTATTATCTATTTTCATTTTTCCCTTATAAAGTCTGGCCGTTGGGGACTGCAAGTGGCCGACGGGGTGGATGAAAGTGATGAAGGAGTAAGCGGGGTGTGACGAGAAGGAGAGGTAAGAAGACAGATGGTGGAGAAATATATTATTCCCCTTCGATGCGATGTTGATAGTAATAATAATAATAATAATAATAATAAAAAAAAAAAAACATTTTATTATCATACACACGTTATTTTCATTTTTTTTTTCAAATATCCTTTTAAGCCTATTTAGTGTTTACATTGACCGAACGTTGTCCGATAACGCCTCGGTGGGGACCCGAAGCACCGCGCAAGTGTGCTTATATATATATATATATATATATATATATATATATATATATACACACCTATATATTATATATTATGTTATATTATTATATAACTATATATGCCGCGCGCACGCACACACATACATACACACGCACACACACTCGCACCCGAGTGGTATATATATACACCTACCTCGTCGTCACCCCCGTACAACGCCGTTGAAAATATCACCGCTTCTAAAGGGTTGACGCGAGCGGGTGACCGGGGCGAGAGAGTGTAAACCGCGCCGCTCTGCGTGAGAGACCGTTAGTGTATTCCTGGCATCGGGCGATAAAGGCGGTTGGCCTGGAACGCCGAGATAACGGTGGCGGCCCAGAGGCGGGTCGCGCCTTTATATAGACTATGTATATATACTATGTATAATATGTATACAGTGCGAGTTGCCGATACACTTGCAGCATACATTAGATATATATATATATATATATATATGTGTGTGTGTATATAAATACCTACCTAGTAGTATAGGGGTTGAGCAGGTGGGTGGACGTTTGGCGTTGGTGCGACGGCGGTGAGGGTTACCAGAATTAAGCTCACCTCAACACGACGTCAGGTAGTAAATTAAATTCGTCCACTTCTCCCTCCGTCGCATACATACATACGTGTATATATATATATATACGTATATACATAGAAGAGAGATATATAGATAGATATATCCTCCTCCGGCGGGCCACCACTCACGGAAGTCCTTCCATTATCATTTTTTTTCTCATTCTTTAATTCCCTTTAACAGATCGCTGCTACCGACCGATAAGCATTTATATATGTATATACTATTTTGTCGCGGGTCCTGTAAATCTTGGAGCTGTGTTTCTCCCGCACTTTCACCCCCGTATACACCGATACCGCCGACGATGAACGGGTGTCTACCCGGTATATAGAGTTATGTCAATACCGCGTCGCCGCTGTTATCAGCTTGGTTCGGTTTGGTTTTTTTTTCACTCTCTTTCCATTCGTATTTACATTTGTGCTCTCGTGGATCTCTCTCGCACTCGCTTGTCACGTCACCGAGTCATACACGACTGCTGTCGTTGCCATAATCATTATCGTGTAATACAGAATACAGGCACCTGCTTTAATAGTGCTATGATGATACTACTGAAGTTTAATGCGACCTGACGGGATTTATTATATTATTATTATCGTCATCATCGTCATCAACCCCGTACACACACCGTTTGTGCTTCTACCCCAAGTCCCAGTCGCCAATCGTATTATCTGGTTGGTGGCAGTGTACTTTGCACATAATAATGTACACATAATATTATATACGCGGGATCATTGTGACATGACGTATGCGTGGCGTTATACCTCTCTCTATCATCTCGAGAGTAGAGCGACGTCCACATATTATGTTTATTTTTTCTACGCGTTTTTAAGTCCCCCTAGTACTCCCTTGCTGTGCGTCGCTCCAGACACGATCGTTATGTAATAAGACGTTTGTTATAAGTGTTGAATCTGATCATAATATGTAGTTATGACTCCCGAAAAATTCGAAAATAAACCAATCGTTATAAATTATAATGTTTAATGTTAATATGAGATCGTCGAAGTTTGATTTTTGATATCGAAAACGTGTAACTACTATACGTTCTATATTTTGTTAACCGTGGTGGTGACACACACGTGACGATAATATATTCATAATAAAATATTCTGCCGCGTAATCCAAGAAAAATAATAATGTAGGTTATTATAAACATATTAATTATAATATATACGTACATAATACGCGTGCATTGTCCAGATTGTGACTAAACAATTCCATACGTGTACATTCCAAATTAACTACCTCATTGTGTCTATGGTAACCGCTGTTTACACTTATCCAATCAAAAATCGTCTAATTATATTTATTACATTATGATTATGGTAGATTTAAAAGACGTTACACCATCGCTTTACAAGTGAATAGCATTAGACTGTATTGATCTATGATTTGACCTAAAGTAAAGAACATTATCCGTATTCTTTCTAGTATTTTATGTTTTATTTTTTAAGCTATATATGATCATTTTTTAATATTAATAAATTTTACATATTATTCATTACTTGCTTTAAAATTATAACATTGTAAAAAACCAACGTGACCTTTAATTTTGATTGGTAATAACAATAATTAATAAGTCAATCACTCTCGTATTTATGCTAACAGCGAAAATTGGAACTGCTGAACGCATACATTTTAGTATGTTATGCGTTAGTTAGATGGAGGCAACACGACGGGTGCGACGTCCTCTTAAAAGCGTCGCGTTCTTGTTAAATATGATGCGTCACAGCAATAATGTAATATCAATATCGTTCGGAAATCGACCATTAGCGAAAACTACGTAGTGTGCAAAAATACTCTTCGCATAATTCTGTTTGTACGCCCGAGGGTCGTCGGCCGTGTTATATTACACCATTTCGTATGCTTAATAGTTAATATATACATTGATATTGGTCTGATTATACCGCTCGTGTAGTTTTTCTGGTTATTTATATTATAGTATATTATAATATTATGATAGCTGTTGGCCGACGAGCGATAATGAAGCGTGATGATATACCGTCATAATAATAATACTACCTATATAATATATATATAACTAAACAAACATTGACTCTGACACTCGGAATCGCAGTTCAAAGTTTACAAACATGTCTCGTGTTACGTCATGCCAATAACAAATAATTTCGAAAAATAAAACTCCCTAACTCTGTGGAACTATTTTGATCGTGCACTAGTACAGTTTTCGGGATAACAATATTATTAATATATTATGTAAATTGCTCCGTTTTAGATCAATCGCTTCACGGGAAACATTATAATTATAATATTAAAAAAAATCAATCTCACAGTTATGTTTATACTATTATTCTTTTATGGTTTGTTGCGTTTGTGCGCTACAGTTGTAGTCGCGCGTGGCTCTCATTCACTTGCCCATAGCAAAACTGTGCTTCGAGCTCCGACGAATATTTATCACACGCGCGTTCTACGTATTATAATTATTATTATTGCGATTATTATGATATTATTACTATCATTATCATTATTATTCCGTTTATCGCGTACGACTCTAATATTGTAGTTAATCTGTTGACGCATCTAGTGGTCTTAGATGGTATCCGTATATTATATGTGTCACGCACATATCGCGCTCAGTTGTCGTTTGAATACGTTTTCAACCGTACCGACACAAACCACTATTGAATTGGTCTGGTGCTCGTTGCATGTCGCGCAAGTCGTTGATTTTTATTTTATTTTTTTTTTGTTCTTTTGCTATTAAACTGAAGATTGTTTTTTCCGCTTTGGCGAATTAAAAATGGTGAAAGTGATCCGACATTCAATCAAAAACATAAGTAAGCAATATGGTTTTTAATAAATTGTACACTTAAGTTAAAAACCAATCGATTTCTATTTTTCAAATACTAATTTGCATTTGGTATTATGATAATATTATAGTTTATTATCATTGACATCAGATTATTATTATTATTATTATTTATTTAATATTCAATTAGATGATTCAATTATTTTTTGCTTAATCAACAAGAGGTTTGTTTGTACATCTTATTATCTCAAAAATGAAATGTTTACATTAAATTTTTTTTTGCTTTTTTTTTTTGTTTGATTACGATTTACTTTATTATTCTAAGTCGTTACAGCTGGTACCATGTTTTAACAGTGCCGTAAGGTGTAAACAAAAACACCAATTTTGAGTTAATAATCGTTGTATCGTTTTATATAACATTCGTTTATTTATTACATACAAAATAAGTAAAAGTATTAACATATATAATCATAATTTATTCGTAATAATAATTAACAACATACATTAAGTATCGCAGAATTGAATACACAATTAATATGTTAATACATTTTTATTTATCTGGTATTTCAAAAATATTTGAGTATAGAATAATATTATAAATATTATTTAAATACCTATTTAATCAAATAAATAGTATAAATATAATTAACTGCGAATAAAAAAATTATTACCGATAGTTATTGCTTTTAGCAGTGTGAAAAATATTGTTAAATAATTCTTATTTGACCATTAATATATAATATATTGTACATATACATAGAATTTATTTAATGAATAATTATTTAGTTTAATCATTACTATTAACTGGACGTACATATAATAATTTTAATTAATTTTTAATTTAACTCTTGTCTAATTAAATGAATATCTCTCGAATAGCGGAAGTCTATATTTCAATTCAGTTTAATTTATACGCGTTATACTGAGAACTTGATACTATACTTCTTGTTATGTTAGGATGTGAAAAATTCGGTGCATAGTTAATTTTAATTGTCTGACAGAACAAATCGAAAAAAAAATAATAACTTTAATGGACTCGATAGGTAGGTGTATAAAATATATAATAAAGTCGATTATTAATATTGATTTCGACAGCCGATAAACTTCCCGCTGCTACTATATCACTGGGAAAAAACTGATAAGTCAGGTGGAAAATATCACCGGCAGCCGGCCGAATTCCAAATGCCACTGATAAGATTTGACCGATTATAGGGCGATATAAATTATTATGCTTCGAGGTCGAGTCAAGATAAGGGAGCCATAACTCTGATAACAATCATCAATAATAATTCTAGAGATGTAATGTTTTTAAACCGTGTTTGACTTTTGCCTAACAAAACGTAGTCGGATTTCAAATCAAAAACCTTTCACTGTTTCAACGAAACATTTCATATATTTTACAGAATAGCTGTATATATTATTATATTATAACGAGTAACAACTTAAACAATTTAGTAGGTATGAGTTTTCTGTCAAATGACATGAAAAATTTACTTTAATTTTATATGATACTATATAGTATTTAAACCTGTATTTGTATAATATTATTGTATGCTGTATACCTATACATAATAACATGTTTTTATTTTCCCGGAGGGACGAGGTCCCTTTGTCCATCGATTTAATGGGTATTTGTAATTGAAAATCAATGATTTCGCTCGTATCACAAAATTATGAAAAGATTTTTTTAGTATGTTTTTATGAGTAATCGTTAAACAACTTGTACACAAAAATCCAACATTTATTTAAAATAATCTATATTATACATGACTGTGGTGCGCAATACTCACACACACACACATAAAATAATATATAGTGTACCTATACCAATCGCGTTTTGACGTGAGATAGTCTCCCACTACATTTCATTTGTAATGGCCACACACAAAATCCATAATGCAACTAAACTCATTTCTCCGTCCAATACACCATTTTAGTAGGGTAGATAAGAGTTAGATAACCGACGTTTTATCTGTGCGTTCCTTGCGCGCTGCTACGGCGATAATACATTTATGTGTGTGAAAGGATTCCAACACGGTAAACAGGAGATTGGGATCAGATAATAAGTATTTATTAGCGTCTCCGAAGAACCGACTCATAGTTTCTGTCTGTAATTTTTCGAATTTCCTGTTATAACCTTAAACTCAGGGTGTTCAAATAATGCGCGTAAAATCTAAAGATTATATTATTATAAGCATTTAAAGAGAAACTCATTTCATTTTCCTGTTATCTGCGAGTTCGATAAAAAATAAATAAATAAAACACCATTATATTTTTAATGTTTCATAATATAATATTATTATAAGAACTCAGTTTTGTATATGTGCATCGAATATTTTTACGTCGAATAAATCATTGACCCTAGAAACGTATAATATCGTCGTTATATATCTGCATTCGCCAAAAGTGTCTATATATACTTATATTTTGTGCTCTTTTAAAAAAAAATAAATTCGTTTAAATTTTTTCCTATTCATTATAATCACGGCTTCGTTCACGCGTGGGTGTCACGATCATGAGAACTAACGGAATTTAGAGATTAAATGATAATATATTTTCCAGTATAATACATATTATTATTAAACCAACAAGTAATTCAAAATGCTAACGTTTTAAATTAATTTAAATACCTACATAATATTATATTAATGTGATCATAAATTTAATATACAATTCACTATTTTATTTTGTTGTAGCAATATAGTATTTTTGTTCGTATAAATAAGGATTATGTACATTTATATTTTTACAGTGAATATTTGTGTGTTATTTCCTTATATATTATTTGTTAATCGAAGTCTGATAAGAAAAATTGTTCGTAGAATTAAAATTATTCGAAAATTTATTTACATCTATAAATGTTTACAATCAATTACTATTAAAAATCACTAATTATCATTGAACAAAAATTAATAATATAATAATAAATTACTATATATTTCAGGGTTATTCAAATTAATTGTCCATTTATTAATTGTATCTACTTTGATAATATCCATACGCAAATAGGTACATGTTAATAAAAGTCCATAATACATGTATTAATACAGGTTCATATTTATTATATTATCAAACGCCATGAATTTCGCCTTGTCAAATATTTAATAGATTTAATTATACCATCAATATATTATGAAACCTTACATTTCGTTTAATGATAGGTTATTGACCACGGTGAAACTAGATACAGATACTACTACATCGAATTCAATTCAAGTAGGGTTGGTCACATTTTTGAGGGTCAACCGACTGAGTATAATATCAACGAACTGACAAATTTGTACAATAAGTCTAAAAATTTGCCTATGTCTAAAAAAATAAAAAATAAACAATTACCTAAGCAAAACCAAATAATAGCGACCTGATTACGCAAACCGCATATCATTCGCGTGCGACACGTTTGTATATAATATTTATGTGTATATAAGTATATTGTACATATTATATATTATATATGCGTAAGTGTGCAGTCTCCGCGCAACATACACAAATATTATGATGATGAACGCTGAAAAAATGTGGTGTTAACCGATACTCCATAAATATCGTAAACATGCCCAAGTACGTAAGTTATTGTACAAATAAGTGTTCACAAAGTTTTAAACAACTTTTTAACTTCTGCGTGTATACATAGGCGCATTTTCGAAAGTGTGATTAGAGTGGTATTAAAAACTATGCCCTCGCTCCTCAAATAGTCAAATGTATGTCGTTACTCGCTTATGGCTAATTAGTTCTTATTTTTAACAATATAATATATAAACTAATAGGTAGGTATATAAAGTCATTATTAAAAATGTAATTATTTAATGATTGGTGGAGGGGGAAGGGTTAACAAAGTTTATCATTATATGTATTATCCGTCATCTTAATACTTTTTTACTGCTAAAAAGTATAGAAGGGCTTCAACATCCCCAGTTTTTTTCATTAAAATAAAATTATATCCCTGTCTGTATAGATTTTGCCTATATTTTTTTGAGTAGCTGTTAAGTGTAGGCTTATATTATTATACGCTTTGTATATTATTATGATGTACCGCCGTAACTATCTTAATCGTATTATACGACTTTAACGTTTCACCTACTACCATAGAAACTTTTCTGGCGACAATGAAGATAATATCCTTCGCCGAAATCATCGTGCGTTACCCCCCCCCCCCCTTTATACAGATAGACATGAGTTTGTTTTTTTATTATTTTAAGTTTGTGCTGGTTTTACGAAATCATGATAGAGCATATCGTTTTAAACGTCATCACTTATAATCTACACCATGTTAAACGGTAATTTTATCGACGAAAAATAATTGTTGACAAACTCAACGACGAACGGGTAAGGTGTTTGTTGATTGTGCAAAACGACGTGTAAAAATGTCACAAATTGATTAATATTATTAACTATCATGAACCAATAACGTATTATTAATATCTCTAATATATTTAATATATAATATTATTTATTATTATGATTGCATTGGTGAACAACAACCAACCTTATAAACTATATAGCACAACGATTTCAGTATACTTTTAAAAAAAATATTTTTCCATTAGTCGATGATGATGTATATATAAAATAAAATAAAAAAGAAGCGATGTGTAATTTAAAAAAAATGTAGATACCTATTGTATTTATTTATTCAAACTTCAAAGGCCCTTAAATAAAGTATATATAGTATTACCTATGTTATAAAAAAAAAAAAGGACAGGATAATAAGAAAATGTGAAACTATTAGTGAAATAATAAATGAAAAATATAACAAAACAATAATATTTGTGATTACAAAAATTAATTAATAACGAATAATGATTAAAGCTTTATAAATAACATATTGTGGGGTAAAACAAAGAAATTTAAAACAGCGGAGATATTATGCTGTTATAATCTGTTTAAAGACAAGGAACGAAAATTTGAATTACGAAGTGTGTTTGTAAAAGTAATACTTGGAAACCAATTCAACGCGCAAGTCATAAATATTATAGTAGGACCTGCAGGTATCTATTTTTACGTCTCTCCTCTGTCCGTCCTCACGTTGCTCTTCGAGAAAAAAGCAGTCGATCGTTATACAGAGTGATTCTGAGTGATAAGCAATCTTACTTTATTATTAAATTTATACAAATATACCGATCATTGGAATTTTCGTGTACTTTAATATATTTTCAAATACTTGGATTTTTCTTCAAATGAAAGTCTCGTTTTGACTATAATTTGTTGAGCAGATTATATTTGAATATTCTGATGTATCAAAACTAAAATTTGAACAATAAGTTTTTGAGTCTTTAAATGTTCTATATTCTATGAGGATAATACGTCATAATGATAGGTTTAGGTATATGGTGGTTGTGAGACTCATAATGATTTGGAAATTATAGTAATTACTATATAATTATAATTTGTAGAAAAATTTCCGTGTATATAACGATTAATGAATATTAGACTAAATATTATACCTATACTGGCTATACTATTATATTTACTAAATATTCTATACAGATCAATTATAAAATAATAATAGACAATAGTAATAAAACTATTATTCTTAACACTCATCAAGCTTAATTACTCAGAAACCATATTTGTTTACTTATTTTAACTTAAACGTGTCAAAAATTTAAAAATCACCTAGGTAATTTACAGCAAAAAATGGTACATCGTAGGTTAAGTTTATAAAAAATAAGCCTGTATCATTACAGCATTCTATTCATGTATGCACTTTAAGCGTTATTAAAGTTAGAATTTAAATAAATGTGTATATTATTAATCATTATTAAAGGATAAAAATTTTGTGAACGCTGTCGGTGAATCACCTTATTTTAATACCTATTATTAGGTACATTATCTGTATAAACATTATAAACATATCCTCCGACAGAAAAAACGCGTCCGGTCGTCTCTCTTATTTGCAACAATATATTCCGCGACTAAGTCCAATATAACGCATAATATTATCATTATTATTATTACAGGACTCGTTTCTATCAAGCGCGCGCGCGCGCGCTCTTGTTCTCTCTCTCTCTTACACATACACGCATGGCGAACAAGTATATAGTTAGTTCCGAGCTAATTACAGAGGGTTTTGTCACGATTCGATTATCGCGTTAGCGAAGAAGTACCTATACATACAGTACATTATATATGTATAATATACGTTACATAACAATGTTGCGGGACCGCCGCCGCCTCGTCGTAATCTCTCGTACGTATCGGCGGCGCAGCCCGAAAACCGTTGACCGATATCGGTCGTCGGCGATCTCCTCTCCTATCGTCGTCGCCGTCCAAGCATACAAGCGGACGACGTAATATTATGTATACACAGCGTTTAACAAGTGCGCGTGGACACAAGAGGAGTCGTCGCTTCTCTCGCCCCGCGAAACCGCACTGCCACGCCACCGCCCGAATACGCGCGCGGAAATTCGAAAATTAACGTGCGCCGCCGCGGTTATCTACGGACGCGAACACGCAATCGGCAAAACGTGTTTCGTACGTATTATAATATACACACTCGCCATATATATATATATATATTATGTGTATAATAATAATGATAAATACATACGCGCAACTCTTATTATGTATATAAGTATATACGTACAATATGCCTCCGACATGACTGTTTTTACACGACCGTGCATTGTGCATGTATACTTACTATACATAATAAACGGTAGCGTGGCCAGACATTTTAGTATTTAAAATATGCACATTGGTGTTTGGGTTAGAAGACGGTTTTTTAAAATTGTATCATAACTCGTTATGTGCACTTATATAATATTAAGTATTAATAAAATGTTCCACGCTGTTGTTATATTCTTCATACTATAAACATTACAAACTTGAGATTCAACCTATTTTATCAAATTTAGCAATTTATACTCATAAATAGTACACCTATATGTAAATAATAACAAAATAATATTAATTACAATTCGCTTCAAAATAATATCTACAAAAAAAAAAAGATACCTACATCTCATTATCTTTTGTCCTTACCTTTAAGTGCAGGCATTTTTAAAACGATTTCAAATTTGAATATAAATGTATTGCTTTATTTGTGCCCTATTTCAGTGATTTACAGTTTTCCACATGGTAGAAACTTGGCTTTGAATGCTCGACGATTTAATAAGAATATTATTATATTAGCGTCTAGCGATGAACAATAATTGTTAATATATTATCATGTGAACTGTTTGTATTTTAACATTTATATCAAATATGTCTTATGACTGAAAGTTATTCTGATTTGTGTGCGACACGGAGAGTATTACTATGACGCCATGAATGAAACCGGCTCTAATCTCCATCCCCCTCCAAAAAAAAAAAAAAACAACCGAATACAGTGAATTGGTATTTGTAATTTTAGCTCAGCACTTTTCATAATTACATAAATAACGTACTGTTGTGGTAAATTAGTCAGTAGCCATAAGATATGCTCATGTACCTATCTGTATGCGGTGTGGATACTGATGTTTATTCCAGTAATTAACGACACCGTGCATGTGTGTCTGTGTGTTTAAGTGCAAGGTAGGTACTTTATTTGATATGTGTTGTGTTAGTATTTGATTTTCCTTTACGCGACGATTGTCCGTGTACAGTCGCACGACTTTTAGATTCCGAAACCGTTGGGTATACGGCCCATCCCTCTACGAGGCGCTTATTATATAGGTACAGCTTGCTCTGTTCGAGATAGAACCACGCGTATGTATGTGTTGTACAACTACTTAAACTGGTGTCCCATACAACATATTTTACATATTAATACTCACAACACAATAATAACAATATGATATATATTATACGTTTATTACGATATAATATGATCTTTATGCGTCTATGCACAGATAATGTATGTGGATTATTTGATGGGTGATTTAACATACACACGTGACACATTATATGGCTTATAATATTATAATGGTCTATACTCTATAGCAGGGTACAACATAATATCATAGAACCTTCATTGTACCGTACGAAATATAGATCATATTAAATCTATATGGCAATAATAAACGTTTAAATAAGTAGGACCCCACGCATCGATTCGAGAGTTCGGGACACAGATTATATGCTATTAAATTATTATAATATAAATATCTGCCGTTCGGAACGAGAAAAAAATTATAAACGGTTTTATCAATAAAAATAAAATATGTGACATGTACAATATTATTCTGTTATGACTTAAAAAAAATTACAATTATCCTTAAAAAATGTCCTTTGTATTACCTTGGCGCTTCACATTTTTTTCTGTTTTGTTTCGCATTAGAATATCATTAAAATTGTTCGATTTTATAATGTTATGTATTTAAAGAGCAAATTATAATATTAATGTACAGATCCACTCAAGTGATTTTAAAAAAAAAAAAACACCAGTATTCGAATTCTATGATTTTTAGCAGTAAATGGTATTTTTTTTCTCTCGGGGCAATCACCTGTCCTGTCCCGAAAACCGACATAATTTTGTAATATTTTATAGATACCTACTCGGACTAATATCACGCGGCGGCAGCAGTTAAGGACTGCGCGATAACGGTTTGTGGATAAGCCGGTCGCCACCATATAAAAACACTATAATACTAATATATATCTATACGTATACATATATACCTACTCTGTGGGCGAGTCTTCGTGGTGCGGGTTCTTATTCCTCATTGAACGTGATTTATAGATGGTTCGTTTCGATTTTAAGTATTCCAAAACTAAATGATAAAAGCTACGATTTGTAATGAACCAGATGACACACACGTGGATAATATTACATAATATATTACTGGATACACACACACACACATATATATATATATACGTAGTAAGTGGTACCAGTAGTGGTAATAACGTTTCAACTGGCTCTTCTACGATATTTTATCCGAGTCGATAAGTATAGATATAATATGTATAGTAAGACATAAGTTGTATAATATGTAGCTATATAGTATAAAAGTAAAATGTTTATTATAGTCATTATTTCACTACGTGTTATAAAACCCAGTCGACAATATTGGATATATTATATTATACTGCAGATCGTAAGAAATTTAATAAGATAAATAATATGTAATATTATATAGGAATAAGAGGGTAGTTATAAAGCTATTTTTTTTAGGTTCTCCTAGCTATATATATAATATACTATGATGTTAGAATATTATAGTATAGTTTATTTTCTATTACGAGAAAAAAATATTTTTTTTCCTGAGATACTTATGAGTTGTGACTAATATCAGTTTTATGCATAATTAAATATAAAAATAAATGTTTGTTGAAAATTTACTGTAATGTGCCCACTGTCCATGCTCTAGGGTCGTGTTTTGCACACACCTTATAGGTACGAGTTTAGAGTGGCAACAATTGCAACATTATAGGGGTGAAAGATGTCGGTCTAATAATTATTATCATTTGGATATCAAGACCACCCTTTTATTTTTACACGTGGTTATTCAGTGAAACTTCTTATTTTGATCAATATTAATTAGGTAATGTTTCTTTTTATTTATAGATGATAATATTAATTTTATAAGTTTATAATTTGATTATATACATTTGATGTGTGGTGGTGTAGTGTAAAAGATAGCAAATTAGGAAGTACCTATAGACGAAGAAAACCTAAATATGCCTCTATGGCTCTATGCATACCTATATTCAATATTTATTTCAATACAAATATATGTGTATGAAATTTTGTTTTTCGTTTTTGTTTTATTATATTAGAAATTATAGTATTTTACACTAAAGCTTGAAACATAATAATTAATTATATGCTACGGATAACTGCAACAACTTTAACCAAACTAACTAAATTATACACATTATATTTACACACATAAATGCTATTTTGGTTATTACTTATTAGACTATAAATAGACAATTAACATCGTTTATGAACAATATATTCTAATAATTGGTTTTAGACAACGAATCAATTATACATTTATACTATTACTATATATTATATAGACAGAAAGAATATGTTGATTTTGAAATGTACTTTACAAAACCCGCATAGTTAGTACAATATAATTTGCAACGGTAAATCGATTAACAAAATAATATATTTAGTAAAAAAAAAAATCATAGGCCGATTAAAATAATAGGGATGAAAATTGGATATGATATGGCAAAACGGTGAAGGATTATCCACATGCAGATATACTGCACATTTGCGATAAGGAATAATTATTTCTAGCAGTTTCTGACTGGGTAGTCGTATACGCAATACACTATGTATTATACTATTTTAAATACCTATATAGCCACCGTGAAAATAGCTGATGCAGAATTACGTATATTTGTACCTAACTTAACTTACCCGTTTGTACGTGTATTGTGTATGGTGTATGTATAAATTTAAAATAAACTCAAAACAGTCGTATTATTATAGTTTTGTAGGTCAGGGACATAGATTTAATCCTCAAGTCTGCGCAACGATCGTGTATACGTTTGGATATCGTGTATAAATGCTGCTGTGGTTTACTCTTGGCAAAAAAAAAAAATACAACATGAAAACGATGACGGAGCGTTTTGAACTATGATATAATATATCTTATATACAGTTGTACGAGGTTAAAATGCGTAGTTTATATATAGCTAATGACAATAATTTATCGTACGGTAATTCACACGGAGACGCTGCGTACTTAATTATTTAAACACTATATATACGCGACATGTGCATTTCGCAAAACGTTTTATTTTAGTTGATTCGTCAAAAAAAAATTTCAGTCTACCTCATTCTTACCGTCCCACATCGCGCGTATCCATCGTCGTAAATAATGGTCTCTATCCCCGTGTACCATTCATGGTAATCGCACCAGTGAATTATTATTGCCGGAATATTAATATTTTATTATTATTGTAATCGTGTACCGTTAATGCAAAAATAATTTTTTTTTTTTCAAACGTTGAAATTTTAATGCTTATCGCTCACCGTATCTTTACACGTTCGGTGCGGTAGATAATATTAATAAAATAACAATATAAGTAACACTTGAAGTAAAAATAAAGAAAACCCGTGTTTGGCGGGTGTTGGAGAGTGGAGGAAGTAAAAGAGTAACAATACTGCTTGTTTAAAAATATAATTTAAAATAAACTAACATTTAAAAAATAATAAACGTCTGAAACCGAACGTACCCAAACGTCACTAGCAATACCTATAATACATCACATACGTTTGTATATACCTATAATATTATTGTACCTAATGCATTTACCTACATCGTATAGTATATCGCACAGTCGGCGCTCGTTATCTTATCTCGGTGTGTAATAACCGTGCCCAACCTACTTGTATAATAATAATAATGATGATAATGTATATGTATATGTGTGTCGTCGTCGTAGCTGATACGCATGTTTACAAAAAATTTTAAAAAAACACACACCAGCTAGGTGTATCCATCAATATCGCGTGTTTCTATTGATTTTAAATAACCGAATCGACTGAAAAAACAATTCTAAATACATCATCTTAATAATATTATTATAAAGCGCTCGGAATCCGTTAAAACGTATTTCGTATTTTTCCGGCTGTGATGTTTTCTACCAAAAGAAGTATATCTTATGTCAATTGTACCGACTGTCCTAGTAATAACAGTTAAACACGAATAAAACGTCTGAAAATATAATTGAGTTTATCATGATGTTAATATACTTGAAAATGATTTTTCTACTTTTTATTAAATATCGATTTTTGAAATTTAAACCATTCTCAATTAAATAAGCCTACGTATACTGAAGACGGTCGGTACCGAATCCCCTTGATTATATATTTTTTTTATCATTGTAATAAATAATAATGCTATATTATTATGAAACCCGTTCGAAGTGTATAACCAGCTGCATAACGATAATAATTATGTACACAAATATTAATTCCAAACTTGGATGGTTTGACAAACTCGGAACGAAAAACTTCCCTCCCTCAGTATATATATGTCGTGGCCACTTTGTGAAATCGATCTTTTCATGAAAAGATAACCATTTCGTGAAATGTAAACAGATGTTTTACACTTCGTGAAATTCGAAAATATTTCACGAAATGGTCACTCCAATTTTACATCGTGTAATTTTTTTCACAATGAGGTCGTTCGATTTATGTACTGAAATACAACATTAATGGAAACGTTAAGTTTGATTAGATTCATTATTAGTTATTTCATATTCATATTTATTAAGTATCTACTTATTTATAATAAATTATATTAATTTATTAACAATATTATTATTAGACAATTTTTTATTTATTAGAGCAGGAAAATGAACTGTGACGACGACTGTTACATTTTAAACTGCTTTTAAAACAAATACATCTTTTTGTTTGGCAAGCACTCTTACAATAACAGCTTAAGAATCCTCCACCTCTAGATACAACTTGGGCAGTTTCACGTAAAGTTAACTCTTTTTGTTTATCAACCTGTTCAGGTAAAATAAAATTTGCAGTGACATGCTGCATATTTCCAGGATTGAACCATCCTTTAATGAAACCGTGTGTTGTTCCTACCTTTATACATCTCATTTTTTTGGGGATATCGCTTTGCTGTGTAGTAGAGATGGAGAGTACTGAATAGGTTACTGATCATTATAATGGTTGTGTTAAATTTGAATGCAATGACAGGTATCATTGTATACGAAAAACGATTCTGAACGAAGATCAATGATAATTAATAGGATATTATATTATATGATAACCTATATTTAAATTGTAATAATATATCGTTATTTTACTCGATTTCGTAAAAAAATTAATTTCATATGTTCATACAATTTTTTCGTTGGAGTTTTTTTACAGTTATTTGAAGAAAAACTTATGGATAACCTTGTATTGAATTTTTTAATCTTAGGTATAAATCATAAAAATATCATCAATTTTCAACTTAAAAAATTATAAAAATCAAAAATTTCAATGGTTTATAAATAGTTTAAAAAATTCTAAATATTTTGAAAATTTAATCGTAAGTAGATTTCCAAGTTGTATCTCGAGGTCATGGATTCCTAAGTTGTTTGTGTAAAAATGCTTTTCAAACCAAAATATGTATTTATTTAATAAGTTATAAATAGAAGTAAATATACTATATTACTATAAAAAATAATTATAATATTGTTAATAAACTAATATGATATACTATAATGTAATATATAATATAATTTATTTTAAATAAGTAGATACTTAATAAATATGAGTATACTGCAGTATACTTAAAATAACTAATAATGAATCTAATCAAACTTAACGTTTCCATTAATGTTATATTTCAGTACATAAAGTGATCGACCCATTGTGAAAAAAATTACACGATATAAAATTGGAGTAACCATTTCATGGAAAAGTGACCATTTCGTGAAATATTTTCGAATTTCACGAAGTGTAAAAATCTGTTTCCATTTCACAAAATGATCATCTTTTCATGAAAAGATCGATTTCACAATGTGGCTACGACATATACATTTGTATATACGATATCATTAATTATACGAAATTATAAATAAATACGATGCATATGACTCCATCATAATATTAATTCGCTTTAATATATTATAGTATATTTATTGATGAACGAATTATTATATTGATTTAACAGGTTTTATGATATATTAATATGTATACACAATACAGGTACCGAATATAATAATATTTATTATTTTTATATTATCCTACACTGGAAAGCATGAACGCCCAATGTCCATTGGTAAAATTTTAAGTGTGGAACAATTAAAACATTCCTCTCTATTTAAGCTAAATAAAAATTGAATGTTATTTCAACACATAATAATTAATATTTGTATTGTTATATATCAGGTACAACTTAATGCATTTTAATAAGTACAGTAAAGAAATTTGTATAACCCATTTTATAGAATCAAATTTATTATTTATACTCGTATTATCATGTTATCATTCGGGAAGCGGATAGGTTCCGATAAATTACCGCCTTGCCCCCAACAGAGATACACATTTTTTAGACTTAAAAACTTGAACCTATATTATACCTACGTATATATATTTTTCATTATCATGTTATAGTAAATTAAATACAAAAATGTTTCATTAATTATATTTCGATCATAATGATAGTTCCCAATTATTTACGAAGAAAAAAATTCCATGACGCGCATTAGCTTAATGAAAATCGCCATTTAGGATTAATATTATGTTACTGACGTTATAGATTCCGAGTGATATTGTAGTATATTGTATGCAGCGTGTACATAAATTCGTTTTTAATTAGTTGTTCATGGATTTTTAACGGCGTCTAGCATAGTTTCCATCATCTAGATTACCCGTCGCGTATCTAAAGTAACATCTTAAATACTATATATACATAATATTATATATTTACGTATGTCGTAGGTACCTTGCCGCACACACTAATTTTAATCGGCTATTGTTTAAGAACCAATCACGACCCGTTGAAGTTACCCAAAAAATATCGTTTGGTAAAAAAAAAATATGAACGATCGGTATGTGTAATATTATGGCGTATTATATACGAGTACAACATGATTTAGCAATATATTAAAAAGATATTATTTATAAAATTATATATTATACAGGACGTGGGGTATTAGTGTCGTTTAAAAATGCGGAAAAAAAGAAATAAAACGAAAATCCCGATAAACTTTTGTGTTATCGTTCACGCATCGAACATTTGTATAAATATCATATAATAGATAAATATCATCGTCGAGCCGAATACCAAACCGGTTGGATGACTTTCGAAACAATAGCCAACGCGGTTTATACGTATTCCATGTACCTATTATAATACATATTATGTATCGACGGCTTACTAATTGTCGACCAAACAGATTGCAGCGTGTACAACAGATAGATACAACAATAATAATATCGTCGTTGCACATTACAATTATATCATTATGTGTATTTTAGTCACGGGTGATCGTTCTTCCGGTCTCAAATCTTACGTTGCGTTATAGATTAATTATGCCTGTATTGCGGGGTTTGTCGAACGATAGTCGGATTGGCAATACAGTTTGTAGACATTTATTTTCACATTGGATAATAGATTTTTTATGCTTCCGATCTTTTCTGCAAACGAGATGATTTGTATTGACACTAGAAGTTAAAAAAAAAAAATCACTTAGACGTTAATTATTTCTTTTTAATAAAAATTAAACAATATAAATTATAATAATATACGGTATATTCTCTTGTGTGAACTGTGGATAAAACGAAATCGAAAGCGAAAACGAAGCGATCTAGTATAGTAAATCCAATATTTCGTGTTAAAAGTTTTAGTCCATTATTTTTATATTCGTTTCTTTGGTCCCTCGAACATTGTTTAAGCTCGTGGAATTGGAATCAACTAAAGTTGACTTTAAACTTGCGTGGACGTACAGAAAAATAAAAATAGGGTTCTGTGTGTGATTTCTATCTAATAGTCTATTGTATTGCAATTTTAATATGCAGAAATATATCTAAAAATTGTATTTTTAATCGTTAGTTGTATGTGTATAATATATATAGAGTCAAATAGAAACATGGGTAGATAGGTAAACAACAAAATGTTCTATGCACTATGCGTATTATAAACTTTTAAATTCCTCAAAATGAATTATGATAATAATTTGTAGTTAGAAAATTTAAGAAATAGAATTACAAAAAATTAAATTCTCGATCTTAAATATTACATTAGCGCAACTCTCCTCCACCAAACAACAAATATACTATAATAATACCTATGTATTGTTATGTGAATATCAGTTTGTTGTTTTTACTAACCGTTATTCTCTTATAATTTCGCAGCTGGCGAAGATAGCGAATGGACCACAAATGATGAAGTGGTTGGCGGTAGCGATGCGACAGCAAAATGTGAGGTAAAGACAGAACAGCAACAACCGTCGCCGTCATCGCGACCTGAACCGGAAGACCCACCACCCGCCAATGACGTGCAACCAACGTTAAGACTTAATACGAATTTAGCCACTGATCCAGCCAGATGGTCGCTTGCAGACAAGCCGTCACCGCCACAGCCTCCACTGCCACCACCGCCACCACCATCAGTGACAGTAACGGCGGCTGCAGCCGCGTCATCTTCGGAATCGTCGTCTTCGTCGTCTTCGTCGTCTTCACTGTCATCGTCGGCGATCGGTGAGCCTACTCACAACGTAGTCACTATTACCGCACCTAGAGGTATGCATATGATCAATACATATTTTTAAATACTTACTTAAGTAGAATGTTTAAAAAAACTTCTCTGGAAAAAATTCACTTTTTAAGGAGTTTGATATAGGCAATGTTAATACAGTTTTGAGAATAAATTCAAGTTCATGTTGAATATTATACTTAAAAACGAATTTAAGGTAACTTACAGGACGTGAGATTCATTTATTGTTGGAAAAAAGGTTTGGATATCATCTTTATATAAATACAAAAAAAGTCATTATTGTTTTAAAACGCGTTATGTTGTATTTTTAAAACTTAAATACATTTTTTTAATTAATGAAATAAAATTAAATAGCTACAGCACAGAAAATGTTGTCTTTTGCATCGTGTATACTCTGAGGTTTTCAACTATACTGTAGCCTAAGTGGTTGTTTTTCATCCGAAACGGTTTTTACCAATAATAATAAAAAGAGCTTTGAAATCATAGGAATATTAAAAATATAGTTGATTTGACTCAATTTTTAATTTTTTACCAATTATTACTACCAATCAGACAGCATTAAACTGATAATATTTTTTAAAGTATTCTTTAAAGCATTTCCAAATGCTGTTAGCTAATTTATATATGTTTATCAGGGTACATATTTTAAAATTTTGTGTTTCTGGTTTTCATATTTTAAATTTATGAAGTACAAAGTGGATAGAAAAGTATATTATTTAATATAGGTGTATAGGTGGATATAAGAGGACAAACAACACGTGCTTAGACATCCTATATATAATATATATATACATATATTAAAAGTAACATGATATTTTGGTCAAGTACAAAGAATATTATATAAAAATAATCCGTACTTATATATAAACATATTATACACAGGCATATATATCTAACCCGGTACATGAATTTTCTAGGTCAAATTTTTCACTGATTTTTTTTTATCGAAGTGATTTATCGTATTCTTAATTAATTGTTTTTAAAATTAGTTCACGAATTGTTGATATATTCTACACTATAAGTTCTCGAATAGAATTTACGATTAAAAGAATAGTGAAAAAATAGATTTTTGCAACATATCAATATTATATAAAAATATATATTATTTTCAAATTGACTGACAATAGGAATATCATAAGAATAATAAAATAATTATTATTTAGAATAGTTTACAAATATTGCAATAATTCAAACGTAAGCATATGCGTATAATATAATATTATGCTGCACATCAGAACTGATAGTTGCATAGCCTTACAGGTGATTTATCGTTTTTGAGGTGAAATGGCTAATGATTAAAAAATACCTTGGTCTCGAAATGGCACCTAAATATAAACGTATTCAATTGTCCGCGCTCGTGCCAGATATCCCTACGTATTGTAGTTGTAGATATTTTTTATATCATAAATCGAATCATTTACGACATCTTATTATTCTATTTTTGGTGTATTTTTTCGCAGCAATTCAAATATTCATTTGCAACCCGTGCGGGATACGATTCAGTTCGCTGAGCACGCTGGACGCCCATCAAACGTACTATTGTTCACGCAGACACAAAAAAGGTAATAATATATTGTATTATTTAAAAAAACAAAAATGATTCGAGTTCGTAGAAACTCGTCGAATGCACCTGTTGTAGACATGCTGCATCGCAGTGCAATCTCAAAGTCTTTGTATACATTTGTTGGACCTTCTGGATTTATAGAAAGTACGGTTGAGTCACATCAATATTCCAAAATATTATCGCTTAGTAGTACTAGTAAGTTTTAAGTGTATAGGTACATATTTACTATAAATAGATCATTGAGTAATGGATACATTTTATAATTATTTCATTCAATATAAAACGATTCTGAGTGAGTTTCGGTGTAATACACATGTTAAATTATGTATTCAATAGACAGTGAAATCTCTCTTAACGGACACTTCTAAATGGCGGATATTTTTTCGGGAATTGTAACATTTTCGCTACTTGTCTATAGAAAACTTCTAAAACGGGACCATTCTAAATAAATAACAGAAAACTTTTTGGTTACATTTTGGTAATTTTTATTATAATTATTATCTGAGTATATTTTATTATAATGTACAATTTTTACAATTTTTTTTACTATTATAGTTTATCTTATCCATATAGGAAATGGCTGTCCTATTAGGTAACTGGTTTTGTTTTCAAAAATAATACGTATAAATATATTCATACATGCAAATAATATAAATACATAAATGTATATAATTTTGATATATTTTGATATTGATCAATTTTTCGTTTGCCTATCTATACACCCCTTCTAAATATAGCGAACAAAATTGACAGTGTCCGGTATTTAGAAATTTAACTGTATCGTGTTTGAGGGGATTCAACACCGACTATTTTAAGGAGTTCAAAATAGGCAATTTTTTAGATGAATATTGTGTAAATGTGTGTGTGTATTAATAAATGATAGGTAATTAAAATTTCGAGAAAGATTGCAGTCCCCTCAGACCTCCATCTAAACTACGCCGTTGATCATTATTATCGAAAATAAAAATACAGCCGAATTCTTGGATTATCACTCTTCTGCAGTTCTGCGTATAATATTATTTTAATATTTATTTATATGTTAAAATATTTTTTATTAACAGATTCAGAATCGGACGATGTGAAGTTGCCGATTGTTATCGAGCCGGACGAGATGACCCTAGGCAACGACACAGATAGCCGTCCGTCGTCCGTCGAACCGAACTCAAAATCGATGAGAACGGGAAAACAGTACAAGTGCCCTCACTGTTCATATAGCGCCGATAAAAAAGTACGTGTCTATTTATTTTTACTAATGACTTTATGGCACGTGACATTTATGAATAAGATTATGATTAATTAATTATTCGATAATAAATTAATATATTAAGTATACATTTTACAACTTATAATAATTATAAAACATTTAAATTTTACTTATCTGAAATGGTAAAATTTACAGACTCTAAACATTTCAAAAAATGTCTTGTTTATTAAATTTATAATTTTAATAATGCGTAATAGTGGAATTTACTGCCTACCAAAGTAATCAGAAGTAACAATTGTATGAGTTTTTCACGAAGCCACGTGAATTTAATTTAAAAATAAATATAATTCTCTCAAAAATTAAAATCTTGTGTTACATAAGTTATGTACCTACTAATCGAAACATTCGAAACAAATATAATATAATATAATTTTTATGAATTACTTAAATATAATAATACTATTTAAAACTATTTGAATTTGTTTTTCACAAAATGCTGTAATATTATTCATATAATTATACACCATAGTATATAAAAACACGATTGAATTATATAACTATATGGTTTTAAAATTTTGCAAATTGAGAATAAACTATATGTATTTAAATCTATTTCAAATAATAATGTGAACTTGGAAAATCGGGTGATATTTTAAATTAATAAATCGATTAAACAAACGTATTGTCTCACATATACAATACATTGTTATGTAGGTAAAATTAATGCCCAAAATCATTTTTCGTTTAAACTTTAAATTCGGGCATAAAATATTGTATATATATGTTATTTTCTACAGAATGCTAGGTATATTATTTAGAGAGATAAATAGTAAACACATATTTAATATTGTTACCAGCTAAACATATTTTAATATTTATACCATAATGGGTAGATATTAATTACCTTTTAATACAATATGAATAATAGAGAAAATATAAACTGATGGTAGATAATAATTTAATTAAAACACCCCTATTTGTGTAACGAACAAAATAAAGTTTTTTTATTTTTTTTATCTCGGTTAAATGCATAGATATTTTAATACTAATTTATAAATATGAATATTTTAGACAATAGTAATACTGTGCTGTGTATTTTCTAGTCGTAATAATTTCAAAAATACTCTGTCTGTTAGTCAGTATTATGTACCACGATATTGTAGATACAATTTCTTTAGACCCAAAAATAATTATGAAACACAAATGAAATGAAAACAAAGAAAATATATTATAGATAAATAAAATACGTGACGACATGCCAAGATCTGTTATCTTGGTTTCTCACGCACGTTTAATAACGTAGTAAAATCCCATTCGGTAAATCCAAAACTGAAGGCTTAAAAGTTAAAGCTAATATTACAGCAAGCATTTATTTACATACTACAACACAAATAGAGCACTGAATATTTTTTTTCTCTTAGATATATATTATGTAAATTATAAATTACAAATATATTTCGATTTCGTTTTATATGTATTATACTTAAACCAATTAATTAGTATTTTATTTCATACAAATTAATGTATTAACTTAAGCGGCTAGGTAATAGTTATAAATTATGCAATACAAACATATTATTTATTTTGTTTATATACATATGGAAATATAAATATACTTATATAATCACACAAGATCTTAGTTTATTAGTTTATTATTATTAACATTTTTTATAATATTATGTTAATTTATTTATTACGCTCTAAGAATATCTGTTTTGGTTCTAGGAAAGTGTATTTTACTAAGTTACTAAGTAACAAGTGTGAAAGAGAAAACAATATCTTGGGTGGTATCATCTTCGATTTTAATATTAACAGAAACATGATGACTTTGCTTGAGGTTATAGTTATATTAGCAGACGTTTCAAATATATCCAATCGATCAATATTTTAAATATTCAACGTTATAGAAAATATACAAGTCACATGTTTTTAAATCGCTGAATAACTTTTTTGATATTATGTTTCAATTATAATTCACAAATTAAATTTACATTTTAAAACATGGTGTGAAAATAACTGTAGTGGTACGAATATTAGGTAATATTTTTTACACAACTGTTGTAAAAACTGGGAAACTATATCTATATGAAAAAGAACCTATACACATATTATATATACGTAAATACAGGGCGATTCTTTAATCGTCAACTAGGCAATATCTTAAAAATTCGATGACATTTTAAATAATTTTTTTTTTTAAGTTTAAAAACACACTGTCTTACGTTTGTCTACAATTAGCAGTATTTTTTCTTAAAATAAATACAAATTTGTTTATACATATACCCTAATTTATTATTATTATTATTTTCTAGTTCAGGAATAAAGAATCACCCTGTACATATATTATACTAGCATAACCTGTGTGTATAATCAAATGCAGTTTCAAAGTAAAATACATCTCAGACGAAATCTATGATAAAATATTCCTTGTTAATATCAAGACAAAATATTCCTATAATTAAAATGCATAGTTAGGCACATATTATTATCATTAAAATTATGACATTAAACATTTTTAGGGTTTTATAAGTTTTATACTAGGAACTTTTATACATTTATTCTCGTAGTCGTGTTGATTGTAGACTAAATTAAAATTCCGTTTGGTATGAGTAGTAGCAGTTAATCAAAATTTTATTTTGCATATTAATTATTGTAGAATAGAATTTTTTCATATTATACAGGTAATTTTTTATTAATTGTTTTCATGTTTTAGTTTGTTTTTCTTAAAGTTTAGATTTAAAAGAATTCTTTAAATTATAATTTATATATATATATATATATATTCGTATTAGATTTACACTACCTACGGGTGTAATATATAATATGCCTTTACACATATTATTAAATCGTTAATAATGATTAGTTATTATTAAAAAATGAACAACGAATAATACAATTATGTATTCAATTTAACGACATTTAATATCATGTATTTGCTTTTAAGGGCATACTTTTATATGTTTATTTTATTTTTAATGCATTTTATGGTTTTTATTTTATTGTGACCCTCTCTAACCCCTACCATGCGGGCCCTTGTGGTATACCTAAATATACATGGAATTCTTTCTCAATACTTTCGGGTCCTCGTGGTTAATATGTCGGCTCGTTTCAGGTGAGTCTAAACAGACACATGCGCATGCATTCCATATCACCGGTGTTGGTGCAATCGCCGCCGTGTCCGTCGGACAATGCTGACCCGTCGGTGGTGGACCGATACTGCCAGAACTGTGACATCAGGTTCTCTAACCTGCGTACGTACCAGGCGCATAAGACGCACTACTGTAACACGCGGCACGTGGTCAAACCAACCCCGTCCAGCTCGCCTATGCCTAACAACCCGTCGCCCACTGGCGTGGTGCCCACTTACCTGGCACTGCCCACCAATCCGGTCATCGTAGTTCCTTACACACTCGTACAAAATGCAAGCGTCCTGTCCGCACTATCGGCAGAGATAGGCCCGTCCCCGCCTACCGACACCGCTTGCATCGTCCTGTCCGACGGCACACTTCAGCCCATTGCCCAGGCACTGGTGCCCACCAAATTCAATATGATCGCCAACAGCGAAAATATACAGAGAGACCACTCGCAGTCTCCACCGGAAGAATATTTTTCGCCAGTAAGTACTTGATAAAAACCGTTTTGGACGTAAATTTATAAAATATTATACTCCAAATTGATACGGCTGCGTTTTTTTTATAATATGTTCTTAATGCTGCATAAAAAGAGATAATTTTGATCAAAATTTGATTTACATTATATTACTATAATATTTATACGCGCGTATACAAACTTTGTTTTGCGCATGTTTACAATAATTTCAGATATATTTTTTCATATTTCATAGATAGCAATATTGCAGAAATTATATGTTATAAAATGCTCTTAAAAATTATACTTATCTTTTATTGTTTAAATTATTTAAAGCATTTACTCATTATTCTTTAATAATTTCAAATTTAATATTATCATAAATTTAAATATTTAAATATAATTTTAAAAAATAATTTTTTCTTTTCTATTTTAAATTGCAGGTTTTTAATATTTTAGGATTCTCATGGTACGATCATTAGAACTTATTATTTCGTAAATCTTAAATACACAGGCCAGGGCGTACATATTTATTATAACGTTTTAATTTTATTTATAAATTTACAGCCCTAAACAGAAGATTTTGATTACTTACATCAATTTTTTCGTTATTTCGAACTAAATTTGAATTCTTTTGAGATTACCATTCCAATAAAATTGGAATTTTTCTATACCTCTAATTTTTTTCTGTTCCCCTTGAAATAAACCGACATAACGGGACCTCTTATGCGTGGCATAAGCGTATTAAAAATAGCAAATTTACAACCTCCATTTGAAATATTAAAATATATTCTGTATGTAAATGTTTAACTGATAAATACGGTGGTTGTTTTAGCCCAAAAAAGCAGAGTCCGTCAGCCCGGAGACGAAAATGAGACCGGCAGCGCAACCGTCGTCGCCGCTCGACTTGCGACTGAAGCGCGTGGCAAAGTCCTCGCAGGACGCCGCTGGCTGCACGGACGGCGAAGAGGAAAAGGAGAACAGACGGAGCGACGGTAACATAACGGACGCCGAGGACATAGTGTGCGCGCCGTCCATTCCGTGCATGATACTGTCGCCGTCGTCTTCTCCGACGTCCGGTGGCGGCGGCGACGGTGGTGGTAACAAGACGCCACAACACCGGCCCGGAGCGTACCACCACCACAATCAGCAACTGCAGCAGCACCACCACCAGCAACAACAACAACAGCAACAACAACAACAACAACAGCAACAGCAACAGCTGCAACAACAGCACCACCATCGCAACCACAACCCGCTGCCGCTGCAACCACCGACTAACGGCATGGTGCAGCATTGCGGCAAGCCCGTTCCCGTAACGGCCGTGTACGACGGCACCGACCGAAACGGTGGAAAGTTCAGCGTGTCTAGCCTGTTGTACGCGTCGAGTGGCCGGCTGCAGGATGGCGTCAAACAGGAACCGGTCAACAACGGTGAGCCACCGCATCTCGCGATGCACCAAATGCCGGCTGCGCATCACAGGTTCAGCGCGATGCACAAATCGCTATTGTCCTCGGCCGTTGCGGCCCCAATGCCACCCGGCGTTCAGCCGCGTGGTCTCGGTGAACTCCTCAGCGCGGCCCCCGTGTTGCCGTACTTCACACCCGACATGACGCTCCGACTAACTTCGAATTCGACACAGGACGGCGGCGGCATGCCGCCCGCGCACCATCAGTTCTACTTGAAACAGGGCCCGTCCAAGTGCGAGAGCTGCAACATCGTGTTCTGCAAGTACGAGAATTTCCTGGCGCACAAGAAACACTACTGCGCGTCCCGCCCACCACCGGATGGCGGGGACGGCGACGCGGACAAGACGAGCCCCGAAGGATCGCCCGGGCCAAAGCCGCTGACGGTGTCGTCACCGCAGTCGTCCAAGGACAGCGTAAGCCCCACGCCGGTGCTCAAGCCACCCATGATCCAGTTCATATGCTCCACGTGCGGCGTCAAATTCTCATCGTTCGATAACCTCACCACGCATCAGACTTTCTACTGCCCGAACAGGACTGCCGTGGCGCTGCAGGAACCGGTTGACAATAAGGCGACTCTGCTTGCACCGCCGTTAAAATGTCCAAAGTGCAAAGTAAGTGTGTTATACTCGGGTAAGATAGTTTGTGGATGAAAAAGAGGGGAGGGGACTAGCACTTGCGCCCGTATAGACCTGGTGGCCACTAAATGATAACGGCCCGTGGACGAACTTTATTTGCAGACCCGCAAACTAGACATTTTTTTTTTTTTTGATTTAATGATCTTTTCATTTATTTTATTTTAATTTTACAATTATATTCTTTGAATAAACATATGTACAGGTTTAATTTACATCCTCCCCAAATTTTCTGAATTTCTTTTTTTGTCAACGAAAAATTATTTTTGGCGATCTCTGACACACATATATATTATATATATACAAAGTGATTTTTTAAGCACGCTCACTCCATTATTATGATTAAATTACGCATGTATTCAAATTTTGATATTTACATAGTTTCAAGTTGTTAAAAACAACATTTTTATTAAACAATTATATTTTTAAATATTTTTTATCTTTACATTTATACTTAGGTTTTTATTTTTTTGAATGACAACATAGATTTTTAATTTAATATTCCAAAGCAGAATATTTTTCTGAGTATTTTGATACATAAATATCGAATTTAGGGCGAGTAGTTTATGAGTTATACGTATTTAAAGTTTAGACAACCGGAGTAATGGTTAAACATTTTGCGGGGTTACCCCGTACCACTCCAATCCGCGCATCAAAACTTTAAATACTTATAACTCATAAATAATAACCCATTAGAGCATATTGGATTATACTATAATGGCATCTATTATATTATGTTGTAATCTCAAACGTTTTCCGCAGATGACCATTGACGGGACACACCATCACCAGTGTCAGCCAGTTAACTGTTGGAAGTGTCCAGTGTGCGGCGCCGTGTGCTCGAGTGCATCGGCCGCCCAAAAACATTTGGACAACCATAACGGTATAAGGGCGTTCGTGTGCACTATCTGCCAGTACAAGGGCAACACGCTTAGGGGTCTCAGAACGCATATTCGTATGCACTTTAACAAGCGTATGATTCCGGATCTCATGGTGAGTCCCGGAGCTATTTTCGATCGCTTCGTTTTTATAATGACATATATATATATAAGTATAATACTCGTTACTGTTTAGCGACTTAATTCTTGTGCATTAAGTTAAAATAAATTCAAAGCTCCTCGTGATTGCGTCATGAAATGTTGTATGTTTATAACATTAGAATCACATTATTATTGCTTAAGAGGACGTCGCACCCGTATGCATTGTCTCCGTCTTACACACGTACGACATAGTAAATTTTTGTTCAACATTTTCAATAGTGTGCTTTTGGTTTTGATATTAAAGTGAATTTACCTATTATCAAACTTTTTGATAAGAACATTATCTGTGTTCTCTCGTTGGTTTTTTACGATGTTTTAATTTTTAAGCGAGTTACGAGTATGAAAAATATAAATATTGTAAAAACCCAGCGAGAGAACACAGATGATGTTCTCGCCTAAAAGGTTAATTATTTCTAACTATTGCAACTGGTGAACGAAAATGTATATGCCGCACGTGTGTAAGACGGAGACAACACATGTGGGTGCGAGGTGCTGTTAATAATAATAATTAATAATATTCAATAATAGTACTTATAAAGATCAAATGATGTTTTATTCAAAAGTAAAAAAAAAAAAAATCAATCAAATCATTCTCTTAAACCCGGCCCCGGTTTATTTCTTATATGTACGTCACAATTGAAACATTAAATAAAGTGTTTGGAAAAACTGTCCGTCTAGGAAGAAGATTACGTGACGTGTCTGATCGACGAGAACTCTGCGTCATCGATGGTTGACGGACGTGCCAAAACGCCGACGACTTCAGAGTCCGCGGACAAGCCGTCAGTGCCGTCGACCGTCCTTGTTAAGACTACCACCGCCACCTCGTCTTTGTCTTCGTCGTCGCCGTCGCCTTCGTCGTCTCTGTCGTCGTCCACTGCCGCGGCCGCCATCGTCGTCGTGGACGACGAGCCAAAAGAGCTGGTCGTCGTCAAGCAGGAATCGGTCAACGGCGTGGCCGCGCCGTCGGCGGACGAGTCGGCCACCGCAGGCGGTTACCGTCAACAGCGCGAACAGCCGGCCACCGCGCCCGACGACCCGGTACAGCAACAACTCGCGGCGCCGCAGCCGCAACTCCAACTGCAAAACGCCGGCAACAGGCGGCCCGGCATCACCGCGAAATACTGCAAGGCGTGCGACATATCGTTCAACTATCTGTCCACGTTCATCGCGCACAAAAAGTACTACTGCCGGAACAGCACCGAGTACAAGTGCAACACGGAAAACGCCAAGGCGGCCACCGTCACTTAGGTGACGCGCGACGCGCGACCGACCGATAAATCCTACGATT
Source organism: Rhopalosiphum maidis (assembly GCF_003676215.2). NCBI lineage: Eukaryota > Metazoa > Arthropoda > Insecta > Hemiptera > Aphididae > Rhopalosiphum > Rhopalosiphum maidis. The sequence continues at coordinate 68,741,424 of NC_040879.1, forward strand.
GTCGTATTACATTTTTTATCATATTATTATTATTTTTATTATATTATTATAATTATTATTATTATTATATTATTATTATTATTATCATCATTTATCATTATTCGGGAACGTACGCATGTGCTTAAAACTTGCCGACGACCGCGATCCTATAAAAAATATACAACATGACAACGACGAACAACTCGTCGCAAACTGGACCCATAAACAGTTGTCACTGGCGAAACACGACGACTCCATTATTCTTCGTGCGCACTTCCGAATAATAATATATTAACTATTATTATTATTACGACGATGAAAATGATTATTATTATTATTATCTATGTGTTTACTATAACATATAATATCTAAATTTTATAATATACCGTTTCCGTGTGTGCCGCGTCGATACGTATGCGATATGGCATATTATTATACTAGAATCGATCGCGTTTTGACTTTTAATATATTTATAAATTATGTATCTTTTTTTTTCTTTTTTTTTTTTAACCAAATAATTAAACAATTTATTAAAGAGGTATCATTTCCAAACGTTGTTTTCATATATATATATATTGTATTTGTTTTGTTTCTTTATTTACTATTATTCGCATTATTATTATTATTATTATTACTATTTTATTTCATCATTATTTTTAGTTAATATTGTTCAGAGTAATCAACACCTATATTTCTAACATATTATTATCATTATTACTATATAATATTATATTATTATTATTATTATTCTAACGAGTTAAAGTAGTATTTATGTTATAAGCGGTAACTATATATATATATATAAAAAATATCCATCCTCGTATATTATATTATATATTGTACAGCGCGATATAATTATTATTATTATTATTATTATTATGTTCTTATTTTATGATTTAATTATTATTATTATTATTATTGTGGAAACGAAAAAAAAAACGTTTAATGTTTTTACTATAGACTGTTTAAAGTATATAAATATAATAACATTGTAATAAATAGTCCTGCTGCATTACGTGTACGTGCCCGACGTGTGTGTTATTGTTGTTGTTGTTGTTGTTGTTGTTGTATTCCGTTTTTGTCATGGTGGTAGTGACCACCATACATAATAATATAGTGGTAGGTGTACTGTAATAGTATTGTACATTTGTAGCCCAACCGCTGTAATTCTATCCCATCGGTGGAAACGTATAGAGGAATCCGTAGAAAAACGGTAATCGCACTACATAATAATACGTTACGCGGCCGCATTCGGTCACATCACTCGTCCAGCACACGTCGTATACAGAACAGTAATATTAATTATTACCGTCGTCTCCTTCAGTGCGGTGGTGTCGTCTCTGCGGCGTGTAAACGATGGTTTTCTGCAATTATTTTACCGCGGTCGTGTGCGCGTTGGTGTCAATCGTTGTCGGCGGATGTCGCGCAGCCGTAAGTATAATATAACGACTACGAAAACTCTCGCTTCCCGGAAAATAGGTAGTTAGGCAGGTATATCCTTGACGGGCGTTGGCCGTTTGGTCGAATCGACCCGTGTGGTCTGTTCGGGAAGCGTGTTGCTTATTCCGCAGAAAATACAGTTAGGGCGACTCTAAATATGACGGTTTTATACTTGAACTGATTTATAATAATATTGTATACGAGTACACAGCAATGTACAGTACATAAATTATCAATTATTAATTATGTACATAATGCATAATAAAATCAGTTGTGTATATACTTTAAGAGTATATCGGTTTAGAAACGTTGCAGTAAAAATAAATTCCACTTATCCAAATAGATGAATGAGCTACCCAAACGAATTATACGTTTGCTGGTCAAAATAATTCGCTCACCAAAACCGCTACACATATTTATATTAAGGTAGGGTTACCGACTTTTCATATGCAAAATACCGGTATAATTTTCCAAGGATTTTTATATAATAATTAATAATTCATTTATATTAGAGTTAAACATAGGTACAGGATTTTTAAATTAAAAAAAAATATATATATATAATAATAATAGAATACACTATAATACACTTTTTTTCATTTTTAATTTCTTTAAAGAACATTGATATGATAAAAGTATTTAATAAATTATTCGTTACAAGTTATAAAGTTATAAATTATAACTGATTCGTCGAAACTCGATCGGATTGAAATACTGGCTTTTTATTGATCGGTAAAAGGTTCATACCGGCAACCGGCTTTCTAAGTCTATCGAAGTCAAATACAGATCGATCGGCAATCCTAGTTCACGTCCCACTGGACTCGATTTTAAAAAAGTTGTGATAAACGTCTATTATACAAATTGTAATTCGTTTGAGGGTCTATACATACGCTCATTATTTCCAAAAGTTATAAGTTATAACTCTTGGAAATTCTATTTTTAATTTTTTTTACATAACCATCCATGTCAGAGCAAAATAATATTTTTTACAAGTTTTAATTGTAACCATTTTTTAAGTTTTATACTTTTTTGAATATTTATTACCTATATTTTTAATTTCATATACTAAAGTAAGTATACCACTTTTTGAATTTCAAACGAGTTAATTAATTATAATATTTGAAGTTAGGACGAATACGTCAGAATATAATTTAAATAAATACATGAACCTATCTTTTAAAATAATATGATCTTTAAAAGTACGTATGCCTATAAACATTTTAAGAATCAATATGATATTATTGAAAGGTACGGGAAAATGGGGGTGACCATCATATACTCGTAGATATGCTTGGTGAATCGCATAGGTCCACGATGATCTATTAAAAATTAAATCGACACATTTTCACTATTAATGGTGTGTCACCGCGGGTAAGTCCAAACGTGTCGCGGGAAGTACTAATATTAAATGCACGAACCTTGTTGACACTATATTCACAAAAATTAATATGCATTATTCTTGTTTATTTTTTTTTATTATGTGTCATAAAGTATGAAAATTTTTAATAGTGTGTAGCCATATAATACAAAGGATGAGAAACACCGCGCTATTCTGTATAGAGAAAAATATTCCACGCAGTTTTCAATATCAAAATATTTAATTTCGATTATTTTCTTACCTATTAAATCATTTATAAAATAATTAAAAGTCCATTACAGGCAATATAGAAATGAGTCGTTTTCGTTTTATATTACATATGATATACGTAATATATACAAGTTTGATGTCACGGTGCTGGCAGTCACCGTTTTCCGGCTCGTCTAGTCGCATAAGCTCAGACAAACCATTATAATATATTGTACTATCGTAACGTTAAAAGTGCAAAAACTGCAGTGTATTTTGAGTTTCACGTGATTTTTTCGTGGTTAAACTATAAAAGTAACCCGTTAGTCCCTATGTTTATAAGTATATGTCTAATTGCTCGACAGACGAATACGGTGTAGTCCACGTACTGTAGTACTATAAAGTCTGCAGAATAATTCTAGAGCCGGACAACGACGAATTAAAAAAGTTATTTTTTTTTTAACAATTTTTAATGATGATTTAATTTTAATAACAATAATGCAAAACATTTATTCGACGAGTAAACTTTGAAAGTAACTAAATTAGTGCAGTGCAGGTCGCAGTAAAGTGAAAAACATGTTTTACAAAATGTGTGCAATCACAGACCGATAAAATATTAATATAGTTATTTGACGTAATTTATTTATTTTGATAATTGTAATATATGAAAAAAAAAACAGTAGTTTATTTTGCAAAATTACTTATTAGTTATATTGTGATAATTTAATTTATTATTTTTTTTTTTTCATAACTTGTACTTTATGCGTACATTTTATTATGTATATTAAAAAAAATTATTTATGTACAGTAAAATTTGTAAATAATTATTGTTACATTAAAAAAAGAGTATCAATCTTTTTCATTAAAAACCATTTTTAGTTAACTTATTATTATTATTTCAACCAAACTAACTATTTACTTTTAATTTGTAATTAAAGTTACTTGCCTGTCTTATGATAGTAAATGTATGTATTGAGCAAAAAACTCTGATTCAGGTTGGTACCAATGATTAAAGTTGATATGTATAATAAAAAATAATATGTATATTATATAATTTAAAAAGTTCAGAAATTTCGTTGAAGACACATACAAAATAACTTTTAAGCTATTCAAATTAAAGTTAAACAAAATTAATCACGGATAATGTATTGCTATTTGTACGCCTAAATTCAATCTCTACATTCACTGACAATGGTGTAGGAAGTCAGCACGCTGTGCACTGTTGGCAGAGTTTGATAAATGTACTTCGTAAATACTTATATTACATAAATTTATGTATATTTATACATATGTATAGGAAATCCAGACGTTCACGGTGACCGACGTGGCATACTTGGATGTGGAGGTGGCCGGAACAGAGTTGGGTACAATTGAGATCGGCCTTTTTGGCGAAATTGCACCGAAAACGGTGGCCAACTTTGTCACCATTCTGACAAAAGGTATCAACGGCCGCACTTACGCCGGCACCAAGTTCCATCGGGTGTTCAACAAGTTCGTCATTCAAGGTTCGTTAGAAAAAACCGTAATATACTTATCTTGAATCAAATATCCATCAATATGGTTTCGCCGTAGTATTTTGAAATTGTGATTAGGCATATTACAGAAATATCGTTTTAGATAAGTGGCTTTGAGAGTAAATATGGAAAGGGAAGTGACCAGCCGGCGTTGACACGGGACATTTTAACCAAATGTTTAATTTATTATTCTTGTATCGTATAATTTACAACTTTTTTTTTTTTAGCTATTTATAAACATAAAATATTTTCAATTTTTTTCTATAAACTAATTTTTATCTCTGAACCATTTTTGTTGGATTAAAAGATTTAAAAATTTAACACAAGATTCCTCACTCGTGTCGTTTAATTGAAAATATAAAAATATATAAACACAATTTTTTATAGACATTTTAAGATCAAATTTGATATTTAAACGGGAACTTGTCGTGTGGTATGCATCGCATGGTGGGTGTTTGTAATTTTGGCCAAAAATGGATCAATAAAAAGGTGCCTATATTATATGTGATATGCGCCACGTTCAAAAATTAATTTATCTACTACGATCTTTGTCTTTAAAAGCAAATACAATACGCTTAACGTAAAAGTTTTCTGTATAAGAGTATATGTTTCTGTAAAAAATGTTGGTATGGCAAATGAGAATGGGTAAATGAACCTAACTTAACTTTTACATATTATAAATCTGTTTCCTGTATAACAATTATATAACAATATTATGTCTTTATCGTTTGTGCAAATCATAATTTAAATTGCGAGTATAAGAGGCCCAAATTACTATTGGAGAAGGTAAGAATGGTGCAAAACACATAACATGTTAATTTATATCTACCCGTGTAAGTGGCGCGAATTACCATTGCCTTTATTGTATAGCATACGTATTTTTTTGTTATCTTCAGAAGTACACCGTCTACGACGAACGTTATACATTATATTATTTAGCAGCAGTGAACTGTGCGCGAAACATTTTTCCGCGATCGTATTTTATTATCATAATAGTGTCGTACACATGCGTCATTCGATTTTCGACATTCACATTTTTGGACAGCGCGTACGATAATGTAATAATATTATTGTTTTACTGTTATTATTATACCATTATACCGTATACCGTCGTAATCATCGTCATCGCATTAGTCGAAATCGGCCTCAATAACACATGCGCCGGTGGCTATATATAAATGTATATACATATAATATATTTCCTTAAACGGAAGCATCGCTAACTACACGTATTTGATGTAGTTATAGTGTTATTATATGAGCACGTAATATGCATTGTATATGCGTATATAGGTTTCTTTATGTCTGCATTAGATAATTTCGAATGTTTTCCTACGTTCTTGACTGAATTGCTGATCCCGTCGAAATAGTGTGCAAAAGCAGTATGTTATTATAATTTATAATATTTGATATTTATTAAATTACACTTTCTTGTCTCGTTGAACGTCTCGATAATTCGGGATATGGAGGGGAAATAGTTTAAACAACAATTTCCTCTCAAAAACTGATTCAGAGTACCTATACAATATCGTACTATAAACTAAAATAATTGCATAAAATTGTTCTTCGATAATACGCATGTAATTAAAATTTATATTGCACGTAGAGCGTTAATATTTTAACATGTTTTTTTACCTATAGAAAAATATTATAAAATGTGTATCAGTAATATAAATGATACTGGATATTAAACAAAATCCGAAAAAAAAGAGTAAATACATTAATACAATCATTAAGTACATATTAACAACTGTTAACTTTTTATAGTGATGTTAATTGAATGACTTTCCAAATTTACTTTAAACTAATTTCAAGGCTTAAGAGTTAAATATACAATTTGTCAACTAGGAGTCTAGGTATATAATATGGGCTATAGGCCTGTAGCCATGTAAATATTCACTCAAAACCTATGCTCATAACGTTTACGTTACTTATCTAATTAAAGCAAATAGATTCATTTACCTTTGCCTATATAACACTATTTAAGTGATTAAGCTATTTACATAATATAAAGATGAACAATTCATGTAGAATTAATTTAAGTAAATAATAAATATAACATTTAGGTGGTCAACAATTGGGCCACATTTTACTTAACAGCAGATAAAACAAAAATTATGCCTACGAATATGTAAAACGTTTATAAAATACAGAATAAAATTATACTTGTATATTTTTACTGGAAATATTTTCTTGGCACATCACCAATGAATTTTACCAGTTGCTTCATTAGTCCTCATAAGTAAAAAAATATTTATAATTTTTTTTCTACTCCAGGACATTATAATTATAATGATTGTACTTATTAAAAAATGATTATTGACTTGTATATTAAAGCACTGCATACAATACTAAACGTATATTGTACAATTTTTAACCAACTAAATGAACGCGATGTTTTATAATATAAGTAAATTACGATTTTGGTTATTTTTATCCATTTCATTAGATAACAATTAACAACCGATAGCCATTGTTAAAGCTGAAAATTATATACCATTTAATATTGAATAATTTATTACCTTTTGACTTTTGATATTGTACGCAATTGCTTTCAGTGAAGTTGCGTGTGCACTGCAGTGATATAGCAAATATATTTACATATATAAAAATGTGAAAATGTAAATCTTTGTCACACATATTCTATGAAATTACTCATCAGATTATCTTGATTTTTTTTCTAAATAAAAGAATACATCCTAGAACTGATTTTAAACCTATTTCTGATTTAATAAATTAATGAAAAACCGAGTAATTCATTTTTTAAATAATAATAATTTTTTTTCATCTGAGTTACCAATTATTAGAAATTATTAGAAACTGGTATTTTAATTGATGTAGTGTAGTGTATATAACTATAATAGTACAACACTTTTTCATTGTTTTTGGTTCACACTATTCAAACTTTATGAGTTGTTGGTTTTCGTCAGAACGAAAAGAAAATCAAATTTGGGTCGTTCGACAAAAAAAAAGATATATTTTAAAAACATGCTGCTATTAAATGATTAAAATTCGCAACAATTGCCAGGACACCTATGTAAATTTGATATGTCGGAAAAATCATTTATATTCTATACACTAAATCGGAAAACCAAAAATATTATTTATTCACACGCGTTTCGTTAAATATTAGCATTAGGCAATCAATTGTGTACGGGCAACGAACTGCACGGGAATAACTATTATTATATATCATTTCATTAAAATTTTAGTAACCCAAATACCGTATACTTTGTTAAAAAGGTTCATTATTATTTTTCAATTAAAATTCAATTGAACACACTCTCAAATAAATCGTCTGGAATTAAATTACACACCAATGAGCAGAAAGATAGTTTGCTGACTTGTATGTGCATCGGAAATTTGTAACGAGTGCACCTTATTTAAGAATGATAATTGCAATTTTTAGTGCAAACAGTCGTAGGTTTAGGGTAAATTATTACTTTTAGGTACACTACGTGTTATTATAATGTATAATTCATGCATACGTGGATTTTTATTTTCGTTTTTCGTTTTATAATCATATCGTCTGAGTCTCCACTCTCATCCTCCACACCCACTCACCAATTATGTGCCACCGTTGCGAAATCCGATTGACATCTCTCCGGTACCACCCTTCCTGAACAATTAATTATATTAAAAAATTGTTATGACCAAATTTAGAATGTGGTTAGCATACATTTACACGTTAATCGTTATAATTTGCACGTGCCTATTATTGACGAGTAAAACCTGTTCAGCAAATTCGCGTGTCTAGCCATGCAATATAAATAAATAACGTTGTTTTAACGACAATATATCAAAAAAGGAATTTCTCAATTAAATTATTTTAAAGAAAAAAATTGGTTCAAATATTTTTCAACAACAGTTTACTAATAATAACTGTATTGAAACCCATTTACACTTTGCCCACAAATCTTTCCACTTTTATAACGCCTCAATAAGTTTCACAAAACATTTTATGATATTAACTATAACAAAAATAATATAAAAATTACACAATATACATAACTAATATTATTATTCAAACATTTTTGTTGAAATATAATTGAAAAATCGATGACTTATTATTTTTTTTTTTAATGAGATATGATAGTTGAGAATTTTCTTTGGAAATTCTTTTGTTAAAATATTGATGTGGAAAAGTTATTAAAATATAATTGTTGAAAAATAATTGACACCATTTTTTTTTCTTTAGATACTATAGTAAGTTGTTGAAGAGTTATTTTTTCGAAATATTTTTGTTGAAATATTGATTTTGAGAAATTGTTTGAAATATTATTGCGCTAATTACTAAGATAGTCATGCAAATTCGTAATAATCACGCGCTAAATTTCAGCATGGTAATTTTTGCCATTTGAGATGCATAACTCGGCATACAAATTATGTCGTGCAAAATCAAGCTTATTACATGCTAATTGCTTAACCAAAATTTTTTTAAACGGGTGGTGCTGGTAAGACGTTAAAAATGTCCAACGTCATATAGCCATATACAGAGTGATTCACCTAGCATGCTCACGCCCTTCTTTTTTTATGTAATTTTTCTATGTAACTATTGAAAATATAATTTTTGGGATTTTTAAATATTTTTAATTTCAATATTTTCGATTTCTTGAGATTTTTTGGTACTACTTAAGTAGAGCTTTGTATATACATATATTTATATTTTTCAAATGAGAATTTTCATTTTACTGTAAATTATTTAGTGGATATTTTGTTAGGTTAAATTTGAGACTTATCAGAATCATAATTTTAATCATTTAAATTTGTGTATTATATAAGAATAATATAGATGTTAATGGGTTTGGAAAGTTGAGGGTTATGATGATTTTAAAATTTTAGTGATTTATAGAATTATTAACCCATCAATATCAATAATTTTTAAAAATGTATATAATAAATATTAAATACTAGATCCAATATTACATCGATTTTATATTACAGTCGAACTTGGTATCTCGAACTTTTTTAACTCGAAATCGACGGTATCTCGAAAATTTACTCCAGTCCTTAGAATTTCCTATTTAAACAATGTAAAAAAATTTTGTATAACTCAAATATTTTCGAGAATAATTCGAAGTTTTTAGTTTTATTAATATTATAAAATTGTGATATTTCTCTCATTTTTCTATAAAATAAGATTTTTAAAAACTTTTTTAAATAATTTTCTAACTTCATTTTTGTTGATACATACATAAATACATATACATAATTCATAAATAAATACTTAGTAAATATTTTTTATTACATTACTTTATTTATAATAAATACATAGCAATAGAAAATAAATTTAATTTGAATGACTCGAAATTTTTTCACGGTCCTTTTAACTTCGAGTTAACTAAGTTTGACTGTATTATTTTCTTTAGTATAAAACTTAAAACATTTTTAAAATTGAACAACTATATTCGTGTTATGATTATATATGTACATCAACATTTTCAAAAACAATTATCCACTAAATAATTTATAGTAAAAAAAGGAGCCATATAGGATTCTCATTTAAACAATCAAAGTTTGTATCATCACAAGATGTAGGGTGGTGCTTAAAACACCGGAAACTAAAGTGTTGTCTTTGTATTATCAATGTTGAAATGTACAACATAGCAAATTTACATTCAGTAGCGCCGATTTTATGTGGTTAACTTTAGAGTGAATTGAACTATTAATAATATTATCAAACTTAAAAGTAAGAAGAAGAACATTATATTATTATCTGTTATCTCTTGTTGTTTTTTCATAATATTTTAATTTTTAAGCGAATAACGAGTATGTATATAAATAAAAACATAAAATGCCCATAACTTGCTCCAAGATTAAAATATCGTAAAAACGACGGAAGTAATAGCTAATGTTCTTATCTTTAAGTTTGATAATACATAGGTCAATTCGCTCTTTTATTAAAGTTAACAACACGAAATCGGTTGTGCTGAAAACAAATCGGGTATGTCGTACTACGTTTGTAAGACGGAGACACACACACTCGAGGGGGGGGAGGAGTAATCTTCTTAATAATTAGTAGGTACAACAAAATTCAAGGCTTTGAATAAATTCAATATTAAAGAACAAAAAATGCACTCAGGGGGTGAGCACTGAGCAGAGAGCACATAATATCATAGTCGGCGAATCACCCTGTATACGTATATCTATAACATACGTGCAGTCAGTCGACGATTATCGCAGATTGAAATCTAGTCAATTTATATTCAGCCGACTGCCATTTTATACTCAGATGACTATCGCTGATCGAAATCGCCGCCGAATGTGTATATTCCTGCTGGACGGTTTTTATTGTTGAATTTCAGATCCCCGTCAGTGATACTGTCCAATCACCGGGTCGGCATTATATTATTCACGCACACACACACACACACACACACACATGAACTTAGATATACACAAACTTACACACACGCGCGCGCGCACACGTTCGGGTTTACAAGTTTTTTCACCTTGTATTACTATATTTGGGTAAATGACCCGGCAACGAAAGATAGCGTACAATATAATAATATAATAATATTACAACTACTACTACAACAGTAACAACAACGACGACGACGACGACGACGACCGACGGACAAGGATGACGACAAACGTCGAATAAATACACTGCAACGTATACACGCGCGTGCGTATGCAATAATAATATTATATAAATAAAATGACGAGGGCCGTGTTATACATCTGACCAAATAATAATAATATTATTTTACTCAAACTATTTCCATTTCGTGACGTTATATTGAATTGATATTGTATGCGATACGCGCGCGAGTGCCCTCTAATATACGCATATATATGGGACATGTTTGTATATTTTTTTATAATACTGAAATAATATTATTATGCACGCGTATCACAATATTATATATACGTAGTACAGCCGGACCGTCTAGCGATTATCGTCTGCGACAATCGCGCGCGCGTGTATTATATACGGGGCAGTAAACGCAGCCAGAGTGCGAGACATAATAAAACGATTTAAATCGAATCCGTCCGATCGCAATACGAATACATTATTATTTATTTATTTTTTTTTTTCAATAATATCTGGGGAAAAAATAGCAATAATAATAATAATAATAATAATAATAGTAATAATGCGAATACGCCTCTCGATCTTTTAATATACAAATATAGGTTTTATTTTTATTTTCCATTTCGGTTTATCTCGTTTCGATCGATTTCGCAGCGACAGTGTGTGCGTAGACGGGCCGTGAACACACTAATAATAACATAAAATTATAATACACCTATGGCGCATATTAATATGATATCTATATACTCGTGAACTGTTGAAATAATTTCGAAACGGTAATTCGAGATGACCGGCAACGTAAACTGCATAATGCGCAATTCCGACTGTTTCTACTGACTATACTGAGATACGTATTATTGATGCGTGTTTAATGCCTTCGTTTCCGAAATCCAATATATTTATATAATTATAACACCGCGAATTTGAAATATTAATCTATAATTTGACGTGCCAATATACGGTTTGTTAAAAATAAGAAGATAGATATGTATATACTATACGTAATAAGTACGGACATCGGTGAGCGGCGGGCTTAAAGCAGCTATTTGGCTTAACCTCCCAAAAAAAGGTATTCGAAATCGAAGCTAAGGAAATAATACCTATCTTCCGTGTATACATTAAATGTATACCAAATAATCATTTACATTAAATTGTGGTTTTAGATTCTGAATGAAGGGAGATCCACAGTTAGGTTATATTTATTTCTTCTTCTTTTTATTCAATGTACACGTTTTCGGGGAAACATACGGATCCAAAAATTCATCAATACTACCTATACTTAGATCAAACATTACTACAGGTTGGTTCTTTAAAGACTATAGAGAGGTACTTTTTCGAAATTCTCAATATTTTCTATATTTTTAAAAATTGAATTTTTTTATTTAGATCTTTTGCCTTGGACGACTTAAACTATTAATTTCAATTGTATTTAAAAACAGTACGTTTGCCAAATTATAAAATTTGTTTTAATTATTTAGTCGTAAAATCAAAACTAATGGTCAAGAAAATTGACATTTTAACACTTATTAGTTATTATCAACTAATGCATTTGAATATATTTAAAATAAAAATATTAAACGCGTATAAAAAATAATAGTTTGCGCCAAATTTATGAAACTTAACACATGAATAGAAGACAGTGAATCTTTTGGTGAAACAATATTATTTTTAAATTTTTTTAAACTACAAAGAAATGGTTAAAATGATGAAGTTAATTAGACTCAAGAGGGCGTCACATCAGCATGTGTTGTCTCCGTTTTACAAGTACATAACATGGTAAATTTACGCTCAGCAGATCACGTTTAGCTCTAAAAATAGTTTAAAAATTAGAGGGAATCGACCTATTATATGAAACTTAACGATAAGAACATTATTTGTGTTTGTATGTTGGTTTTTTTACGATAGTTCAATTTGTTAGCAAGTAATATGCATAAATTAAAAATGCTCATAACTCACTTAAAAACTGAATAATCGTAAAAAACCAACATACAAACATAGATATGGTTTAACCGTCAAGTTTCATATAATAGATCGACTATTCGAATAGTGTCAATTCACTCTAATCCTTAAACTAACGGGGGTGAACTGCTGAGCGTAAATTTGCTTTGTTATACGGTGTACCGTCATTTCGTCGCGGTAATTTGGTCGCGCGTCAATTCGTCGCTTATCGATGTTGGCAATAATTATTTAACTATATATAGTTGTATACGGTTATTAGTTAATGTAATATTAACGATTTAATATAAAATTCAATATTTAATAATTGATTTTTTTAACATAATAATTATTTTAATTTAATATACATGTAATGAGTACCTACATGTCACAACTAGAGTATTAATTATTTATAAAAATTAAGTAAAATTAAAATAAAATATAAGAAAAACGAAACTTATTATTTACAAAAATTAAAATTATGGGCAATACCTAGTAAAATTTCATTTAATGGATGATTGTCAACATTTGAACATACTTCCAAGAGTCTATTTGATAAATCGTTATACTTTATTTTTTATTTGGGACATATCCAGCAAGTAATTGTTCTGATATCATTTTATTCAAACTTTCTTCTTTTTTCAAACAATCTATAAATTTCCAGATGATTGGTCTCGTACAACTTAACATTGCTGAAAATCCATTGTGCCAGTCCTCTATTTTGTTATTTGTTCTAGATAGATTTTCTTTAATACGATTAAAACAATTCCAATTTCAATTGAAAACAACGGAGGTCGGCGATTTCCTCTACTGCCTAAAATACCAATCCATGTACATTCAAAATAGGTTATTAGGGGTGATAACATCTCTTCATTTTCGGCATGATAAGAGATCTGGACCAAGCTGGCTTTTTATAAATTGTAAAGACATATTTTATTTTTATAGTAAATTTACTGTTTAATAGATATAGTAATAGTATAGGCTAGCTGTGACCTAATTACGTATATCCATGTTATACGTACTTGGAAGACGGAGACAACACACGCGGATGTTGCATCATCTTAAGGTATTTAATTCAGTTCTAAAACATAAAAAAAGAATCCTAATCGAATTTTTGAGACTGAGTATATGCAAACGGTTCAAAATTATAATTTGTATTTAATTTCAATAGGAATTATACCATGATTTAAGGTAGACGGTAGCATAAAAATATAAATACATCATTTTCTCATTATCCGTAAAATATTTTATTCATTCTGTTCCGTATTGTCAGTTAAGTTAACATAAAAAAAAGTTCTACAAAAAGTAAAATATTGTAACGATAAAGCAATAGTGATGTAATAGCAAGGTTATACGATGAGTTTGTTCGCTACCAAATACATTAAGCCCCATAAAATATTTTACAGGATAATACTAAAATTTAATAAACTATAATAAATATAGTTAATATATTATAATTAATGCATTAATATTATAAATTATTATTAAAGTATATAAATATATTATAAAATCATACTAATATACTATGATATTACTATGTACATGACGGTGAAAAGTTTAGTCTGTATTGTTCACATTTTTGAACGACAATAAAATATATCTTTAAAAAAAAAACTTATCAACATAAACATTAAAAAGGAGAACATGAGGTAACCACTCTATTGTGATATATATATTATATACCTCTTCAGTCTTCATTGAGTCATTGAGTAAATCTTTGAAATATATCATAATATAATAGGTATATATGTTAAATTTAAATTTATCGATTAATCATTGTAAATAAAAAAAAAATAATATAGAGCGAAAATAGATAAATTTTAGAAGTCTGTCAGGCTATATTACTAAATTTAATTCATGATATATTTTTTGATATTAATATTAAAATTATTTATTTGTTACTATTGTCTATTAGTATTGCAGCAAACGTTGATTACATTTTTGTCGAAAACATTATTTTAATGTTAATTTTTTCCAAATTTAAGCTTAAAACATCTATTAAAAAAAAAAAATAATAAATAATTGTGCTTATATAAATTGTTTAAGTTTTTGGTTTTAGAATAAACTACTTGTCATATAAAGAATCTTAAGTTAAATTTTTTGTATGTTTTAATCTACATAACAATTTTCAAATGTTCGTAATTATAAAAATATATTTGTATATTTAATATTTTTAAATAACTTTAATAAAAACATGATAAAGAAACCTGCTTGTCTTAATTTTTTAAGTTTTTAACCGAGCAATTTTTTTAATTGACATTTATAGAAAAAAATTGAAAATAATATTAAAAATCTAAAATTAGTATAAAATATTCAAAATAGTTTGATTAATCATTTAAAAAAAATTACACCATGTTTATAAATGCTTTATATAAATATTTGGTAAAAATTTCAATTCTTTAATGTTTTAAATATTTCTGTTTTTTTTTTTTTTTTTTTTATTATTTTGAAAAGTACTGAGAATTTTCTTTTTAAAATTAACTAAAACACCAATAGATCCGATTTACTTCCAGGATCCTTAATTTTGAAGATTGAAACATATTTTTTACTTTAAAATGTTTAAGTTTATGATATTACGCATAAAAAATAAATTAATAAATTGTATAAATAAATATATAAATCGCTTCGTTCAGAATCTTAATTGCATGTACAAATTAAATTGACAAATATTTAATTTTTTACTTAAGTTCAATAGAAATTTGGTGCCACCAAACTAAATACATAGAACTCGTGCATTATTAAAATAATTCAGTGTTCGGTGCCCAGAAAATAAGATGTATAAAAGAAATGTCATTGGTGGTATACCTATATAATACGTATTCAAATTTTAAAAAGTTGATTTCTTTTCATTTTGACTCATTAAAATTATTCTTACTTCTATCGTTTATCATATTATTGTATTGACGATTGCAGATAAATCAAATCAAATTATTTACGTGCTATGTTTATCAGAAAAATTGAATGTGCCTTAATATATAATACATTATCAACTTCCATATAGAGTTTAATTCTTAGCTATTTTCAATTTTGATTTATGATTTAAAATATTCTGTGCAAGCGTAAGTAAAATCTAAAAAATATATAATTTAAAATCAATAACACTATTAATCTAATTATTTGTATAATGTACTAATTTGTTTACGTAATAAAAAAATCAATACAGTATAATATTATACTTAAAGGTTTCTATTAAATCTTTTTATTATGAACGTTTAACGTTGGCTATAATAATAATACGGATAAAAATAAGGACATGTCGTGTTTAAGATACTGCAGACTTTTTAATACATGAGTTGTATAGTATAACAGTATACTATATATATGCTTTGTTAGCAGGAAATGTTTAAACATATAAAAAATACATATTATACATTTTTTTTACATATCTAATAAGCAAACTTTTTATGGTATAGGTACCTATAAATTACATAAATTATTATTATTATAATATTATATTATAATGTATAAATTATTGATTCGTGTGTTGAAAATTGACAATTTATCACGAATAAGTACTCAAATATTTATATAATGTTTCCTTAATCATTTGAAATATATAAAATTATATGAATGATATGTACTCGCTTATGGGCGTAGCGAGGGTGGGGCAGGGGGGGCAAGTGCCTTCCCCTTGCATTTTAAATTAAATTATATTTCTTACACCTTATAAATTGAATTTTAATAGTTTAAAATTGACTATGTCACTGCCCCCCCTGATTGAAATTCTAGCTACGCCCATGTACTCGCTATATAAAACAAATATTATATATTATATTCATAGGTGGAGACATATTGAACAATGATGGAAGCGGGTCTATAAGCATATACGGTGACACGTTTCCCGATGAAAATTTAAAAGTGAATGGCACAAAACCGGGATTTGTGGGAATGGCTAATTCTGGTCAGTATTTTTAAAATATATTATAATAAGCTTAAAAACAATATAGTTCACAGAATTGCACCTAAAATGATCTAAAAACTTCTAAATGAATGAGGTAAATTTTGGGTCCGGTCAAAAATATATATTTAGCTTAAATGATAAACAATTGTTTACCCTTATAGTTGTATATGACATATGATTTTACACAATATAATTTTTAATATAGTCGACTGTAAATGTATACCTAAATGTAACACAATTCAACACAAACATTATACTGCGAAGTTGCTAGGTAAGGTTAAAAAAATATATAATGATGCAATTATTTGTTTTCAAATTGAATTGTAATAAAAATAAGACAAATTAGTGAATATAATAGTACAAAAATTAATAATAAAGTATATAAAAATAATATGATAGGTTGTTGATTTCAATGTTTTCCTTAATGTGTAAGTTACGGGTCCTCGTTAGTGTTATTATTTAAGGGACAATATTTAGATAATTCATAATCTCGTCTTAGCCACCCGAGATCTATGTGTTAGTTGTAAATGATTATTAGTGTAAGTGAAATGCAATGCGGGTACCGGCTGGAGTATGCGCATGCACATGTCAATAACTCGATAACAATAAAAATTCACTATACGAATTTTACGACAACTTACTTATTGATTTTACAAAATTAAAGTTAGTTAATGTCGTCTAATCTTAATTCTGAAAAAATATTTAAATTCAGTAAAAAAATGTCTGTAGATTGTACGAAACATTTCGATTTTAATTTTAATATTATGATTCGAAAAAATTCATATTTTCAAGTTTTTATTAAATATAGGGTTTAATTTTTACAAAGTATTCCGTACGATTTATAGACAATTATCTGCAGAGTTCAAAAATTTTTTGAGAATCAGAATCGGACATCTTAAACTAACTTTAATTTTGTCAAAACTTTACGTCTTTTGAGCTCAAATTGACGGCAGTAATGAGGCCCCTTAACAACAATGGTTAGTTTAATTTATATACTAAAAAAAAAAAATAATAATAATGATGATTATTTTTTTCAAAATTCTGTTGTATTACAAATAAAATAATAATTAAAATTAGTTTATTATAATTCTTCCTATCGGTATTGAGCACCAACATGTGATAAAAATGGAATTATATCAAGTTTATTTTATTTATTAATTGATTGCATGTATTTATGGTGAATTCAATACCGATTTATTTTTGCGTTCAATATTTCATAATAATTATAGTCAATCAAGTTGATGTTTAAAATTATTTTTAAAAACAATTTCCTAGCAACGTAACAAATAAATTTTTGTACGGAATGTTTTGAATGGAAATGTACATGCCAAATCGTAAATCACCGGCTTAATATTACTCTGCAGTAGAAATTATAATCAATTATTTTTTGGTGAGGATAAAGGGGAGAACGTGTTGAGTTGTGTTGCATAGAATAATCAAATAATATAATTTCCATCACATTTTCATTCCTCGAAAAAAATTCTAGCGAAATTGCTCCACGGGTACAAACACTGTAACGTCGTCACTATCCAACACTATCTCGGGGGATATGCAATAGTATTGTTTAGGATTGGCGTATAGAAATAATAAAAACTGAACAGCAAAGGGCTCTGATGTACTTATAATAATTTAATTTTAGCGCACTCCGTGTCTGTCTATCGCCTATTGAACCTCATCGCACCTCGTACTACCAACCACCAGATAAATTAAATTACCATCTCCGCGTATAGTAATCAAATCACGTTCAATACAAATTATAGTTGAGTGATGTTTTTTCTCAATCCGGCGCAGGTCCAGACACAAACGGATGTCAGTTTTTCATAACAACCAGGTCCACGCCAAGCTTGAATGGTGAACACGTATTGTTCGGCATTGTGGTCGAAGGACAGGAAGTCATACACGTCGTCGAACAGCAGCTGACAGACCATCTGGGGAGGCCCACCAAAGAGATAAGAATAACGAAATGCGGCTTGCTGAACCGACGACCACCATTCGAGGTTACGGACCATCCGCGCAAGTAAGGCAGATATTGCGAACGTGATCGGTCCCAATTTGAATACGAAAGCCCAAATATAGTTCATAGAACATGACCACAAGGTCCACCGTGTTTAATTGGTTTTCCCGTGCTTTATAACTTTACAGAAATACAGGCAACCGCGATGGTTTACCCTGTAAAATATATTAAATCAATAGAAAATAATACAAGTAATAACAAATGTGTGATGTGACTAGTCGGTTAACGAGTAAACACAATTTTACCCTAACCGCATTAATAATCAAATTAATATTCTCATCAGTCGTCACATATCCTAAAGACTATAAGATTAAAGAATAAAATTATATTATGATGTACCTAGGAATAATCACTATAACGTATTAATTGATTTAATTGGTATTTGATTAGATTGTATCTATAATCTATTATTTCGATTTTTGACACCCACAAACTTGTAATTATTTATGAATAACTTAAAGTTGTACAGCCTTACAGGTATCAATTCACACTTTAATATTTATATTAGTTATTCATAGTTTACGTTAAATATCCTAGTAAGTTATCCCGCGAGAATCAAATTTACTTAGTTGTATCATAGGTATTCGCCACACCACCGTCTTTAATTATTAAATGTTAAATGTTTATTGCACCTACTGCAATTTGCATAAGCAACGAACTATTCTGGTGGAATATCGGAACTTTTCCTTTGGGTCGCGGTTGCTAGATGCTTATTGAAATTGTTACGAATAAAAGTGATTTATTAGTTACAAAACTATGAACGTTTTTTATATTTAATTAATATTATATTTTGTTTTTATTTACGCAGTGCAAAATATGAGTATTTTTTGTTTAGGTATTACTTATTTGAGGACATAGGGCCTATGTCATAGGCTGAACCAGACTAGTTTTCTTTATAGTTACATTTAATTTATTTTAAAATCAATAATACATAAAATAGAAATAATTTATAATGACACCTTTTACAGCGAGTTTAATTAAAGGTCCTGGTAAAATTCCTATGTTTTATATACCAATTTTTATCGATTGTTATTACGTTATAATAATAATAATAATTGATCGTTAAAAGCTTGAATCATCTGTCTAACATAAAGTTTTTTTTTCTCAAAACTATCAATGAAATACTTTATATTGTTCAAATAATTTATTTTATTTTCGTTACAGTTCGAATGTTTGGAAATGGATAATCGCGTCTGCTCTACCAGTTTCGATGTCTACAGCTATATTATTACTATTCCAATGGATGATTTCTCAGATAAACAAAGCGATTATCTAATGAGTAATGGAGCTTGTCTGCACCTATAAACTTAGACCGATATACAACATTACAACAAACCCCAAGCGATATGTAGACACGTATATACCAACAATCAACAAAATATACGATAATAATTGGAAAAATATTATTCCTTGTTCCACATAAAAGTGGTGTAAAAGGCGAATGAATTTAATTATTCGTCTAAAAGCTATATACATAATATTACAATCTGAATGATTTTTTTTTTTTTGATGCGTAAACAGCAACAACAAACAAATTATATTCTCACGCATATTATATATATCTATGTATATTATATGTAGGTAATAAAACTACTTATTACGCATACCTGTTTATATTTATGTATGCGCATATTATATTTTGTATTCCATTCGTTTAAAATAATTCATATATTTCATTGTCACACTATTTTTCTGTAATTTATTTTCTTAATACATTTCTACGTTATAAATATTTGTTTTCTCTTGTGTGCAATTTAAAATAAATCTATAATAATGTATTGTTTGTAAACGAGCATTTCTAGTAATGAAAATTTAACTATTTTCCGTCGTGATTTTATTCAACAATTTCACATGAATTTTCTGAAAAAAAACGCAGAATCTGTTGATGTACATTGAGATTGGGAATACATAACAGTATGAATACTGTATAATTATATAACACTGAACAATGAATATGTTTATCGAATTTCTATAGTGACTTACAATAGCTTACGTCTATACTTTTTATCAATATCTAAATTATTAATATGAGATAAAAGATTGAGTACATTTTAATGTATTAATACCTTGACCATAAATTAATATGTTAACTTGTTTTTATACATATACTGATATACTATAGCTGATCAATAAATCAGTTTGTGATCGTTTTGTTAATTTGTGAAAAGCTATTAGAGATGATGTGTAAAAAAAATATAAAAATGAGACATTTTTTTTCTGATTGATCATTGTATCTATTAACGATTGTTATAAATGGTAATGATTATTCATTCTAATCGTTCTAGATACATTCATATGCCGACAATTTTTTTGAAACACGATTTATCAAAGTCGAAGCTGTATTATGTAAAACTTAGCAAAATATTTATTCATATCCTGAAATATTCAATGGAAATACTAGAACAAAAGTATTTGGTTAACAAAAACATGCATTAATTTCACTTGATAATCATGAAAAATTATATAATGTACAAATTGTGTATGCACCCGTACTAGGACGAGGTACCCGAAGGACCACTCGGAATATCCGAGACTATAATGTAGTTGGTTCATCTTATGTTGTTAGGAGGTGCCGGTAGGCAACTACACATGCACGCTTGAAATAGTCAGGATAGGCAACTTCTTTAACATTCAACACACGACAATTAGACTTAACGAAATAGTTAGAAGGATAATGCAAGTTATATTATGGAGGCCTTGTGGTCGATTAGGTCTGGTGCAACGACCATAAGATACAAACACAAATATATCATATATCATCGGCTGTATTATGTGAATTGCGACAAAATTACACTTTTTCTAAAAGTTGATGTGTAAACTGCGGCAAAAAAAAATAACTGTAGGTATACAATCTGCGATAAAACAGATAAGATACAAATTGCAGCAATTAATTGTATATATATAATATATATAGAAACTATGTACATACTGATATGGTAATATGTATACTATACATGCATCATATATACCTATGTGTTATTATGTACATATATCGTTTTATTAATATATTGGTATGTTGGATATAAATTTGTAAGGAAAATCCAAATTTATTTTTAAGTTTTAACGCAATAAATTAAATATCGGCTGTTTTATGAGTAAAAGATTATCACAATTCACAAGTGGTAATTCTATTTAGTACGTGTTGTGTCGTTTAATATTTTATTTAATATGGAACTTACAAAAATATTTAGCCAAAACGGCAAACAATTAATAGTGCTGAACAATTTTAATTTTAAATTTAAATTTAAATATAATTAAAAAATTAATGGTTATTTAACATGGGATAAATATTATATAAATAAAACGAATTGCCGCAGTTTGTATAATGTATCTTATCGGTTTTGTCGCAGATTGTATAATAATTAATAATGTTAATTCTTTTTTTGCCACAGTTTAAATAATATCGACTTTTAGAAAAGGTGTAATTTTACCGTAGTTTATTCTTCTTAAAAGGACACCTATTTGCATGTGTTGTCTCCGTCGAGTACGTAACTTTGCAAATTTACGCTTTGGAGATCACATTTAACTCCGTTAGTTTAAAAATTAGAGTGAATCGACCTATTATGAAACTTGATGGTAAGAAACTAAGAACATTATCTGTGTTCGTATGCTGATTTTTTACGATTTTTCAATTTTTTAGCAGGTTATGAGCATAACTATTATAATATAGTAACTTGCTAACAAATTGAACTATCATAAAAAACAAACAAACGTACGAATGATTTGCGTATGCGTGCGCATATCAAGCGGTATAAAGAGACCCGTGGCTCATGTCGGTGACGAAAATATACGCCGTGGCTCCATCCATAATATTACAAATATATTATGATCTAAGGAGTGGTATAACGTATAACCATAGACATTTAATATTATATTATATACAGTAGAATCTCGAAAATTCGGCCGTTCGATAGTCCGATACGACCAATAATCCGATATGTGTTTATTTATAAAGTTACTATCGCAAACGATAAAGCGTCAGATAAAACTATAAGTAATAACACTAATAACAGATTAAATCCGAACAAACCTATTAGATATTTTATTTTTGTTCAGTTGACGTTGGAGTGTTGTGCGTGTTCATTTAGTGTCATTTTATGCTTTTTTATGCGAACTTTCATTAATTCACCGTTTTCGTTAATCCGGCAGTATCGTGGTCTGATATCTGTTGGAGATGTCCGAGATTCTACTCAGCGTCGGGTTACCCTACAGGTAAAACAAATAATCAGGTGATTGGAGCGGCAAATTTTCTGCACTTGAAAAATAAAATGTATTTAAAATATTATTATATTATAATTTGAGACAGCGACAAACGTCCTGCTTGTAGGCGGCAAATTGCTTAATCCGCCACTGATTCTACTGTAATATAATATAATATAATATGGTAAATAAGACCGCACATTGTCTGTCTCTTTCTCTCGCACACATATTGGTTTCAATGTATTATACGTAAAACGGCCATCATTCCTACTTTATTATAAAGTGTCAGTGAGTGTTGAACCTTATAAATGCGTCAAGTGCGCGCAAAAATATTTGATCACATTTTGCCATTTTGGAATGCATTACTTGCAACACAAATTTTAATCAACCATAACAACCAGCCAAATGAAGGTAAAAACAAGGTTTTGGTATAATAAAATTTGTTATTTTTTTTTTTATCTACATAATGAACTTTTTTCTATATTGATAAAGTTTTCTGTAATTATTAAAACTCATATAGTATGTCAGCGGCAGTGAAAGTGTTACATTGTGTTTTATAGCTGAATAAATAATGAGAAAAATTAATTTATGCTGCAGCTCTTGAAAAATGGCTCTTTTACACAAAACAATGAATATGACTGTTGCAAATCTGTATCTTTTTCAAAATTTGTAAATTTAAAAATAAAGGTGGATTGATTTCAGCATCCAATTCAATTTTCAAAATAATTTAAGACTGACAAAATGTTTTTGTTTTTAATTGATAATTTTAAATCTTTGCATATATTTGGTCTAGATATTAAGATAACTTTCCATACTGTTAATATGTATTATTTAAATAACAACATTTTCTCAGACTTAAATTGTGAAAATGTGTTCATAAGAAAGACCACATAAACTAGTTCTTATAACACTTATAACAAAAACATTTGTAAAACTAAGATTAAAATAAAATAATTTGGAAAAATGTATTTAATTGAACCCTGTTACTAATATACATATTATATTATCCAAACTAATATTATTTTCCAACCAATTAATGTATTAGTATTGCAAGTATAAGTACTGACATTTTTTACTATTAAATTTGGTAAGTAAGACATGTAATAATTAGTAATTTGTAATGTTTTAAATTTTATTCATGCAATTGTAATGAAAAAATACATTGTAATGATTGCCATACTTTTTAGTCAATGGCTAAAAAGAGTGACTTCATCAGAATCTTACTGTATACATATTTATAAAAATGTCTTCTTTGTAACATAGTCATCTGTGACTAAGTGTTATTTACTAAATAAAACAAAACTGTGTTATCCATTTGCACCGAACCTATTGACCGGATCTCTACAACACTACCGGCATATGCCTTAGGCATTTGACATAACATTTTGTTATAATAAATATAATATTGAGGTGGGGTACAACATAGTTTATCACATAGATGAAAAGGAAACAGACCAAAAGTTATGGTTAGGGCTAGAATTTCAATGCATTTGCATGTTTTTTTCCTTAAATCTAAATTGATTGATTGTCAGGTATATCCACGATTTGGTTTATTCTCAATTAAATAGTACAATTTTTATTTTGCATATTTTAAACATAATGCATATAATTGCATATATATACCTACATCCTTGAGAATCTTGTTAATTTTAAATGGTATTTACTTAATGAATGTCTATAATTATTGGTTTATTTGTCGAATTATCGTAAATATACAACCTATCTAAACTAAAATGTACTTAATACTAAAGAAGAATAAAATATTTTTAAAAATGTATAACATTATAAATGGTGAACCGTGAATATAAAACGAAAGAAAAAAATGTTAATATTACTTTTAATCCGGGATAAATCACGTCATTTAAATATGCTCCAACAACATTGTGTGATGTGGAATAGAGTTTCAACTAATATAAATCTTCGATTTAATCACTGGTAGTTTTCGCAGTTGAAAATTTAAAAAAACATAATTTAATTATGGCAAATAATAACAATAACTAATAAGTACTAATATTAATTAATATTAAATGTAATAATATCATGTAATAATATTAACAAATATTTAAAAAAAATTGTTTTTGCATATTTTGGTAAATAAAATGCATATTTTACAATTTTTTAATGCATAGAAATCCTAGCCCTAATTATAATAAATGGTCACAAAAATTTTTAATGTAGCTTACAACCACACGACCCATTATTGATATTTAATCATAAGTCATGATACAACTAAGTTGCTAATTTTATTATGAGTATAGGAATAATAATAATTAAAAATAATATAGAATATGTAGTATAATATGTGTTAAAAATGTAATAAAAAACAAAAATTAGATTGAAACGTGTCCACTTAATGCAATTCTTATCAACTCGAGTTGCCACGCTCAGCACGAAGTTGTACACCTATAATAATTAAACAATTTTGTACAATATTAAATATTAAATTTATTTATTTATTAAGCCAGGTCCACACTAGGACAAACATTGTTGTCAAACATGTTTCTTGACTTCACGAACCAGTGCTACTGTACTTTCAAATGTTTGACAATAGTGTTTGTTCACATGATAATTAAATAGAATATGAGTATTACTGAACATTTCAAGAACAAAACGTTGAAGAAATAACCTAAAGGAGGTCTTTAGAGAACACTAGAAAAGACGGAAAATAGTGAGACAATTAAATGAGATTTTTCCAATTTGAGTGTGATTATGAAAAATATTTGGGAAAAGAATAATACAAAATAATATAGGTAAAAGTAATATATAAATTTAACCAATATCAAAATCAAATATAATTAGTTTTACTTTTTGGTTTATCCTTAGCTCGGGATTCTTCTAATTTCTTAAACTTCTTTTGGACTTTATCTGGCATCCTTATCATAAGTTTTTTGATGAAGTTGTCCATACTTAAACAATATACATAATTTTGTATTGCATCATAACATATTGGACACCGCTTATTTATCATTAACCATTTATCAATGCATAATTCACAAAACATGTGTGAGCAACCCAGCAATATTGGCTAAATCAAAATAAAAATAATACTAAATTAAGTTATATTCTTAAAACATCTAGATCTTTAATTTTTAATTGATTTTTATTTATGTATACATTTTTTGAAAATTATTTAATTCTTACCCTTATGAATACTTCTAAACAAATAAGACATTTATAATTCTCGTCATCCAACCACATCATATTAAATTCGTCAATAAGCTTAGAATTCTTATTTTCTTGCCTTTTTAATTGTTTGCAAAGTGTATTCACTGATGTTTCAAGTGAATTAATTTTTTTGACAAGCTTTTTATTTTCAGTTATCAGTCTTAATGAATCTTTGAAAAAAAATGAAAAATAAATTTACATATCATAACATAAATAAGCATAATTTTATGTGGTTATTTTCTTACCTTCTTCAGGTGGTTTATTTGTTGATACTTTTGAATGTATTTTATTCACATTTTTAGCTAAATTTGAAGCTGTATGTGTAATTGGTCTGAAAATAAATAACATAAATTAAAAATAAAATCTAAAAGTTATTATTATAACTTAATTTTGTAAAAATGTACTTGTTAGTCAATGTTTGTTGAACATTTTGATGTTCTTGTCGATATTTACTACTTGTTGCAACTTTAAAAGTTAGAGCAGGAAATTCATCATCAAATTTTTCTAAGGATAATAGAGATTATATCATTATCATTAATTTTTAAATGTTATAATATTTTAAAATATACTGTTATTTTATTATTTTACATAATTTATTAATAAAAATCATAACAGTTATTTTACAAATACCATCAAAAAATCATGTTTTAAAAATGTCAATATTTTTAACTATTATTGTTTTAAATAGCTCTATAGTCAGATACACACATACTATTTCTCTGTAATTTATTATATATTAATTGAATTGAAATATTAAAAAGATTATCATCTTTTCAATGTTTAACATGTTACTATTTTATCATAGCCATCTTATTAATACTTGAAATAAAATTATTATTAAAGTATATAGAGTAGATATATATATAGTAGATTACTCGCAATATGATGGCTTTTCATGTTTATTCGTACACTTACCTACAAATCGACAAGATTTCCATTTAGGCCATACATGATTGTCGGGATTCATATTGATGCAATTGTATTCTGTTAACAGTTACAGAAAAGAGTTTTAAAATTAAATGTTAAAATATCTTAGAAAGAAAATTGTCAACAAAATACTAGCTCCACTTAGAACTGTTTAAACAAAATAATATTTACAATGTGTGCATAATTTTTACATATTACTAGTAAAAATGACCATCAATTTAATAATAGATACAAAACTTTAATTTTTCTAATTGTAAGTTTTTTATGTGGTTGAAATTTGAGCTATAGATAGATCATTATAATATTGTGACATTTCAATAATTATAATTGATTTATAATTTTTGCATGTAATCAATAGGAGGTATTTTAAAATTAAATAGCAGTTATACTAAACAATAATTGTAAGGATTAATGTTAATGTAGATATTAATAGTTACAACCTAAGAGGTTTGAAACGATGAACTTAGCAACATGATTTAATGATTTTACAAATTTAAAAACTACAGTTGTATGATTACAGATCATTATCTATACATAATGCTTTAAAACAAATTGAAAATAACCATGAATTTTTCGAATTTGAGTATGTCGCTACGGTTGTACTCAGAGCCTGATTAAGGAGTTGATCGCCAGTAGGCTAGGGTTGATTTGGCGCTCTAGTATTATTAAAAAATTATTTTGTGGCGCCCCTAATTTAACATTGGCTGATCGGCGCCCTAGTCTGTAGCCTACTCAGCCAATTGGTTAATCAGGCCCTGGTTGTACTACATTATTGTACACTGTAACACTCATAAAATATCATACCAATGTTAAATACACATAAAATATTATACATAGTTATTCTTACCTGAAATGGCTGTCTCGAAGTTTTGAATAATGAATTAGCGGCGTACACGAAAATGCAGCAGCTCAGGCGCTGAGAAAAAACAAAAATGCGATTAATATTTTATCTACATGATATTCAATAATATATTATTATAATCATACTTATGTATAAATTATCCCAGTAATAATAATATTATTATAATATTCGCCTGAACGACGACAATGAGCACACGACGTGATTAAATACGCACACTGTTGACTACAACGTTATACATAAATTAGTACCTATTATGAGTACACGCCTGCGGTATAATGGCGGTGTGTGTTGTTGACAGTGTGAAGTACGGTCGGAGGGTTGGACGCCGTTACGGAACAAGCTGATTGGAAAACGACCTGCAAAACGATTGTGCCGAGGAAAACTGTTGTAGTTACCAGGGATAGGACACTTCTGGGCGGCGGGCTGATAATAGAGAAGCAACTACTGCAGGTCCGCAGTAGGGGCAAGTATCCGGGAAAATATGTAATTTTAACGTTTGTATATTTGGTAGCATCGAATTAGGTATGATAAATATGGAATGGTACAGTTCGACCCCCTAGATAAGAGTTCTGCCCTTTGATAAGAAATTATAGCTGATATTGAAAATTAAGATAACATTATTTTATCGTATAAAAGTATCCCATATTTATTTTTCGTAATTAAAAAGTCAAGCTGTTAAGGATCTGGCCCTACTGCGGACCTGCAATAACTGTCTTAGGCCGCCGTCCTATGCTGCCTGTATACTTTTTTATCAGTGTCCATTCTGATTGTTATATTCTGTATAGTTACTGCCTACATCGCCCGACCAACTCCCAACCTCGATATGGTATCAATCTGGTAGCATTGTCGTCTGTGGACTAATCGAGTCAGTGGCGAAACCATAAATAATAAAGAATGGATAGGCCATTTGTGCTTATCATACGGGAATGAAAAAGAAAATATTTTGAGGTTATAGCGGTCTTAACACCATAGATATACACCGAGATAGATAACAACTACTGAAGTGCGGACTCTGTTCCGAAAAACGAGTTGTCGCGTTGAGCGTTACTCCAGCACCGAATGGCAAAAACTCGTAGTTTATACACGTAACTATAGGGATAGGATGATTCGGTTACTTTGATTCAAAATCAATTTTTTTGAAATGTGACACATTTTACTGAACTATTAAATTTAATACATTTCTATAATTAAAATTACACAGCAATACAGCATTAATGTTGTAACCTGGTTATAATTGGAGCGTTCTGCCATACCTTACGAATAATTTGTGAAAGGGAACGCTTTTTATCCACATTTAGAGGTAGGGTAAGGGTAACTGAGTTCCCACTATAACCCCTGACTCCTGAATATAACTTAATATAAGTAGTTCATACTAAAATATGAACTTTTAAAAGTTTGATATATTAAACTCTAGAATTTCCTTTTCAAAAGGAAAAAATAAGCATAGAGCCATAGAATTTGTACAAAATGAAACAACATATTCAGAATCTGATTCAGAAAATGAAAATGACATTAACATATTTTTAGATCAACTGAATAAATATACATTTAGGAGAATATGTTAATGAAATATTAAATTACATTTCCGGTTACATTGTTAGAAGTATTATGTCAAAAGTGGTGTGTGACTTTTGTATAAGTATGTTAATGGAAAATCAATTTGACCATAGTTATATAAATAATTTAACATTTACAAAGTTAGTTTAAGGTAAATTAATTAATGTTTCAAAATCAATTATATTAATTGTACAACATTTGGAAAAAGCGTTCCAGGATATTGTTATGAAAATAATTTTTTTCTAGTATAATCATTTATTTACTAATTTCTCTTTTTAAATTATAAATAATTCATATTAAAATATATCAATATAAAGCCAACATCAAGATAAAAATTTTGATACCAAATTCGTTCAGTTACGATCATTTTATTACTGTAAAACGTTAAGTTAAAGTTTAATAAAATCCAGTGTTCAGTAATGTGCATTTAAATAATTTGCCATTCGGTGGTGGGAGTAACGGTATTCGATACAGCTCGTTTTTTGTTACATTATGGACATAGCGAGTCGGCGCTCTAGTAGTTGTTATCTATCTCAGTGTAGATATAATAATAATCACAATATATAATTTATGTTAAGACCGCTGTTAGAATCACGGTTTAAGATATACTGGTTGCACAACTATATCAAATAAATGGATCCTCTCATAATGGCATTATTATAAGCATGTAGAACTACGAATGAACACTCCTTGTGTGAAATTTTAGAACCGTAATCTATAACATCTATATTATTTTTCCTATTCCAATGCTATACAAAAACTTAACGTGTGTTATAAAATAATTTTTAAATCCTTCAATACTTGAACATATCTCTAGTTCTTTCCACATAAATCTATTGGTACTTGCTCCATCACACGTAAGCCCAACAACTTGACCACCAGCATCCTCAAGTAACAATATTGCTTTAATGACTAGCTTTGCTAAATCAATACCTGTTGGTATAAAATATTGAATTTAAGCAAATATAATTCAAATAGATATATATCACCTTTGACTGGTCCTTTTGAAGCAAAAACTGCAATAGGTTGAGTAAAATGTTCTGCTAAGCTTTGCCACATCAGCACAAGTCCATGATCGGCTTTATCAGTGTCTTTACAATTTTTTTTAATTTCATTTACAAAATCTTCAAGGCCAGAATATGTGAGGGTTCTACTATTTACAGCTATATTTCGTCTTAAAAAGATTTCAACTAAAACAAGTATACCCTTTTTTTTGGTATTCTGTTTTCTCAGAAAATTTCTTTTTAAATAATTAGAAAAAATTAATGTCTTTAACTAGTTCACACTGCATAACACTTATACCAGAATTAGCTAATGACTGGTGTAAAGATATATCCGAAATATTTTGCATCTGAAGATGTGCATCATTTAATGCATTTTTCAATCTTTTTATCTCTCTTATGGCTCTATTATTTTTTTTGTCTATTGTAATTGTTTGATGCGCTTTTGCTTTCTCGGAGAAAAATAACTTTCAACTAGTTTATTATGTTTTATCCTCAAAACTTTTTGTTTTATAGAATAATATAGTTTATTACACCAATTACAAACATCACTAACAGACACAAATTAATTCGCGGTCAGCGACTTAGCATATGTGTATTATATGCGTAATATGCCACGTAGTGGCGGCTGTCCTATAGTAGAGGTGTAGCGTCTGCTACACCTTTAATTAGAGGTGGGTGGGGTGGGTTGTCTATGTAATTTTTCGTAAGTAAATACTTATACTTTGGAATATTTTAATCGTATAATAGTAACTATTATTTTTTTAACATGTTGAATAAACTATTCAGTGTATGGATGAATATTATTGAGGGTTACTTCTTATGTTTCGCTACACCTATATTTTTAAGGATAGTCGCCACTGATGCCACGTATGTGTTTAATATAATAAAAACTATGAGTTTGTTTATATTAAATTGGATCAATGAACATCTGAGCTATTATTCAGAAACAAAATAGCCTAATAAAAAAAGCAGCATTAGAATCTGCTGAAACGATCGTCGAAAACAATCAAAATTCTGATTCGAATCCAAAAAATTCAACCGGCTCGAATAAAAGTCAGTGTAACAGTTTTAAATCATCATATAATTGATTTATTGTAGATTGTAGAAAATAATAAGTCGTGATGTATAGTATGTTAAAAAATAATGCAATTAGAATTATTTGGTGAAAAAAATTACGTATTTCAAAGCCAGATTTATACAGATTTATTACAACAATCTGAAAAAACAGATAAAAAGCGGTGGAGCTTTCGTAATGATCGGGGAAAAACTTATGGGAGTATCAATTAAACTTAAAAAAAATGATTCCAAACTTCATTATTGGACATTACTCTAATCGCCGTTAAGAGCTTGCTATAAATAACGTTAGAAAAATAAAGTTATAAATCATTTTAAAATATTTATGGATAATATAGTGTATTATTTATATCACCAATCACCAAAATGAGTTAAGATAAGTAACAAGTTATTTGGAAAAAAACATTTTAAATGGGAAGATTTTTGTCTGTTTGTTGCTTCATAAATAATTTTTCAGTTCTTTGTTAACATTTTAAATCTGCTTCAACCGATTTAACAAGGGGTTCAAAAGAAAGAAAGAAATACAACGGGTTGAAATAAACAATCTCTAGCATCAAATTTGTTAGTAATCTTAATTCAATGACAGACGCTTTTGATGTACTAGAAAAATTATCAGAGTACTTGCAAAGGCATAATATCACTATTGTAGAAACCGACAAAGCTATTATAATAACAATTAGAGTATTTGATTCGATGGTAGACAAACCTGGACATGAACTAGCCGATGTTTCATTAGATATTGAATGAAATAGTTATAAAAATGTTCCCATTCAAAATAGAAATGTAAAATAAATTAATACAAGCCTAGTTGGCTATATACTATAGGTAGGCTTGACTCTATATTATAGAGGTTTGTTAAATAATTTAAGAAATCAATCGGATGATAACAATCAATTCAACACATGTAAACAGTCAAAATGCAAAATATCAAAAGGAGAATATATACAATCATATAGAATTACACTACAGTCTTGACTTACTAGATCCAAAACAATGGTCTATTTCTGAAAACGATTAAGTGGAAAATATAGAATTTGGAGATAATAAATTACACCACTTGTGTTTCCAGTTTCAATTAAATAAAGAAAACAATAGTAAATTAGGTGTACCAGACGATTTACAATAACTTTTTAAAACCGTAACTACTAAGAAAAAATAAACGAAAAAATGTTTTTAAAGAAATTGCGCCCACTATATCATTACCATCGCAACCAGTACTTACTAGATGGGAAACATGGCCAGTGGAGGAATCTGAATTTTAACTGACCCTAATTCCTAAATTATTTCATACACACAAGTGATATAAGTATTATTAATATAAAAATATAAATTATAAGTATAATTGAATAAAGGAAAATACATTTTCCGTACATTTAAGGCAGTCATCCATTTCTTTCGCACATTTAACACAAGTGTAGACATGTCTACATGGTAAAAATACCGTTGCCATTTCTTCTTGATGACACACTTTGCAAATCATAAGATTTAATGTGTTGTTGGAAGACATTTTGGAACTGCACGGGACCAGTTTGAGATCTTTATCATTTACTGTATCCATAAATAAATATATTCTTACTACATTTGAGAATGGATGTATACATAAAGTGCAAGGTTCGAATGAAAAAGCGCATTCAATGCAGGCAATCGCATGACTACAGGGACAAAAATCACTTTAATTTTTTCCTTATAGCAAATCTTGTAAAGTATACAATCTGGTACATAATTAGGATCTATCATTTGAGAAAGATGCTGTTGGTTTTTACCAGATAAAGTTTTAGTAATTTGTAACCTATTACTATGTCTATAAAAACAAAATGTTAAAAAAATTATTTTAATGTTAAAAAATATATGTTAAACTAATTGTACTGATTCAATGAAACATACTTTTTTGTTGTCTGTATTTTCATTTTAGTTTCGAGAATGTACGTATTTTTCTGTTCCGTAATCACCTTGAATAACTTCTACAAATAAAGTGTAAGGTAATTTTTCAATATTATTTCTAAACTAATAAAATTATTTAATTACCAGTTGGTTGGATTTTATGACGTCATTTTCCACGTCATATACTTGGTCCACAAAGCTTTTGCCTTTATTTAATAAAAGATGACTACAAGTTTTCGACCATTTGGCATGTTCTGTCCACGGTTCATCGTCATCAGTCCAATGCGATAAGATTTCAGCACAAAAGAAACAAGTCATAAAATCACAGTTTGACCATTGCCTAAAAATGTATTAAACATTAAATCAAAGTTCTATTATTATTATAAATATTACTATAATTTCACCTGAATAAAAAAATCTAGCTTTGGATAGAATATTAATATCTTGTTTCAATGTTCTCAGGCAATTATAAAATGTTTCCAAACGTGCATTGAAGGTGACCATTATATTTTCTTTAAGAGGTTTTAATTTTTGTATAATACTCTCAGAATTTAACAAACCTTCAATTCTTTTTGCCCGTTCAGTAGACTGGAGATAAGAAACTGAAGGATCATAAAGACCACTCATGTTATTCGCTTCTAACAATATGAATAAATTATAAAATGATTAAAGTAACGTAAAAAAATGAAGTATAAACATTTTTTTATCAGACCCGAGTCAATTTACATCATAAAAAATGAAATGTTCTTAAAATTTTACTTTATAATTAAATATAATTAGATTTATAATCAAATTAAAGAAGTTTTTAACAATTTTATAATATTAATCGTAAAAAAATTATGTTTGTTTATTTATTTTTTACATAATATATTAGTGGAAAATATTTTTCAAAAAAAAATATTAAAATTCGGAGCTGATCTTAATATCAAATTTATAATAATATGGAAATTTGTTAGAATTATGTAATTAATAAATTAGTTCTCTTTACACGATAATTTTTCAGTTATAGTTTTGTTATTAAATACACAAAATATTTACTTCAAAATCTATTACTTTAATTCTTTACCAAATTACAAAAATATTTAATTTATTTCATATTTACCTCCGTATCCTTGAATATATGAACAATCTGGATTATGTCGACGATGTTCAAGTACTGGAACATTACCTTTTTTCCATGGATAAAAAGATTTACAGCATTTAGAACATTGTACACAATCC
This sequence comes from Rhopalosiphum maidis, assembly GCF_003676215.2. Lineage (NCBI taxonomy): Eukaryota > Metazoa > Arthropoda > Insecta > Hemiptera > Aphididae > Rhopalosiphum > Rhopalosiphum maidis. The sequence continues at coordinate 68,776,203 of NC_040879.1, forward strand.
TTATTGCCCGTGTAGAAAAAACCAGCTTCAGCCATTTTACGAGGTCTTAAACAAATGATGGACTAGTTATTACATGTTTTCAAACGACCATCAACTGTAGCCAACTGTAAATAGAAAGAAAATATTACAAAAATATTAAATGTATTAGATATTTACTTACAATTTCATTAATAAATGGACAATTTGGAGAGAGACGCGCGAGTAGTTGTAACGGATCTTTACCCAGTGTCCAATCAATAAATTCTATTTTGCATTTATTACATTTCACTTGATCATCACTGCCTAAGTAAAAAAGACCAGCTTCGGCCAATTTAAGAGGTCTTAAAAAACTGATAGGCCAGTTATTAAACGTTTTTAAACGACCATTAATTGTAGCCAACTGTAAACAGAAAGAAAATATTACAAAAATATTAAATTTATTAGATTTTTACTTACAATTTCATTAATAAATGGACAATATGGAGAGAGACTAGCATATAGATGTAACGGATCATCACCCTGTGTCCAATCAAAAAACTCTTTCAGGCATTTATTACATCTCACTTGATCATCACTGCCTAAGTAAAAAAAACCAGCTTCAGCCATATCAAGTGGTCTTAGAAATTGTAAACGTCAACTCTCATTAAATCATCTTAAACGTCTATTAATAGGCATATGTAAAGAAAAACATAAATATCAATTAGTCCGCATTTAATAAATGTTTTTTATAACTAACCTAACTAAGTGGTGGTATAATACAGTATTAAAAAGATAAATATACATATATTACAGTAAAATTTGTCTTATTTGGACCCTCGATAAAACGGAATTGTGCTCTGCGCGGAATCGGGAATTGTATTATTCTCTTATCAGATTTCTATAATTTAACATAACATTAAACCCTTGATAAAACAGAAAGTTATTTTTTGATCCCAAAAATCATAATATACACCTCAATCAAACAGAAAAACATATAAAATGAATAAAAATATTTTTGGTATCCACATTTATTTTGTTATCAAACCACCGGACCGGATACGGATGAAAATACATTTTATTTTCGTATTTAACAATTTTTTTGTATTAGTTATACTTAGTAAATTCTAGTCATTCTACTATCAATTGTCACTATAGTCAGACGTTTTATAATTTCTTCATATTTTTAAGATGGACGCCGAAAAATTAATTGAATGTGTTACTATTATCTTTATACGGTATCATGAGGCCTTCAGCGAGTGGGTAGCACCATCACCAAGAATATAGCAAGTATTAGGGAGGATTGATGATGGATTATTATTATTATTATTATTCATGATTGTTTGACCAATTATGCTGCAACGAAAAATGCGGGCATCATGAGACCGCCCTGGTCAACTAACAAACACTTAGTAATTATCATACCTAAACGCACAAAATTTATCAAGTGCTCCATGTAACATTGATAAATTTAGGTGGATATATCAAACTGTGAACGTGATAAGATATGAAATGTTGACCGTACAAAGTAGCTTAATCAGTCACAAATTTTTAATGATTGAGAAACTATGTTTTTAAGTATTTTACAAGTTTCAGCACATGCCAAAAAGTGAACAGTAAATACCAATTACATAACATGTTTGTAAAAAGCTTTCTTTAATTTACCTCGTAAAACAATCGCACCAGTATACATAACAAAATTTCATTATTCAATTGCTTTAAGTTATTTAATGTCATCAATAGACCTAAGCAAACGAGAAAA